>NC_140496.1:71742265-72209765 GCF_964271855.1 Acomys minous | reverse complement strand
AGAATATAGGTATATCCTAGAGATAACTGGTGCTTGAGGTAGGCCTTGGGGTAAGATAGGAATATTGAATTCCATCCTCTTACATAACTAGTTGGTCGAAAAATCTACTGAGTAAAATTGGCAAGTACGTTAAAGCAGGTTTCATTGTTAATTTGGAGCAATGATAGTGATGACAACGGTGAGCAGTTTGTTGGTTGACTCGGTGGCTGTCAGCTCCTGATGAAGTAAGTGCTCCTGCCTTTCAGTCGTGTGTAATGGGTTCTCCTGATTTCAGCTTGATGCCCATTCTCTGTGTTGAGAATAATGACCCCATCCTCACTTTAAATATATTTAGTCATTGAATCATCATGAACGGTTTACTAGCATAACAGATGACAAAAATAAAGGTGACATTTATTAAATACTTTGAATTCATGTTCATTTAATTGAATGTTAGTATATTTAATGGTGAAGATGATTCTAAGCATCTAAATTTTTGTTTTTGAATTGCTGTGCTATTTTTTTTTCTCTCCCTTCTTCTTTGTTCTGACCTTGCTTTAGATATGATGCATTCTTTTTTTTTTTTTTTTTTTTTGTGGAGAGATACTGGGGCACTAGTCATAGAACATGAACTCAGTGCCAGCATTAAAGCATATCCTTGGCATTTGCTCAACACTGCTGCTCTTTTGTTCCACTCCTAAGGGACCTGGGCATTTTACTTGGGAAAGTAGCCCATTCTTTCAGAGCCAGCAAGGTGCAGGTGCCTTTAGATTTGCATGCAGCTATGCACGTAGAGTTTGCAGATGTACCTCGCTGTAATTTAAATCTCCAATGTTAAACAGTGGTGTACATTAATTTCCTGTATAAAGCCTGCCTGCTATTTTTGTCTCTCCGTTTGAAAGCACCTTTCAAATACACAATTTGCAGTAAGTGCCAAGTTTGATACAAAAAAAAAAAGTATGGCATCGAGGTGGTTTATAGTCTCTTAATTGCCATTAGTATTACACTTAAATTTACTCACACATTTCTCCCTGTACCCCCCCCCCCCCTTCTGCTATGGAGGATTGTTCTAGATAAAACTGTCACATGCTGGGAAAGTGCTCTGTCACTGAGTTAGTTATATCTTCAGCCCCTTTTCACTTTATATTTTTGAGAGCAGGTCTCACTAAGTCACATGGGCTGGCCTGAGCTTGCTGTAGCCCAGCCAGCCGGTTCTTGAACTGGGATCCTCTAGAGTGGCTGGGATTACAGGTCTGAGCCAGCAGACCGGCTGTATCTTTTTTTCTTACATAATAATAGCAATACTGTTATGTCACTAGGAACTAGTACGGTTTTAATGTTGCATTTACTTTTATTTTATTTGTAGTTTAGAAGCCAGGAATAAAAGGAAGTAAGTACTTTTTATATACATGTAAAGCTCAACCGATTAAAAAATATTGTACCTAATGTATATACCCTCACTACAGGTCTCAGTGTTGTTTCTCTGAAGCAAAGTCAGAGACACCCATTGCTTTCTACCAGACTGATGGCTCCACACAGGCATCTCTGGCTCAGTGCCTCTTCAGCCTTCATTCCTCGTCCTTCTTTCATTGTGCTCCCTCTGCTACCCCACCCCCACTCCTTAAAATTCCCACCTTCCAATTTAAGATGGTTCCAAAGGCTTTTAGGACTGGCTGTATTGTAAGGAGATGCTTTCTCTTTTGCTTTAAAATTCCGTAGTTTCCAGAACACATCTAGGCATAGACTCTTGACAGCCGCTGCTGTTTGGTCTCTTTGTGTTCTGATGGCGTCTTCTGTGATGGGAAACTCCCAACTACTAACTTGTTAGCTACTTCTCTTCTGCCTTTCTTCTACTTTCTCCATAAGATTTGGAGAGAACGGGGTAAAACCTCCCATCCAGTGTGAAGCTGCCTGCACAGAAGGGAAGTGACCTCAGGGTATTTGTGCTGACACCTGTCAACGTATCCTCAATATTTCTGACCTTCTGTTTTATATTTTCAGTCCTGAGCTCTAACTAATACTGTGATTGAATTCTTCCTGTTTCCCAGGTACTGATCGTCTTTCGGGTGTGTACACTTGGGCGTCTGCCTATTTATGAGTATGACGCAATGTTTCAATGGCTTTGAGTAGCATCTCTCCTTCCTTCGGGTTGTTATAGCCATCTGTTTGTTTGAATTTGGGCCTGCCGGTTTGGGTGGCATGGCTTCTTGTTCTCTCTATGATCTGTTTCTTGAGAGTTTCAGCTGCTCAGCCTCTTGTTTCTGCTTAGGAGACTTTGTCTGAGATGTGGCCTTGCCTGTTTTCTGAGTGTCACTTTTCTTGTATGTTGCAGCATTCTAGTTGACGGATTCACTCTGAATGCAAGATTTTGTGTATGTGTGTGTATATGTGTGTATGTATGTATGTGTGAGTGTGTATGTGTGTGTGCATCTGTGTGTACATGTATGTGTGTGTGTCTATGCGTGTGCATTTCAGTGTGTGCATGTATGGATGTGTGTGTGTGTGCATGTGTCTGTGTGTATATGTATGCATGTGTGAGTGTGTATCTGTGTGTGTGCATGTATGCGTGTGTGTGTCTATATGTATGCATGTGTGTGTATGTACATGTGTGTATATGTGTGTGTGTGCACGTGTGCATGCATTCATGAATAGACCGGAGGTTTATGTTCCGTGTCTTCATCGTTCTCTACCTTATCTTTTGAGGCAGGATCTCTCACTGAGACCCCCTCTGATTGACAAGACTGACTGGTCTGTAAGCTCCAGGGATCTTTCTGACTCTGCCTTCCCAGTGCTTGGGTTACATGTGTATGCCACTGTGCTCAGCTTCAGTGTGATTGCTGAGGATCTGAATTCAGATGCTGATGTTTGTGTGACAAATACATTGCTCATTGAGCCATCTCCCCAGTGCCAGATGGATGGTTAGTATTTGTTCGTCTGCTTCGCTTCTCCTTCACATTTCTTTCTTTCTTTTTTCTTTCTTTCCTTTCTTCTTGTTCTTCTTGTTCTTGTTCTTCTTGTTGTTCTTTTTCTTCTTTTTTGAAGTTTATTTTGCTTTTTAACTTACATAAGAACTATGCCTATGGGGGCTGGAGAGATGGCTCAGAGGTTAAAGGCACTGACTGTTCCTCCAGAGGTCCTGAGTTCAATTCTCAGCAACCACATGGTGGCTCACAACCATCTATAATGTGATCTGATGCCCTCTTCTGGCCTGCAGGTATACATGCAGGCAGAGCACTGTATATGTAATAAATAAATTACTAAAAAAAAAAAAAAGAAAGAAAAACAAGAACTATGCCTATTTATGGCATACAATGTGATGTTTTGATATGCAGTGGTCAAATCATGGTGACTAGCATACCATTGCCTTGACTAATTTATCCTTTCTTGTGGGTTCTGCTGAGTTTTGGGCTCAGGCTTGCTTCTCAGGCACGGGTGGTTATGAATAAGCCCTGGCCTGAGGACAGTGACCATAGTTTCTCCAGTCTCCTTTCACAGCTGTGAAAGCTTGAGCCAGCTGTGGGATTTTAGCCTTTGTGTCCTTGAGCACAGAACAGCTGGCCACCGCTGCTTGTCTCCTGCTCTGTAGTCAGTGGCCCACCACTGAGGCTGGGTTTGTTTCCAGGTCACAAGGATGCTGATCTTGCTTTGACTCCTGCAGCAGTTTTTATTTCCTCCTTACATTTTACAAATATTTAGCACTTGCCCGTGGAGGGGGTTTGGAGCACAGCTTGCTGTCTGCGGCGCATTTTAGGGCCCTTTGGACGTTTAAAGCTCATCGCCCTCTGCTTGTGAGCGTTACTCTCCTCACGTCCTTGAGGATTTCATCCTCCACCTCTGTGCCACCCTTACACGTGCTGTGTTCCCACCCCACTCCCCCTGCCTCCTCCCCTCTGCCTCTCACACTCTCTGCGCAGCTCTCATTGGCCACACTTGACAATGGCAATCACAGCCTTTTTTAGAAGTCACCCCATTTTGCTCCTTTAGCCTGGATCACTCCTCTCCTATATAGAGAGTCACCTATGTCATGGATGTGTGAGGGGTCCCTGGGTCCCTACAGAGCTGATTGGTAAACCTGAAATAAGACAGACATGTCAGGTAGAAAAAAATGACATCTAACCTTTGGATATCTCATGATATCTAGATTTTTCCCTATTTATTGTATATTTTCATATTTTTAAATATTGACATTGTTTTCTTTCAAACTTTTGAAATTCTCTCACTCCGCATTCCCCAACTCTCTTTCTGTGTAAAGACCGATTTTTATGGCATCCCCCTCTCGTATATAGAAAGCGCTCACGCAGGATGTGTATCCTTAGACAGATAGGACATGACTTAGGAAGTCTTGCAGTCTGACACAGCTGCCTCCAGGTCCCATCAGTCCTTTCAGCGCGTCCTTCCTTTCTTCCCTCAGCTGTGAGAATCGGTCTCTATGAACTATTAAATAGCCCCTCTGTGCTGACTCCCTGCCACAAGCATCTCTCGCCTTTAATTCCCCATGTCTGGTTGTCTGTATTCGTTTCTGAGGCAGGACTCATCGAGTTGTATTCTTTCAGTATTATTCAGGGGCTCTGCTCAGTCTTCAGTGCCGAGTCTTGATCTCTTGGCTTAGCATTCAAGGCTCTTCCTGTGCCTTGTGGCTTGCTTCCTTTCAGCGGCTGCTTCAGCCTGAAGCTGAACACATGGCATTCACACTGGCCCCCACCCCTTTTTCTGCTTGGTTTTATATTTCCTGGCCTGTTGAAACAAGCTCTCTTGATGACACGTCTGTGACCGATCTGAGTAGAAAGGCTTTTACTTCTCAACTCTCATACAACTGTTCACACACCTGTCACTTACACAGTCACGTATCCAAGACTTTCTCTCTCATCTGCTGGCCTTTAAGCTGCGTAGAGCATCTTTGTTTGCCAAGGCTCTACAGATTAAGGAATGCCTAATAAGTAGTATTGAATTGGAAGTTGGATATCTGTGCTCGTGCTAAGAAAAGGAACCTAGGAGCCCATATGCCCTGGTAGACTTTCTAGACTGTGAAGCACTACTCAAAAGAAAAACCAAGTTTTTAGTTTTAACATTAGTATACAGTAATCTGGAAGTTGTCAGGTTTTTTTTTTTGAAGGATCGTGGCTTTACTAAAATAGAAAATAAATTTAAAACGAGCTTGCATCAATATAATTTTGTTCAGATGAACTGAAAACACTCAAGTAACGGTTGACTGAGTCAAGCAAGGTGTCAACAATCTGTCATCTAACAATTGAACTCTTTGTGATTGCTGAAAAGCCTATATTAAATTCCCCCAGAAAAAAAAAAGACTCTATTAAAAGCCATGTAGGAAGGTAAAAGAATATTTTACATCATGTTTTAATTAACCAGAATTGTCTTGTTACATCTTGGGGCCCTTGGAATACATAAAAGATACAGGGAAAGTGTGCATACCCTTTTCTTTTTCTTTTCTTTTTTTTTGTTTTTGAGACAGGGTTTTTCTATGTAGCCTTGGCTATTTTGGGCTTGCTTTGTAGACCAGGCTGGCCTTGAAGTCACAGACATCCACCTGCCTCTGCGTTCCTGAGTGCTGGGATCGCAGGCGTTCGCCCCCATGCCTGGGTTGTATATACCCTTTTCAAAGCTGATTTTATTACTGCCCTTCAGGCTTTTTGTGTTGACCATAAAGTCATCTCCATTGGTGTTTCATCTACCATCCCTGAAAATTTTACAGGGATGCCTGTAAATATGCATCTAGAAGCAAACTTTTTAAATTGTCGAGAAACCTTATTTGTGGAAATATGTATTAGTGTGCATAGTTTGTGTGTTAATTCTTAAATAGTAAAGCATTGCCTCAAGCTATTATAGAGACATGAAAAGGATATAAGGGAAGAACATAAAGGGAGTTGTGGATTGAAATTACTCAGATTTCACTTGTTCCTCAATGGTTTTGATGCAAGAGTAGAAATAAAACCTCATATTATCAAATATATACTTTTCTTAATTACCTAAAACTTTAAAATAAACTTTTTTTTCTTTGGTGCATTTTGCCTCTTATAGTAAGAATTCACACTGGAGTAACAAGAAGACCATGTGTTTCTTTCTTAAGAAACTTGGGGAAATAATGAAATATAATAGAAATTCCAAAGGCCACGCAAAAACTGTTCTCTCTGACTTCCTAGGGCACCAATCCAGGAGCTGCCACAGAAGTTATTTGGACAGACTGCGTCTGTACCCATCTGCTGTCATGACGCTACTCTCTGCCAGTCTTTCTTATTTGTTGTTTTTGCATTCACTAAGCGTCTGTACTGCATGCATAGCTATAATTATGAGATTTTTTTTTCTGCTGCGATTAAGAAGCTGGGCTGTTTAAGAGAGAAACACCTCCAGAGGAGCTGAAGTTTTAACGTTAAGACATTCATCTGCCAAAACAGATTAGGAGCGAGTTTCCAGAACAGAACAAGCAGTCTTGATCTCCCTTACCTAACACTTTGTTTTATGTCAAACTTCCCTGCTTTCGGGAAATGACGCTTCTTGACAGAAGCTTGTGGGTTTTTTGTTTGTTTGTTTTGTTTTTTGTTTTTTTGACATAACACATTTTGAGGCTGAAAATATTGGGCAATCCACTTCACCTGTGCTTCCCCAGGTCAAATATTGCCACATTATTTTTTTGTTTCCATACCGTAATACTGCCATACAGTCCTAATAGACCTGATTTAGTCTGAGAGCCCCATGGGAACCTACTGACCAAATGGGCTTGAGATGAAATATCTTGGTTATGTAAGCCCTTGTGAACATAAAATGATCTTTACACCTCAGGTCTCATGACCATGTCCCTGATCTCTGTCGTTATCTCTATTTATTTGTTTTACTGCCATTGGCATTAACACCTGACGCTGAGGTTAGAGGCGTGCGCCACCACATCTGGCCATGTACGTGCTCTTATATTGAATTTTTAAAAATTCATTTCTGATGAAAAATAATTTTAAAATGTGCAATCTCCTTTAATGTAGGACACATAATATCTATTTTGTAATTTGTATATCCTTGTTCTTGTTAGGGTGAAAGAGTCTATTAGATGGAGTAAGTAGTGATTACAGGACAGATATTTGAAGTTCCCTCGAGGAGCTAGACCGATGTTTGTGCTTAGAGCCAGGCTCCTAGGCTTCGGACTCCATCATTTCCTGCCTGAGTAATCTGGGGCAAATAACTTCACTTCTATGTGCTACAATTTCCTCGTCTGTGAAATGGGTAGTATAAAGAATTTAATGAGCAAATACATAAGAGATGTCTAAACTGTGTCTGATATATAGAAAAATACTCAGTAAAGTTCTCAGAATAGATGAACTGCCAAGTATTGCATCTTATATATCAAGAACACCAAGTAGAAAAAAAAAAAAAGAACACCAAGTAGTTTTATTTTCATCTGGTTTAATAAAGTTAATGGTAATGATGATACTGTTTTTCAAATACAAAATACATTCTTATTATAAAAATTAAAAATTTAATAACTGGTTACTACTATACTTGCTATAACATTAGTACTGGCTGAGTACCTCTCATCTAAAATCATTTTAAATGTATATATATCATGGGAAGGGGGCCTGAATAGTAACAAGATCATGTTTCCTGTACAGTTTTATGAACATAGCCTGAAATTTAACATTACGCATTTTGTTGTTGTTTGTTTTTATGCCTGTATGCTGACTGTAGACATCATATGAGGTCACTGTGGGAAATTTTGCTTGTGTCTGGTCAGTTGTAGATACTGAAGCCATTCAGAGTTTGGACTAGAGTTCTGCGACATATAACGGTTGGAAGAAACTCTGCACAGTTGGTGTCTGTGCAAGAAACCGGAAGGCATGCTTTGTCATGTGCGCATTCCATGAACCGAGCAGCTACGGAGGCTTAGCCATCCTTCGTGCTGAGAGGCCACATGCAGCTTACTGATGCTTCCCTTTAAGGTCTTTGTGGCTGAGCCCAGGTGGCCCCGAAAGCCCCTGGACCTGACCTCATTGCGCGGCACACAGTGCTCTGGAATCCGCTGTTTCTGTTGCCCTTCATTGTTCCTCCTCAGACAAAAGGCCTTGCAAGTGTTTAGTTGTGAGGTCTTGAAGTCAGCAGATCTCGTAGACTCTGGTGTTTCTCTTCCCCTTCAGTCTTTTTCATTAAAGGGTTTTATTTTTAGATTGAGAATAAAAGGAAGTTAATTTCTTACAAAATACCGAAGTTGCAATAATTTGCTAACTCCATTTTAAATGATATTTTATTATTTTCTCTTTCCTTGTACTCTCCAAAGAAGCCGTGGAGTACGATTTGTTCCAGGAGTCTTAATATTGCGTTTCCACCTCGCACTGCCTAGTTTATCTATAATTGTTCAGCAAATGAGTGAATTGGCTGGACAAAAGGCTCTGCTTTGGCCAAGTTTGTTTGCAAAGATCTGTAGAGTCATTTCAGGATAGTAAGAGAGCAAATTGTGTCTGGAAAACACAAAGCAGGTGGAATTGCGGTGAACTGTATTTGAAGCTGGACTAAATCTCAGGGCTGGTGGACGTGGCTATGAAAAAGGAGACCAAGGGATACATACTCCATGTGCGTAAGGGAGACCTCAAGGTGTTCTGAAGTAATGTCTGTTTTCCAGATCAGGGAGTGTGGAGAGTTAGGAAGTGAAAAGTACAAATACACACACGTGTGTGCGCGGGCGCGCTCACACACACACACACACACACACACACACACACACACACAGTGCACGCACACGTGCACGCACACACACGCACACAGAGTTTACAAGATACATTGATGTCTGTGTAAGAATCCTTGAAGAAAGTTTCAGTCAATTGACTACTGTTTGCTGCATCCTGCACTGGTTGGGTAATGATGAAGCCCCGAGGCTCTAAGAGGTGCTTGCAAACTCAGCTTTGTTGCTGTAAATTTCTAAGCTGTTTAAAGGGCTTCTAACTTCTGTTGGGGAGAGCATTTGCAACTTCTCTAGCCGGAGCAAAAACACGAGTTGAACACTCCAGAAGGCAGAGCATCTGCAACACACAGGTGTGATGTCCTTGCTGGCAGGGAGACACTTCACTAAGCTGTGCCTCTGACTCATTTCAGATGTCAGGAGGAACTGGAGAAAAGCAGCTAGGGCAGTGATGACTAGTACTAACACTGCTGTTCTTTTTTTTTTTTTTAACATTTTATTTTATTTTATTACTTTATTTATATTACATCTCAATGGTTATCTCATCCCTTGTATCCTCCCACTCTTCCCTCCCTCCCATTTTTCCCTTACTCCCCTCCCCTATGTCTGTGACTGAGGGGGATCTCCTCCCCCTGTATATGCTCATAGGGTATCAAGTCTCTTCTTGGTAGCCTGCTATCCTTCCTCTGAGTGCCACCAGGTCTCCCTATCCAGGGGATGTGGTCAAATATGGGGCACCAGAGTTTGTGTGAAAGTCAAACCCCACTCTTCACTCAACTGGGGAGAATGTCCTGCCCATTGGCTAGATCTGGGTGTTCTTCAAGCTGAAAACACGAGGGCTTGATAGCATCAGCCCATCGCACAGGACAGCTCCTTGGTGGGGTTGCTGTTTTATGCTGCTTAGTTCTTATCATCTCGCTTCTCTTTTGAAGCCTAACTATAAACCACACCGCAAATCAAGGAAGTTCACTTGCAAAAACTCTTTCGCCTTTTCTTAGAGTTCCTGACACTGGACCTCGCTTAGCCCAGAGAACCGCCCTTCCTTCTTTTCCTTCTATCCTTTGCTGGTGGTACACAATGCTAATTTTATTCTGTGGACACTGCTATCTAAGTAAATACTTCTACCATTTTTTTTTTCAAGACAGGGTTTCTCTGTATATCCTTGGCTATCCTGGGCTCACTCTGTAGACCAGGCTGGCCTCAAACTTACAGAGATCCACCTGCCTCTGCTTCGTGAGTGCTAGGATTACAGGTGTGCACCACTGGGCCCGGCAATTGGCTCAACCTTTATTTCATGTGTTATGACAATAGGTTCTGCCTTTTGAGAATAAAAATTGTACTTGCCAATTTTGATTAAAAAAATACTTAGTAAATGGCTGTTGATAGGGTATACAGTTTCCTGGGACTTTGAAGCTGACCTTTTAAATTTTTTTTTTTTAAGATTTATTATGTATACAATGTTGTGTCTGCATGTACAAATGCATGTCAGAAGAGGGCACCAGTACTCACTAGAGATGCTGTGAGCTACCATGTGGTTGCTGGGAATTGAACTCAGCCCCTCTAGAAGAGTAGCTAGTGCTCTTAACTTCTGAGTCACCTCTCCAGCCCTGACCTGTTAGTTTTATGTTTTTATAAATTCTTTGGAAACTCTGTGTGTGTGTGTGTGTGTGTGAGAGAGAGAGAGAGAGAGAGAGAGAGAGAGAGAGAGAGAGAGAGAGAGAGAGAGAGAGAGAAGAGAGAAGAGAGAAGAGAGAAGAGAGAGAGAAGAGAGAAGAGAGGAGAGAGAGGAGAGAGAGACAGAGAGACAGAGAGAGACAGAGAGAGAGAGAGAGACAGACAGACAGACAGACAGACAGACAGACAGACAGACAAATAACTACATCATCACCAAAATGGACCAGTTATGAAATTAGTAATTTCTATTCATAAAATACATCATGTTAGCAAAATGCTGCAGATTGGTTTGAAAAAGTATTAAATGAGAAAAGGAGGCATCTTGTGGAGAACCAAGTAGTCGTTGTTGATCCAGGCATTTGGTGAGAGGAACCGTGCCAAGAATCTTTGATGCTTAGAACTCATCTGTCTCCTGGGTCAACACTACATGCTTCCCTAAAGCTGCTTTGGTGAGCTTTCTGCTGCCTCTGCCCCTTTCCTGGCCTGTGTCTTCTATCCTGGTGATCTGACACATGCCCCTCATGCTCCGCTCACACCATAGTGTCCGTCTCGACGTGGAAGGGTCTGGGTGGTCCTACATGCTCACCTGCTTGTCCCGTTGTTGTAAGACTCTTGTGCTGTCTGCAGCTTTGGGTCCTCAGATCAGATTCCAAGGCTCAGGTGCTTTGTGTTTCCTTAGCGGAAAGGACCTATAAGGTATTGATTAAACTCTAGCATTCTTAAGGACTGTATTTAAGTGGTTGCTAACTCTGTTTGAGAAGCATTAGCATGCCACTTATGTATATTAAGTGAAACAAAAATCATAGTTTGTTCTAACAGCTCTCAATTAATTATAACTATCACTTAATTTTTTGAGTAATAGACAATATTGCTACACTAAGGCTCAAAACCAAATTGATGCTACATTTTTGCTTTCAATTATTACTTGACTGGAGTCATTCTTAACCATTATTAAATCTTTTAAAATATTAAGTTTTCTAACAGTCACTTTACCTAACTGAATGTCTTGCTTTCTTAGTAAAAGCTCACTTCCCCGTATCATTTGCTTTCTTAGTTTATTTCATGTACCTTTTCTATAATAGACCTGAGTTGCCCTGTGTTGAAGGAGGGGGCTGTACAACATTTTGGACGCTTTAATGTGTGATGAAATTTAACCTGAGCTTATGTCTCTTCCTACACAGTCCCTTCAGTCTGAATATGTTCATTACTAAGCCTTGCTGCTCCAGCGAAGGTGGCTCCATTCTTAGACATCTGGATGTGCAATGTGGACGAAAACAGCTGCTTGCCTGGAGGATATCCACCTTCTTACCTTAAATTATAGAGAATGTTAACATAGCACCACTGAGAGACTTGAGACCAGAGCACTGGCTGATGACTACTATAAATGCACTGTGATGATGTTTATGGCGGTGTCCATACTTGTAAAGACAGTTTTAATGTTAAATTTGGTATTTTGAAAGCTTATTTTTAATGTATTTCAGTAATGTATTTGTTACTGCATTTACTTGTACAGTGTTACATTATATATGTATCATGAACTTTATAAAAGACTATTTTGGTAATTTTATAAATATATAAAATTATGTAAAAGCTAGACTATATTTTGATTTAGATTTTTCTTGCTGTTTGCTACCAAAAATTTGTATTTTAAATTTGTTTAGCTTTAGTATGGCTTTGTCTACAGTGAGGAAATAATTCCTCCTTATGAAGTGACAGTGAGGGAGCCCGTCATTAGGAAGTGATTTTAATGCTCCCCACATGAGCTCAGTAGATCGGGCATTCTCTGCTGAAGTGAGTCTGATTTGGGTCCATCCAATTTTATCTCTACCAAGAGTGAGGTTGTTTGATAGGGTTTCTTTAGGAAAAAAACCCTTTTCCCTTTGTTTTTATTCTTGAACCTTTTAAGTAGGAGGCTTAAAAAACACACTTTAGCATTTCCTTAAGACCAGAATTCGCTGGGCATTTCTTCTGAAATAATAACTTTTTCCTTTTTGAAATGACAGAACATTCCAAATGCTTTTATTTTTCTCTCTCTCACGAGTGCTTTAAGAAAAAAATAATGCCTTACGCTATTTATTTTGCTTATACCTTTGTGTAAATATGCAAAGGAGGGACAGATTTTAAGACCTCTGTCTACGGTTCGAAAGAACACCCTCAGTAACTGTACAACAAGGCCGTTAAAGACCAAAACACACATCAAAAGAGTTAATAACTCAAACACCCTGTTCTCGGTACGAGGTGGTCATTGCCCTGTAAGCATGCGTGGTCTGATGCCACTTTTAAAGCAATGAAGGAATAAACTGAAGAGAATGCTGCTGAGTGGGTAGATCTGTACACTAACAGATGTTTTAATGGAAGCACATTCCCCTCATGTGCTCACAGGTCTGCCTAGAACCAGATGAGAAAGAAAAGCCCTTCCATGTAAGTGTGACTCTACATGTAAGTTTCCAGAAGCCTATTGGCTTCTTGTCTGAGATAGAGATTTTACATATTGATTCTCTTCCAGGATGCTTGAGAGCGGGCAAGGGCTAGTTAAACAGATTCATACAAAGAGCTTTACTCCAACTGTTGAATTATTTATGATGTTTATGAGGAGAGGGTATCTTCAAACTGTTACATATGCTTTGGCAAGACACCTTGCTTATGTTTTACACTTTTCAAATGACATTGGAATGAATGCTTGACTCAGGCTTGTTAGCACAATTTCCCAGAGCTACAGCACCAAATAATTGCACTCACCTGATGCAAAGTTGATTTATATGCTCTAAGAATCAAAAGCATAAAGAGGAATTAAATTCTATATCTTTCCAAAGTTGAAAAAGTAGACTATTTAATTATGAGTTATTATGTTTAAATGTTGGTTCATTATATAGGGAGGGAATACTATTTCTTTCAAATTATCA
Source organism: Acomys minous (assembly GCF_964271855.1). Classification (NCBI taxonomy): domain Eukaryota; kingdom Metazoa; phylum Chordata; class Mammalia; order Rodentia; family Muridae; genus Acomys; species Acomys minous. Next base: position 72,196,535 of record NC_140496.1, on the reverse strand, counting down.
TTGAAAAGTAATCAAGGTGACATTTGAGATGTGGGGGAAGAGAACCATATTATCATTTTTAGTTGTTCTATGACACTAGTGAGTGCAGCTACTAAAGTGACTGTAAAGTTGACTACTGTACATTTTCCATAATTATGTATATATATATATATATGCCATGTGTATTTACATGTGTATGTCTTAAGCTTATTTATACACATGTACATACATAAGGCACACCAAGAAGGGGATGTATATATAGAGATTATATAGCAGAGAGATTCTCCACTTATAATAAAAATTGTTTGCCATGTATTTTGTTATGAATAGTTTATCTTTCAGAAAATATTTTGTTCTATTTTGAAGTGTAGAAGAATACACTGCTAATAAATAAAAGTTTTATGGAATTTACTCCTGGATACTCATCATTTGGATTTTGAGTTGTTAGTGTACTAAAGTCTCTTTGTAATTTTACTCTTGACTCCATTTGGTTGGCTCCCTTCGGCTTCCCCAGGCTTGGAATTCTCAATTTTCAGTTCCTCTTGTACTGATATTCCTGTGTTGCTTGTTGCTCACGAGGCCACACACTCAGAGCAGCCTTGCGCTTCGACTTTCACAAACATCAGAGAATACTAGGTTCCTCGTCTCCCTCTTTATAGCTCTGGTTTTCCTTTCTGTTAGTAAAACACTGCTAAGGACCCAAAGCTGTGGGTCCTGTGCCACATGCTGGGCATCAACCAGGTTTTTGTTTTTGTTCTTGTTTTTGTTTTTGTGAAGAATGATCGTTTTCCTTAAAGGAAAAATTACAGAACTGAATCAGATAAGCTATTATGACAGCCTTGTCCTGCCCTTGTCCAGAAAGCACAGGGGAACACTTTCCTGTGGATGGGAAGGGGTTTTTTATCTGGAGGTTTTCCCCCTCTTCCTAGTGGGGGAGATCGAACCTCAGATTTCATTCTAGTGAAACTCTTTACCCTATGGTACAACCCCAGCTTATTTCTGGAGTTGGAAATTTACAGTTAGCTCGTTCTCACTCAAGGGATTAAAATAGATAAGGTCAAAGGTTATCAGGGTATGGCCTCCTAGAGACTTAAAAAAGAATGAATTCATGGACCTGTTTTAAAGAACAGAAGAATTCTTTTGTACGGATTGAGCGTCTGTGGAAAAAGAAGTTAAAATGAATGGAATTAGCTAACCTCAACACACTCCTCACCAATTGGTCATTGCATTTATGTGGAACTGTTACAGGCAAAACAATTCATTAGTCTTAAAGCACATCTGGAAAAACTGGTTAGTAATATTTTTTGTCCATAACGCAAATACAGCAGAAATATGAATTGGCCAACATCAGATACATGATATATTCTTAAAACTGTTCTTATGTGATGCTTTCCTTGGTCAGGTGCTCAGCCATGTATAGCTGAAACATTTCTCTGAGTTGGTGTGCCCGTCCAACAGTACTCTCAGGTGTTTCATGCCTTGAAGGACAGCCACTTGGCAGAGATGAGGGCACTGCAAGAGCCTTGTAGTCTTCTTCCCGATGTATAGTAGAGCAAGAATTTGGTCACTGTTGCCTTCTGAGAAGATTACATAGTAATTGCAATTACAGAGTACGTGATTTCATAAGATTTAACTATTTACAGAGGAATTGAATAGAGGGGCTGGCAACCACGACATACAAAGGAAAGTGGAAAGTAATGTATTAAGTTATTTTGAACCGAATGGAAATGTTAATATATTCCCACCTGGTTTCTCCTCTATGGATTGAATTAGGATAATCAGATCAAGAAGGAGAAAAATAGCTTTTCTAGAGAATTTTAAACTTTTTCCTTTCAGTAAGAAGAAAGAAGAGTGCAATTTAATGCAAAAAAATATATATCTCAGGAGGGCACAATTGGTCTGAATGGACATTTTCACACTCATGCCTTGTTTTAACTTATGTATCACTAACATGAGTGAAATCACCGTTTGCTATTTCTTTCTGGGTTTTAAGAAAGTTGACCAAAACCTGTTTGAGCAGTTCGACTGCAAGGTAGGATGGGAGTGAGGCCCATTAGGGACTGTAACAGTGGCTACAAACACCCAGAAAGTACAACCTTAGATGACTGCAGCTTTAGCATTTATTTTGAAACTCCGGAACCGGGAGCATGGAGATTGTCCACCAAGTATGTCTTCTTCACGTATGACTCCTCTCAATAGAGACAACAGCCGTGAACTACACAGGGGACAAAATTGGGACTAGATACCAGTCTCAGAAGCCACCGATGCTAGTAGTTAATGAGATATGACAAGATATCTGCCACCCTTTCCTAGTCTGGACAATTAAAAAATTTTTCCCTTTTATTAAAAATAGTTTTTCTCATATAATATATCCTTTTAAAATTTACATTTACTTTAAAAAATGTATTTACTTTACATCCCAATTGTAGACCCCCTCGTCTCCCAGTCCCACTTTCCCTTCCTTATTCCCCTCCCCCCACCCCCCACCATAGTACTCAGAGAGGGGGAGCCCTTTTCCCCTACCAACTGACCCCAGCCTATCAAGTCTCATCAGAACTGCCTACAGCCTCTTCTTCTGTGGCCTGGTAAAGCACCCCACCAGGGGGAAGGGATCAACGTGCCAGGCAGAGACAGCCCCTGCTCCCCATACTAGGGGACCCATATGAAGACTGAGCTGCCTATCAGCACATCTGACCGAGGGGCCTAGGTCCTCTCCAGGCAAGGTCCTTGGTTGGTGCATCAGTCTCTGTTGGCCAGCCTGGGCTCAGATTTGTTCACTCTGTTGGTCTTCCTGTGGAGCTCCTGCCCAAACACACCTTTAGTCCACTTCAAGACTCTTACTGAGACTTACTATGCTCAAAAATGTAATATTTTTCTCAAGTTAGATTATCAGTTTTAGCATCCACAGGCCCAAAAAAATTATTGAATAAAAAATTTGGGGAAAAAAACCCTCAAAACCAGAGACCATGACTCACTCACTCACTCACTCACTCACTCACTCTATCTATCTATCTATCTATCTATCTATCTATCTATCTTTCTATCTATCTATCTATCTATCTATCTATCTATCTATCATCTATCTGTCATTTATCTTTTGATCACCTATCATTTGTCATCTCTTCATCTGTTTTATCACCTACTTTGCCTCTAAAAGATATACTATAATTTTAAGGAAGGGCAGCCCCTTTCCCCTACCAACTGACCCCAGGCTATCAAGTCTCATCAGGACGGCATGCATCCTCTTCCTCTGTCGCATGGTAAGGCACCCAGCCAGGAGGAAGTGATCAAAGAGCAGGCAACAGAGTCCATGGCAGGGACAGCCCCTGCTCCTCTTACTAAAGGACACCGATACAGGCTGAGATAGATGCCTGTCTTCAACAGGAAGATGCGATTGGATTTTGATGCAGCTGTACCACGGCACTGTGTCTATGTGGCCAGCTGGATTACTTCTCCTGACTTGAGGAAAGGTGTAATTCTCTTCCCCATTCTTCTTTCATACCAGTTGAGTAACTAGTCTTGGGCTTTTTATGTTATTTTTGGTCTAGCTAGGAGTTCACATCACCTTTAACCATGTGCCTTCCACGGCTGGGATGGAGTCAAACAGTTATGCTGAAGAAACAGACGTGCCTCCTCAGAAGACACATTGGTGGTAGAATTGTGGGACTCTGAGCCTTTCTGTCACCAGGATCCTCTGTTTGAGGGGCAGAGGGACTCTCCTTCTATGATATTGTACCGAAGGCCCAATAAGGATCAATGTCCGTGTCATGACAAGAATTGGGACTACTGAACGCACACAGCCTTGAAAACCAAATAAGATGACAAATAGATAGCTTGGTCTATTTTAAAGTCAAATCTGCCAGGGAAATTATCCTTAATTAAAGATTCCCATTTAAGTGACAGGTTGTTAGGATTGCTAATTTTAAGGTAAATCAAAAGAGGAAAAGTTCACCCACCTGGCCCGCAGGGGAGAAGAAAGTCAGCTGCTAAGTTGGGATCTTAAACCAGGGAAAAAGCCCTGCATCCTGGGGGATCCCCCAAGACCCCTCCCAGTTTCTGTGACTCAGAAAAATCCGAGAAATGGAGAAAAGGTGAAGACCTCAGGCTGAAGTCTCAGGCCTCAGATACAGTCTCCAAAGGGGTCTTCTCCTACTAGGACACAACCCCTCAGCTGAGTGGTGACCACAGGAAGTGCTGTGGACTAGGAAACCCATTAGAGGCCAAGGAGCCAAGGGTGTCGTTGGGCTGTTGTGCGTTCACCCTGCCCAGCGCAGCCGGGATTCTAGGCTCCAAAAGGAGAATAAGCCAAACTGGTGGCATAGTCCAGGCACAGAAAACTACTCTTACCATTGCAGAGAGTTTTATTTTTATATTTTAATTAAAATTATTCTATCAGTTTTTCTGCCTCTCTTTCCTCACTCCAGTCCTTCCCTGCTACCTTCCTTGGAATCCTTCCATGTATGTCCCTACTCAAGTTGATAGTCTACTTTTTTTTTTGAACATTATTGTTACATATATGTGTACGTATGCATGTCCATGCACAAGTTATATACATATCTACACACACACACACACACACACACACACACACACACACACACACACAATTTAATGAGTCTTTTTGTTGGTAGTGTGTGTGTATGGTTTCAAAGCTGCTCACTCTGCACTGGACAACCAATAAGAGAGCTCATTCCCGGGAGAGGCTAATTTTCCTCCCAGCAGGCATTAGTTGCCTATAGCTCTGTGTCTAGGGGTGGAGCCCCGCAAAATATTTCCCCCTCCACATTAACATGTCCATTGATATTGCCGTCGCCCTGGTCCTACTTATGGAGCCATTTCTAGGAGAGACTTTCCTAGCAGACTTCCTGGTTCTCTGGCTCTTACACTCTTTCCTGCCCCCTCTTCAGAGATGTTCCCCGAGCTACTGACACCGAAACGATGATGGAAACCTTATACGGCTTCCCTTTGGAGTTCTCAAGCAGAAGTCCCACCCAGCCTTGCTAGTCGGCCTTTGCAGGGAGGGCACTTGAATGCACACTATGTACCATAGCCAATCCAACCTGTAGGAATTAAAGCTTATTTAAATGGGTGCTTAGTTCCATAGGACCTTGATTCTAGTCCTCTGTCCTAGACGTCTTTGGGGGAAATGAAGATATGATCCAGCCTCTTGACTTTAGTGTTCTAGATGTGATAGAGCAGTGCTTCTTAACCTTCCTAATGCTGCGACACTTTAATACAGTTCCTCATTTTGTGATGACCCCCCAACCATAAAATTATTGTCATTGCGAGTGTATTTTTATAACTAATTTTGCTGCGGTTATAAATGGTAATGTAAATATCTGTGGTTTTAGGTGACCCCTGTAAAAGAGTCATTTCACTCCCAAAGGGGTCATGACCCACAGGATGAGAACCACTGTGTTAGAGCTTGAGATTTTTATTTTTTTTTACATGTATAAATAAAAGTGGTAATAATTTGTCTTTCTATTGTTCATAAAAAAAAACAACAAAAAAACTACTGTCCAGTATCTTCATTTCCAACTCATTGCAGCCCAAAACAATATAGGGAAAATGCATCCAATTCTTTGTTAAAGAAGTATTGTTGCAGATGTGGCTCAGTGGAAGAGCCAGTGAGTGCAAATACAGAAAGAAAGGGTGTCTTTCATCTTCTCTCTGGCTCTTACACTCTTTCTATCTCATTTTTAGCAGGGTTTCCTGAGCCCTGAGGGGAGGGATTTAATGGAGACATCCCCTCCAGGGCTGAGTGTTCCAAGATCTCTCACTCTCTGCATAATGTCTGTCTGTGGGTCTCCATATATGTTTTCATTGGCTGCAAGAGGAAGCCTCTCTGATCATGACTCAACAAGGCACTGATCTATGAGTGCAGCAGAATACCATTAGGAGTCATTTTATCACTACTTTTTTGTTTTTGTGTTTGTTTTTAGAGGAATAGTATTTGAATTTACCCTAGATAAATTATCCATCTTTTAAAATTTTTTATTGTTTTTAATTATGTGTGTGAGTGTGTGTCTAGGTGTGAGTACAGCACTTACCCACAGAGGCCACAGGTGTCAGATCTCCTGGTGCTGGAGTTATAGATGGTTACAAGCCACTTGATGTGGCTTCTTGGACTCAAACTCAAACATGCTCTTAACTTCTGTGCCACCTAGCCAACCCTCATCTCTTCTTCCCTCCAAATTATTAGAGAAATCTAGTTTTAGGTAACAAAAGCCTAATTGAACCCAACAACTGGTAAGTTCTTGGTTAGAACTGGAAGGTTCACCCTCACAACAACACTCCATCTGTTTTTCAGTGGGAAATACTGCTGCCAGCAGAGATGATGTTTATCACTCAAGTTTCAGTTACCCAGAAAGAGACTGGCCTGACTTTCAGCCCCCAAGTGGCTAACATTTACATGTGAGCTTAAGAACTGGCCGTGGGTATGAGAGTAGCGATGGAGAGGCCAGAACTGGACTCACAGAACAGAGAACCTTGTTTGAAATCAAATGAAAACCACCCTCAGGTCACAGAGATTTTAGTTCCAAAAAAAAAATCAAGCATGTATGGAAAGTTTTGTTGGAAAGAAGCAACAAGTGTCTATAGCAGCATATAGCAGGGCAGATGCTATGGACAGCTGTGTACAACAGCACACGTCCCATAGAAGTAATGCACAAATGCACGGTACAAAATAGTGCAGTATTTTATGCCCCATTCTCATTTCTAAATCTTTAGAGCAGTGTCTACTCAGAGATGAGGTATGTGTACTATCCAACCCTTTGACTTCCCACTACCTGAGGGATGTAGGCTGGATAGGATGAAGTGAGGCTAAGTATTACATCCCAATAGACTGTGAGCACAGAAGACTTCAGTTTGATCTGTGTTAAGAGACATCCAGAGAAGTCTAGTAAGAAGCAGAAAGGAGATAATGACCATCACTTGTGAACTTCATGATACAGATATTTGACAGTTGCTTTCCCATAAGTGTTTTATGGCGGAGATCATACACATAACACACACACACACACACACACACACACACACACACACACACACACACACACCATACACACACATACCACACACTATATACAGGACACATACCACCCCCCCCCCACACACACACATAGTACAGCTCTTTCAAACTAATTTGAGCTCTTCAATAGCCTGAAACATTTCCTAGTGCTTGAAAATAACTTCTCCAACTAGCTTCTAGCTCTATCAGATTGACAAAATTTCAAGCAGGTTTTTAACAACTCATATTAAACCTCTTACTGGAAAAAAGTCCATTTTTGGACAAAAACCAAACCAAAACAATTTTAACTCAAGTTGGTTTTCCTGGAAAAGCTGAAGATGCAGTTCAGAAAAGAAATGCCTTGGCTTCTCTACAAATCCACACTCAAAACTAACAAGGCCAGTTGAAACATCCTTTGCTCAGTAGTTCTCAAATAGATGTGTGGAAAAAATAGTTTTTTTCTTAATTCATTAGAGAACTGGCTGAAATGCAGCTCCCCAGCCAGGGGACTGGTTTCTGATCTAGGTGGGCCAGGTACAGGAGATGTAAAAAACCACAGCCCAGTGAATTGATTCAGAAAAGGCTAATGCAAAGATTCCTAAATCAATAAGGCTTGAGCAAGCAGCCAGGCATGGTGGCCCACACCTTTAATCCCAGCAGTCCCGAGGCAGAGGCAGACTGATCTCTGTGAGTTCAAGGCCAGCCTGGTCTATAAAGGGAGTCCAGGACAGCCAAAGCTACACAGAGAAACTCTGTCTCAACAAAACAAAACAAAACAAAACAAAACAAAACAAAACAAAACACAAAACACTTAAACAAGCAGTTACACTTAAGAAATGATCTTCTGAATCTAGTCTATTTCAAAAGAGCTATCAGGCTGCGAGACAACTCCATCATCATCCTCATGACTTTGGTTAAGTAGGCATTGTGTTTATGTTTCTGCTTTCATCTTAATAAGATTCAGTCTGATGGCCTGAGTCTCTGAGGCTGCAACAGCAACATACCATGGCGGGAGGGGTATGTATCAATGACAGAAGTTTATCCTATTCAGTTCTGGAGGCTGAGAAGTCTGAGGTTAAACCCCCAGCAGAGTCAGTGTCTGCAGAGGGGCTACTTCCTGGTTCCTAAATGATGCAAGCTCTTTTTTAATGAGACCTCTTGCTGTATGGACACTGATATAATTATGAGGGCCTGCCCTCATGGTTTTATCATCTCCCCAGACAATTCATCTCCTAGTACCTTCAACTTGTGGGATAGGATTTCAACAGATGAGCTTCTGAATGGCACTTGGAATTGTAAATTGTAAATTCTATTGAGAGTACAATAGAAAAATGCACAAGTACATATTTGTTGTATATAAATTTAGAGTCAGTCATTTTTATTAGAAGAACGCTTATGTTAGCTTTTGTCTTAGCCAATGCGCTGTTGCTGTGAAGAGACACTATGACCACGGAAAACATTTAAATGGGGTGATTTACAGTTTCAGGGATTTAGTCCATTATCATCCTGGCAGGAATCACAGCAGCACACAGGCAGACATAGTGCTGGAAAAGGAGCTGAGAGTGCTACATCTGGATCAGTGGGCAGCAGGGAGACAGATGCTGAGCCTCACTTAAGCATCTGAAGCCTTAAGGCCCATCCCCAGAGATGCTTCCTCCAACAAGGCCACGCCTACTCCAACTAGGCCACGCCTACTCCAACAAGGCCACATGCCCTAATGCTTTCTTCCCTAGAAGCCTGTGGAGGCCTTCTTCATAAAAACCCCCACATTCCATTCCCTAGCCCCCATAGGCCTGTAGCCATATCATAATACAAAAGTGTGTTCAGTCCAATTTCTGAGTATATTTATCCCAATTGTACATTCTGGACTGGGGAAAATGAAACAGAAAATGAGTTTGGGAGCCCATTGGGCTTACTGTGCGTCAAACTTCAGCCAAAAGTCCATTTCAGGCCTTAGTTCCAGATGTAGTCAAGTTGACAACTAAGAATAGCCATCCCAAGTCCACCCCTATTTGCCACACAATCATATCTTCTTATGTCATGATTACTTTCCAAATAAAAACAATAACCAGGTTATCATAATGCCTAAGTATCATTATAACTATCCCCCACACAATAACAAATGCATTACTGACTGGTATATACATGTAACAGGTGGCAAAGTCCTTTGATGGACATTTTTTAGTATGTCAAATGAAATGGACTAAAGCTCTGAACATGTAAGGCAGACCCAATGAAATGTGTTCCTTTATAAGGTCATGGTGTCGTTTCATAGCAGTAGAACACTAACTGGTGTTCTAAACACCCTGGGGCCAGCCAGACTTTCTATTGTTGAGTTGTCATGTCACTTTTGTCTTCCATCGACTGCCCATGTCAGGAGTGCCCATGCTCAGCAGTATGCTCAGCACACTGATGACTAATGCTGGCTCCTTAGTTGATATGTTGGCATAAAGCTAATCCTTTTAAGCCCCACCCCCTTACCAGGCCCATGCAGGTCTGAACCAGATGATGTCACTATTTTCCAAATAACAAAAGTTTACACAAGTAAAACAACTTGCCCCAAATATTTTGGATCAAAGCAAACAGCCTCTGGATTTGGCTTTGACCTCTTAACTTCTATGGCAAATTGTTTAATCTTGGCCTTGCTGACATTTCAGGATGGATAACTCCTTTCTGTGGGGGAGTTGTCACACCCCTGTTCCTGTCAATAGCACCCTGTTACCCACATATTGAAAGTTGATGATTTCTCCTGATGTTTCTAAATATATCTGGGTCGGTGTATTTTTTGCTTGGGTGGTGTCAGTTGTGTTGGCCAAGGATTACTTTGTAGTTCCCTCCTGCACCCTCTGAGCTGCTGTTGCTGCGTGAGGATGTCAATCCTCCAAAACTTGATGGGTCAGGAGAAAAGTGCAAGGCTTCCTATGCCCCCATCTGAAAGAGTTCAGGGTGGAACGGGCCTGCTCGAGAGAGTCTATAAATTCCTAACTTCTAAAAGCCTCAGGCCTTCTTGTGGAGGGAAAAGCTTATATGCAGTTGAATGAGTGCTAAGCCTAGCCAAAACAGGGAAAACAAAACAAAACAACAAACAAACAAACAACAACAAAACAACTAAGAGCTTGTTCCACTGAAAAATCTACAGTATAAACAGGCTGCAGCCAATGTGATTTCTGGTGGTGTATTATCTGAGAAAGCAAGATTTGTGGAAAGAGTTTTAGTGTTGAACTTAGTGAGGTGGTTAAGTGGTTTGGCTAAAGCAGGGAGAGAAAGCAACCAGAAGTGAGCAGCTTGTTACTGCCACCGTGAGCCTCTGTGCCAAAGTACTCCCGCCCATTGCTGCCTCTGGTGGCAGAGGACCGTAGACTTTAGTATTGGGAAATCACTCTGGTTTCTTTTACAAAGTCAGCATCTAATTCTGTGATGGGGAATGTTTCCAGCAAAAATTCTACTTAAAAAGAATCTGGCAGACATAAGCCACAGAATGTGGCTACACATGCCTTAAACTATTTTAGAAAAATAATAAAACACTCTACTGTGTGGCCCTAATGTTAGTTTTTCTCTTGAACAGATAATTGAGATTGAAGTTGTGGTTTTATAGATCTCCCCTAGGGCCTTATACATGGAACACATGTTTAAGAATTTTCAATCAGGCGTTCTGATTTAAAAAAAAGGGAGCCTTGTCCTCAGCTAGGTTACATTGTAGAAAGGGAATTCCTCTACCTAGGAAGCAATACCCACTCTGGTGCTTTGAGATACACAGGCTAGACACCTGGTGGAGATTAAAGCAGCTCTGGTAGGCAGTAAAGTCTTGGGAAACAGTAATTTTCTGAGAAGGACAGCTTGAAAAGGAAGTGGGGGCAGACTGTGAACCATCAGAGAGGTCGGCAAAGGCCTAGAAGTGTTCTCAACAGAGATGCCTGGTGGGCGAGAGAAAAGGCAATGCCTACTTAGCACAACTTGAACAGTGAGTCTGATGGAGCTGGAGAAAAGAGTAGATTCATCTAAGCCATGTTAATGAAATTAAACTTTACCAATGGCTAACAATGGGCCAATTTATTTTTTGAATCCCAGTTCTGTTTTTCTAGCTGTGCGATCTTACCTTCTAACTTCTTTGTGGCTGTTTTATTAGAATGATTAAGGAAGTCAATGTTACCCAGAACTCATTAGCTTTCAAGTGTCCAGTACCAAGACTCCAGAATTTCCTGCCCATGGCCATGAGCGTCCTGCTATGGTTCGTATGGATCCTCTGGTTTATCCCGTTGACATTGCTGTGCCTTCGAGGATCTTCAGTCTGAGATTTTGCCAAGGGGGAGCTGTGTAACAGGGAGTACGGATGGGATGTAAATGGGCATGCTGTAGTGTATCAAATCAAATTAGACTTGAGACCTCTCTAGCATTTGCTGGCACAGCAGAGTGTGAGGGAGGCATGGGGATGGGGTGTGGATGGGCCATCAGCCAATGGCAAGCTTTCTACGCTGTTGGTTCCTTGCAGTATGGAAGAGATTTCTCAATTTGAGTCTGTATTTACAGTTACTATGAAAATACATCCTTCAAGTTAGGAGAGTACAATGTACTTGATTTAGTAGTTTGGCTGTTTGAATGATGAGTTAAAATGATTAGATGTATCCTGTCCAGACTTCCATCTGAAGCTCTGGCCTGGACTGTCGGACCAGGCATGAAGGCTAAGTAAAATAAGAGATGAACAAATTCAAAGCAATCCATGGAACATTTGACTGGCCCTTATAAACATTAACAACAGTATGTTTATATCCTTTCAGACGGCAGCAGCAGGATTCACACCAACTCAAGTGACAGGGGAGGCCTTTCCTGCCATCGACTCCCTTTGTAAACTTTGTAAATTTGTAAACACTCAAAGCACCCAGGCTTCTTTAACGGTCCTTTTCAACCTTTTATTTCTCAGCCCAGGGGTAAGGCGGGAGAGTTGCTAGACCCCTACGAGAAAAACAAAACAAAACAACTACCACAAACAAACAAACAAAGAAACCCACCAACCCCTGAGCTTGCCCCCAAAGATCAGGCCACTTAATCCCTCCAATCCCAGGCCACCTCGGAAAGCTCCTCCCACTCCCTCTTCCCACAGAAACCCCTTATAAACCCTGGGTTCTGCCAAGTTCTTTGCTGCTTGTCCAAGCAGAGTCAGCCACCCTCCTGGGTTTTCCCCTCTAAATAAATCTCTTGTGTGAGGTTTGTTGTGCAGTGCGATTCTTTTGTATTCCTTGGCTCCCAACTGTCAGGACATCTTTCAGAGCAGAGCTGTAACACTTTTGCTGGGGAACGCCCCACTTCCACCCCCACCATAGCTGTTACATTTATATTGGGGAGACTTTCCTGGCAGTTGGAGCAGAACTTCTGTAGTGGAAGTCTCTCTCTTCAGAGCTGCAACACCCACAGCAAGGACCCAGTGAAGGCTTTAGAGCAGGATTCTGTCATTTGCTCACTACTTTTTTTTTTCTGCAGCTACTAAGGGTCTATCTACTCTGTACCCAGAACTATTTCTAGAATTATGCAAAGCAAAACCCATTTCCCAGATATGCACATTAGAACCAAGGGTGGGGAGGCATACAATATTGAACATGTTAAGTGGTGACTTTGGAGGTTTTAGAAAGGCCGTTTTGGATGGAGGGAGTCAAGACTGTATAGAAGGTGATTGTATTGTATTAGTTTCTTATCTTACGCTGCAACCAAATCTCAGACAAGAACCAACTTAAGGGAGCAGAAGTTCATTTTGCATCTTGATTTGAGGGGATATAGGCTATCATGATGGGGGAGCCAAGATAGCTTAGGGGTGGCTGGAGCGTGTGACAGCTGCTTGATTACATCTCCTTAGGGACTAGGAAACAGAGCAGACCAGTAAGTAGCAGGCTATAAACTCCAAGACCTGTGTTCCAACGATGCACTTCCTCCAGAGAGGCCTCAACTATCAAAGATTTCAAAACCTCTTTACATTGCCCTGTCTAGTCTTGACACAGACTAGGAGTTACCTGGCAATGAGAAACCTCAATCAAAGAATTGTCTCCATCAGACTGCCCTGTGGCCATCTTCTTGGCTTCTGGTTGATGTAGGAAAGCCTAGTCCACTGTGGGTGGTACCATCCCTGGGCAAGTGGGCCTGGGCTGTATGTGAAAAGTAGCTGATCAGGTCAGGAGAAGAAAGCCAGTGAGCATCACTCCGTGTTTCTGCTTCAAGCTCTTGCCTCAGTAATGGAAAATAAACTACAAGATGAAATAAGCTCTTTCCTCCCTCCTCAGACACTGGTATAAGCTAGAGTTCACTTCACGAAATAAAAGCAGAAAGGTTGTGTGTTGTGTTAAGTGAGCTTAACTGCAGGGCCAGGAGGATTGTGGCCAGGGTATCACCCTCAACCCTCAGAATTCAGCTCAGCTGTCTTCAACTTCTCTATACAAAAATTTCCCTGACCTTAGATGCAGCGACATTCTTTTCTGTGGCTGGTTCCATGCCAACTTACTTATGGAGGATGTATTATAATTTTTAGCACATTGTCTTACGATGGTTTTTCCTTATCTATATGCCCATCTCTGTAGACCAATCTCACTGAGAGCCAGGAATGGACCTTAATTAACGTTGTGCTTTCATTGCCCAGAACATAACAGGGGATCAATAAATTTTTATATGTGTGCATTTATGTATCGGGCAAATAAATAGAAGGAAAAGCATGTAGAGACATTTCACTTTCACCGTGCTTCCCTTTACAATACATTACAAGATGCCTCTGGTGGGCTGGGGAGACGGCTCAGTTGTTAAAGCGCTTGTCATACGAGCCTGAGGACTAGAGTGTGATTCCCTGTAGAAGGTCTGCACAACAGGCCATGCCAGAGATCTTAGTGCTGTGGAGGTAGGGACAGAGGATCCCTGACACTCATTAACCACCCAATCTAGCCAAATAGGTGGGCTCTATAGTCAGTGAGAGACTTTGTCTCAGAAAGTAATGCGGAGAACATCTGAGGAAGACATCTGACATTGACACCTCCACAGGCATGAACATGCACTACCTCCCTTCCACCCCACTGACCATATAGGTAGGAGAGAACGAAGGTTAATAGGGGTGGGGGGTGTGGACCTTTCTAGACGTAGTTACTTAGGGTGATTCCACTCTGCGTTGCCAGGATTCCAGCAGTCCGATCAAGTAGCAAACACCAAACAGCAACGTGAATCAGTTGCGGTGGTGTGATCCAGCAGACACAGCAAAACTCCACCCACCCAGCTGGCCCGAGTCAGCGGAAGCCTCAAGACTCAGCCTGAACGTCACAGGAAGTTCTCTGGAGCATTTCTCTCTTCGAAGTGAAGTGTAGTAAAATGAAGACCAGGGAAGTGATGTAAACTGTCACAAGGCATAGCTGTGCAAAAGCATTTTCACTGTCTGTGGGATTCTATTTACATCCTCTTCTGAGTCCACCCATGGCCAAACCCATGCCTCTTGCCTGACACAGCTTCCAGCTGAACATTACATGACACAAGGGAGTTTTTAAAGAAACCAGAAACTTCCACTTCAATAAAATGTCAATGGAAGTAGAAAACAAGTTACTTTATTAAAATACACTTACAAAATTTCTAGGCAAAAATGTTGATACTTAGACTAATTAATTTTAAGAGCAATTAAAAGTATTGTAAAAAATTAACAAAGAAAGTGACCAGTTTAACAATTCACACGTAAGTTTCAATACCCGCAAAAGCTTTGCAGAGGAAAGGAAAACAAAAGCTGAGGCTAGAGAGATGGCTCTGTGGTTAAGAGCACTGGCTCATCTCCCAGATGACCCGGGTTAATTCCCAAGATTCACATGGCAGGTCACAACTGTGTGTAACTCCAGTTACAGGGGATCTGGCACCCTCATACAGACATACATTCAGGGAAAACACCAATGCACATTAAAAAAAAAATAGTAATAACAAAAAAAAAAAAAAGAAAAGAGCTTCTTTAAGTTGTGATTTTATTATTACCCTGATATAAAGAAAGGAAAACAAAAAACTTAAAATATGAATATGTAAACTGTTTAATATAAAAATGTAATAGGTGTGACCCTTTATATCAACACTTAAAGGAGAACAAGCATCATTTCATATAAAAACTCTCCCTAAGCTTGGGAAGAAATGTCCCTGACTCTAAGGCAACATTATCAGAAAACTATAATTATGGTCAATTATCTGTGGTCAATTCTTAGACACGCTGAGGGAGCAGTCTTCACGGAACTGATGGCCAGGGCACAGAAATGAAGTGGGAGTTGAGTGAGAGGGACCGGGTAGGAGGAAGGGTGGTAGAGGACAACCAGGGTGCCCTGTAGGTAAGAGTGAGAGCGAGAGTCTGGGATAAGGCGAGACTAACTAGGCAGAGATAAGGTTGAGAAGAGAGAACCCAGAACAGAGCACCCAGGAACACTAATTAAGGAAGCCATGACACTTGAGTGTTGTGGGCGAGTCCGAGGGAGCAGAGGAGCAGCAGGAGACTACAGAGAAGCCTGGAGGGAAAAGGCTAGAAGACGAGCGTACGGGGTGGTAGAAGCCCCCGATTTGTTAATTAGAGGCTGCGGTTGACCTTAGCTGAAGCTGTGGTGCGAACTGAAGGCTGTGTGGGTGGACATCCAGTGGGAGAACAGGAAACAGAAGCAGAAAATAGGCGCTTCCACTACAAAAGGGAAGTGAGCTGCATGGAGCCACATGAGAAGGTGAAACTGGCAGCTTTGTGAGTCCCACGTGCCAGGTGATGTTGTGCTGTGGATAAGAAAAACACACCTCCTACCCTATGTTATTTAAGGCCAGTGACCCAAACCAAAAATGAGTGTAAATGAGAAACCAGACAAGAACTGGCCTTCCAGGCTTGGGCTAAATAAAGAAAGCATGCCTTTGGCAGAAGCACATACATCTTCATGGTGAGGCATCCCTGAGATTGGTCCTTGCTACTTGTTACAGAGAACCACTGAGACCCAGAAGCTGGGATTAGAACACAGAATTCCTTTACCTCTAAGGTAATGCACAGTAAATTTAATTGCAGTGACTATGGCTGATCGAGGAATTTCTTGCAGTCCTTTTGTGTGTGTTTGATGTACTCAAGGCTTTAATAATAATAATAATAATAATAATAATAATAATAATAATAATAATAATAATAAATGATGGTAGATGAGGACAAGTGCTCCATATTACCAGTAGGCTGGCCATCTGAACCTTTGCTCCCATGAGGCCAAACTGCTGCCTTTCTTTTAACTTCTGTTATTCCCATGGTACTCCAGACTGATTTAGTTAAATCCTTCAGGCTGTGCTTGCTAACCTGAATTCTTCTAAGTCATTAACATGACTTTTTAAAAAATCATGTTTGAAAAGGAAAAATGGGGGAGCTATATTCTGATTTTCCTTTTGAAATAAGTACTCAAGGATGGACTTGGAAAAGCTTCTGATGTATGGCCCAAGGCCTCACTCCAGGTAACACATAGGAGGTCTATGCTAAGCGGCAGGAGGAGGGAGGAGAAAGGTTTGATGTGTGAATAGGGATCCAGAGAAAGTCTGGAAGAAAAGAGCCTTTGACATCACTGAATGGCCACATCTTTCCCAGCAAGGTGGGAATAACCCTCAAGACTATCTGATGGATGCCCTACTTAGAACTCAGGACACCTGAAACTTGAGACATCATTTTTCTATTGTATGTATTACCTATTATCTGGATTAAATTTGTAAATAAACAACTTTTGTCAGTGGCCATGGAGGGGTGGCATTTGGTGTACGTTTTAGACAAAAGTTCCCATGTGCACAGATAAGTCAACATTTCCACCAAAGCAGGTTTGAGCCCTGAGTGCAAGTCTCTGTGACATCCCATATCATGAAAATCTCAGAGGCCTTTGTCATTCATACTAAGGAGTCTTAAGGGAAATTGCTTTCCCCCAACACCTGCTGCTCAAAAATAGGCTTTAAACTTTAGTTTAAGAGTCGTCGTACATCTGATGAAAGGCACAGAGTGGGTTCTGGGACATGGCTCAGTAAAGTGCATAATCAACAAGTATTTGCACTGAGCTCAGAGCCAAAGTGCTTACATAAAAAGCCAGATGTGGTGGCACATATCAGTAATCCCAACCCTGGGAAAGCAGGGTTCTTGGAGTTCAGTGGCCAGTCAGCCTAGCTCAAGCCATTGAGAGACCCTGTCTCAAAAAAAAAATATGGTAGAGTGAGATTAAGGAAGACAGCAAACTTCAACCTCCAGCTTCTATGTTCAAGTCTCTCTCTCTCTCTCTCTCTCTCTCTCTCTCTCTCTCTCTCTCTCTCTCTCACACACACACACACACACACACACACACACGGAGAGGGAAAGACAGAGATGGAGACAGAGACAGAGAGACAGAGACAGAGAGAGACACAGAGACACAGAGACACAGAGACAGAGACAGAGACAGAGACAAAGACAGAGGGAGGGAGAGAGGCAGAGAGAGAAGACTCCCACACAACTCCTACCCAGCACACACAGCTTCCAAGTTATCAATATCTTCCACTGAGTGGATCAGTTGTCACAATGGATGAAGCTCCTTGACGTGTTTTTCACTGAGTCCATGATTTACACACGGGTTCTCCGGGTGTTGTCCTGTGGGTTTGGACAAATTTATAATAAAGTATCCCACCATTAAAGTATCACGCACTCACTCCCCTGCCCTGTATGCTTATTCATCCCTTCCTCCCACCTGGTTCTGAGCCCAGGGAAGCTGGTGATCTCTTCACAGTTTTCCTTTTTCAAGCATGCAATACAGCTGGGATTGTGCAGTACGCTGCCATTTCAGAGGCATCTTTTGCTTCAGAGGCATCTTTGCTTAATAATAGGCACTTCCAACTTTTTAGGTGGTTTATATCTTGACAGATGATTTCTTCTTATTTCCAAGTGTCATTCCATTGTCTAGATGTACTTTATGATTCCACTTTTAGATCTTCTGACCACTGTGTTCCCACACCCCTCTCATCCCACTGAAACGTGAGCCAAGTTTTGGAGAGGTGTCTCTCAGTGAGAAAAGAATTGGAATTATGATTTAAGCAAAGGCCTACCTATTTTCTGTGGCTAATTACTACGCATGTCCTACTTTGCCAAAGGGGCAGGGGGCTGAATTTCAATTCAAATGTAAAGTAATTATCCGTGAAACTGTACTAGAGTATATTTATCCCTGAGGGGGGAAAAAGTGTTGCCTCCAGGGTGAATCAGACTGAGAATGAATTTTTACTCTAACATTTAGAGGAGAGGAAGAAAGAAAGGAAACAAAAAAAAACTGAAAAAAGAAAAGACAGAGAGAGTAATGAGAGAAGAGAGAGAGGGGAGGGAGGGAGGGAGAGAGGGAGAGAGAGAGAGAGAGAGAGAGAGAGAGAGAGAGAGAGAGAGAGAGAGAGAGAGAGACTTGTTAACTACAGGATTCTCTGAGCAAGGTATTTTTCTCTCCCTTACAAGTTAGCAGTTACTGAATAATTAATTCATGACAGCATGGAAAGGCTGTCTTCTCCCTGGATGATGGATAACTGAGCAGGAGAGCAGCGCTCCAAGTGGGTTTACCACAAAAGCCAGCACTCTTGCTTTGGAGCACGGGGTGCGCGCTCCTCTCCAGCTCAGCTTCTGCTCTTGCAGCCTGGCATCCTCTCTGCTGCCGCCTGCCTGCCCACCCGCCTGGGCTTGCAGCCTACCACTTCACTCTCTCCAATTCTCCAGCCAGCTGAGGAGACTCCCCACAGCTGCTGGCTCCTGCCTGGGACCATGTGTGTGGATGCTGCTTGAGAGACGCAAGGCACTTGCTCTTGGCGCTGGTCCCAGCTCAGTTTCTCCTGTTGACTTCTGGACCACAGATGCTGCTGCTGAGGAGGTATTTCTTGGCATCTCTCCATCTGCTTTCACCAGCTAAGGACTGGCCCCAAATCAAGGTATCTTTTACTCCCTCTCCTTGGCATTTTCCCCAGCCAAGATAGCTCCACTATTTCCCAGTAAAGAGGGGCTCCAGTTGGCAGAACACATTCCTAACTGGTGTGTGTGTGTGTGTGTGTGTGTGTGTGTGTGTGTGTGTGTGTGTGTGTTCTTGGTATTGGTATGACCTTAGGGCTTCCCTGTTGCTCGCTGAGTGTAAAGCGGACCTTCTCTGTCACTGGAGACATTTCTGAGGCAGGCACCTGTCATCTGCCACCCCTGTTCTCCTTCAGCTCCCTCTTTCTCCCCCCTCCCCCAGCCCATTATTCGACTTCAGCCTTTTGTGTCTGTGGCAGAGGGCTGAAGGGATGTTTTTTGCCCTCCCAGCAGGCAAGTGTCAGGATGGGCCACGCTGCAAGAAGCCAACGCTAGGGCGCGAGGTGTGAAGAGTTGGCCAGAATGACCAACTCCTCCTCCACTTCGACCTCCACCACCACCGGGGGATCTCTGCTGCTGCTCTGCGAGGAAGAAGAATCCTGGGCCGGCCGGCGGATCCCGGTGTCTCTCTTGTACTCGGGGTTGGCCATTGGGGGCACTCTGGCCAACGGTATGGTCATCTATCTCGTGTCGTCCTTCCGAAAGCTGCAGACCACTAGCAACGCCTTCATCGTGAATGGCTGTGCCGCGGATCTCAGCGTCTGCGCCCTCTGGATGCCACAAGAGGCGGTGCTGGGGCTCCTGCCCGCCGGCTCCGCGGAGCCCCCGGGGGACTGGGACGGCGGCGGGGGCAGCTACCGCTTGCTCCGGGGCGGGCTCCTGGGCCTCGGGCTCACTGTGTCCCTTCTGTCCCACTGCCTCGTGGCGCTGAACCGCTACCTGCTCATCACAAGGGCGCCTGCCACCTATCAGGTGCTGTACCAACGGCGCCACACGGTGGGCATGCTGGCACTGTCCTGGGCTCTCGCCTTGGGTCTGGTGTTGTTGCTCCCACCCTGGGCGCCCAAGCCGGGAGCCGAGCCCCCGCAAGTCCATTACCCCGCGCTCCTGGCAGCCGGAGCGCTGCTGGCGCAGACGGCCCTGCTGCTGCACTGCTACCTGGGCATCGTGCGCCGCGTGCGCGTCAGCGTCAAGCGGGTCAGCGTGCTCAACTTCCACCTGCTGCACCAGCTGCCAGGCTGTGCTGCCGCTGCCGCCGCCTTCCCCGCCGCCCCACACGCGCCGGGTCCTGGAGGAGCCGCGCACCCTGCTCAGCCCCAGCCCCTGCCGGCCGCGCTGCAGCCTCGCCGGGCACAGCGGCGTCTCAGTGGCCTGTCGGTGCTGCTGCTCTGCTGTGTCTTCCTGCTGGCCACGCAGCCGCTGGTGTGGGTGAGCCTGGCCAGCGGCTTCTCCCTACCGGTGCCCTGGGGCGTGCAGGCGGCCAGCTGGCTCCTGTGCTGCGCCCTGTCGGCGCTCAACCCGCTGCTTTACACCTGGAGGAACGAGGAGTTCCGAAGATCCGTGCGATCTGTCCTGCCTGGCGTTGGGGACGCGGCTGCAGCAGCTGCGGCTGCCACCGCGGTACCAGCCATGTCCCAGGCGCAGCTTGGCACTCGGGCGGCTGGCCAGCACTGGTAACCCACCTGGCCTGGAGGCGCTTCCTATGACACCTGCCGAATCGCCTCCTCCGTTTGTAAGCTATCCCCAGACCCAGGAAAGATCCCCGCGGGGAAGATTTTGCCTTCCTACCCAGTGCAGTACCTGAACCAAGGTCTTCTCTCTAAATGGAGTCCCAAAGTAATTGTGCACTGCCACCCAACTTTGACCCTTTGTTTCTATGTTTTAGAGACGCCCTTACGTCCAAGGCACCCAGACTGCAAGGACTTGTAAACTGGCGTTTTAAAAGAACCAGTTAATTTATTTCAAGTTTGCTTTTAAAAAAGAGCTTTCATAACATACAACCCTTTCGACCTCCATTGTCTTGTATGCGAAGCGCCTTGAGTGTGTGAGTGTGCATGAGCCAAAGGGAATACTGTCGAGGAAGAAACGATGTAGACAATATTTTAACCACGCTTCCTTCCGTTCTAGTTTAGTCTTTGTATATTGACCTCGAAGAGTGAAACCACACGTGTGTACACCGGTGTAAGTTGCCATGGAAACCTCAAGCCCTTTATTCTTAGAAGGGTTTTTATTGGGTCATTTTTTTTGAAATAAGATGATAGACTCTCAGCAAGTGAGGAAACAAACCAAATCTATTCTTTCACACTCCTTTTTATTCACGTCTAAGGTGGAGAGCTACCATTGAGTGTTAAGGCTAAACATGTCAAGTTTGTTAATGGATGGCCTGAAACCAGAAATGGAATTTTGGAACAACAACGAAAAAGGGGGTTTATCTATTTTAGGTCCCAGCCTCACATTCTCTAAAGCATGCATACGTCTTGCTACCCACATTTGTAACCGATTTATTTGCCTCTGAGTGTGATCGCAGCTTTGAACATTCTGTACCATAATGGTTGCTAAGGAGAATGACTCTTGTTTTCTCTTTAAAATATCTCAATGCACATGATATAATTCAACACTAATACCATAATTGCATACTAATGTTAGCTGCCATTGCATGCTCCTAGATGCTAGAACTTACTGGGCATGTGGTACACAAAGCAATACCCATCAGACAAGGGCATTTTGCTTCTTCCAGACACCAGAAGAAACCGACTTTAATTATTTGAAAGAGACGCAGATACACCTGTGGCTACCTGAAGTTCTTGTCTTGACCTGGTATGAGAAAACTCCCACTTTGGGAATGTAGCTCTCAGTTAAAAATCAGTGGTCAAGATGACACAATAATACAGATTGGCTTTCAAAGCTATCTGTGCCTCGAAGAGGTTACAAGCCACACGTTAGGAAGTAACACTGTTTTATGTTGCTCATATATATTATCATGGCATTTACTATTAGTATCATGTCTGTTGAAGACAGAATCATGCACTCAGTTGTGCGTAAAAGGAACATTTCAAATGGGACTCTGGTCTCAGATGTATCAGTTGGGATTTGCCCATCTTCATCCTTGACTTCCTTAATGTTTTTAGATGCATTTGCGACGAGCAAAAATACATGTGAAATCATCTTGTAAAATTAAAGAGAGAAGCAAGTAATAGGAGGCATAGATTAGTCTGTCTGCTATTCACATAAAATCTGGGGCCAAACAGCTCCATTTAACTTCGTAACTAGGAGCAAGGACAGCTTACTTTGTTGCACTCATGGACCAAATTTGGTAAGAACACATATACAGTTGAAAAATTATGGGAGACACAGGAAATGGACATTTTGTGGTAAAACAAGAGAAAATGTTTGTCACTAACAGCGCATATGCAGTCATGTTATTAACCAAATTGTGCATGAACCATTTCTCTCTTTTACCTGTTCCTGGATTCCTGGATTCAGATATGTAATTAAAGTTTAGATAACGCTTCCCCTGAGTCTATTTCTTCTTTTCTTGGGCATCTCCTCCCTCTCTGTCTTGAGGATACTGTACCAGAAGACACCAGTGTTCCAAAACACCGTGATACAAAGCAATTCCTTTTTACTGGCTGTAAGTTTATTTTTGATTTCTAAAATGCTTTCTACTTCATGTAGTTACATAAGGTTCTTATACTCGTCTGGGAAAAGAAATAGATATGTTTCCATTCCGTAAACATTGTGGCATGGGTCACAATGATAGCAGAGAGGTGGGAATTTTCATTTGCAGCTACAGTAGGACATCTTTCTAAAGCTCTACCAACAAGCCTTTCTAGTTACACACTGCCCTTGTTTCTCATTGTGAGTGATTCGAGCAACACCCCTCTCTGTCCCTATAATGTGCCACACACATAAAGAGCTTTGCAAGTGAGAATTTGATACCTTGCCATGTTTCTGGCTAGCACTGAGAAATTTTTACTTGGCACCGTGCCATGTGGGAGACCTACTTTCTATTAATTTACTAGTAATTAACTCCACAGGACTGATTCACTCTTAATTTTAAAGTAGCACTGATGCATCTAAAAGTGCCTTCCTAGGCACTGCCTGTGAGTGTTGGAGTTACTGCTTTGACAAATTAAGTTAATGGAGAATGTGTTCTTATTTAAATGAAACCACATATTATCCATGGGGGTGGTGGTGGTGGTGGGGGGGCTAACTACTATCCTGGGCTTCTCTAATTTGCTTTTGTGCTTTCCCTCCCCTTTATGTGCGTGCCTAGTAAGATATATAACATCTGCCTTCTTTCTGTACTTATTTAAAGGGCTTAATTCTGGGACAGAATAGGCTCTGTCTCCAGCACTTTTATTCCTTCCAAAATGAAGAGTGCTAATAGACAAAAATTCTACTGGCACAGGGACATAAATTTCTTTTTTTCCTAGAGTTACATAAAATTTTTTCCATACTGGAATATTTTTCCTTTTAGAGGTACCCAGTGGAGGATGGGATGCAGCAGAGGAAGGGGTGAAGGGTAAAGACTCTTTCTTTAAACCACTGATAAGAAAGTCGGTGGAAAGATCTACTTGCCAATAGGGAGTTGGTGTGCCTTGAACTCACATGGAGGACAGCCTTGCCCTTCTGATGATGACTCTTTTAGCTGACTTTGGTGTTTTTGTGTCACCTTTATTACATAGTCTAGGGATTCAGCTGACACTTGCCCAGCTCTTCAGCAGTCTTAGTGACTGACCTGACAAGGATCTCGTGGCATGACCCTACGTCGAAGAACATGGAGGAACTGGGGCAATGGCTCAGTCAATGATTTGCCATACAGGCACGAGGATCTGAGTTCAGACGTTAAAAAGCCAAGCATGACATGGCATGTCTGCAGTTCCAGTGCTGGGAAGGCAGAGACAGATGGACTTTCTCGTCAGCCACTTTAGCTGATGGGTGAGTTCCAGATTCCAGTGGGAGAATCTGCCTCAAAAAATAAAGTGGGGAGCAATTTAAAAAGTTTCTTGATATCAGCTTTTGGCATCACATGGACAGAGATATTTGGACTCATATGAATATTGTGTACACACACACACACACACACACACACACACACACACACACACACGATGCCCCTTCCTTTCAAGGCCTGTACTTAATGTTAATGGCTTGTGGGGCAAGAATGGAGCTCCAGATGGAGCTCTTGGTCTATGGGAGGGTGACTATTTCTTCCTGGGTATTTGCCTTTTTAGTATCTCTGGAACTCTCATGCAAATGCATGTTGTTCAGCCCACAGATCCTAGTTCTGCCTGTATTCTTGTCTCCACCGGAGACCTTGTCACCTCTGGCATCTAGTGATAAACATATAGGGGCCAGGGCATTCCCTGGAAGTGGTCTCTGGCTCTTTGGTCAGGGAACTCGTGGGTTGCAGGCACTTGCATCTGTTGAGGGAGAAGCAAGCTCCAGGCTGTTCTATGTGCTAGTGGCGTGGGTGGTCAGAGGAGAGAAGCCCTCCATTCAAAGTGCAAGACCGAGGTCGGAGTTCCAGTTCCCCTAAGTGCCACGGTGCCTTTCAATATTCGTGTTCATAGGTTCTCTTCTGGCAGCCTTGCCCAGCCTGTCCCACCTCTAGGGCATCCTTACTGGGGCCACACACCGAGATCACCAGATTCTTCCGATGGTCTGATGCATGGTTGAAGGCAAAGGAAAGATGGCAGCTGAAGCAGAGGTCAGATGTGGATGTCTGTTAGAAGGATGTGATGGGTACTCTGGATGCCCTGCATGATTCTCCCTACTTGTTGTGCACCTTTGGGATTTTCATAAGGACACATGCCTTAAACAGTGTAGCCGAGTAAATAATACAAAGAATACAAAGAAGAAGAGAAGAAAGAAAGGAAAGAACACAGAAACGAACGAAGCCAAACCCCAAGATCTCTCAGGGTTAATAAAATACAGACACTGGGCTGAAAGGTTGGTTTGACTCTGGACCATGAGATTATCCTAGAGATGACAATCAGAATTTTAACTGAAGCGTGGACACCCCTTCCCTTCTCAGTGTGACCATTCCTTAAGCTGTCTCCCTCACTCAGATCCATTGTTATAGCCCAGTTGTCAGAACACTAGCTCTGAGCGTGGACCAGATCTACGTCAGTCTCAGATCGTTTAAAGGCTTTGCTGCGTTGTTCTAGCTTTTCCCCCTGGGAAAGGCTCAATCACTGTCTACCTTCTCACTACCAGAGCTTCTCTGCCTCAGCTTTGGCCCTTCTTCATAGATTTTATGCATAGAATTAGTTACACATTCCCTTGTTATATTACCTTTCTAAAATTGTGTGTGTGTGCGCGCGCGCGCGTGTGAAAACAAGATAGGAAAGTTATTTTTCTTTCACTTATTTTTATCTATTTTGTAAAGGGATATTTTTCACAAGCAGTCACTTGAAGTATATTATGTATTTACTATATGTACGCAGCCGATAACAGTAATTTTCAATTTTTAAATTAATTTATGTTCATATAAAAAGAAATGGGTTTTATCACGCCATCTTCATACTTAACGTGCCATGATAATGGCAGTTTTTAAAGGAAAAAGATTGGACCTGTTCTCTTGAGTATCTGTTTTTATCCTAATGAAATAGACCTAGGAATAAATCCTAGCCTCCAACTCATATCTTGCCAAAGGCTATCCTGGGGTAATAAAGTATGGGACTGTAAGACAGATGTCAAAGCACATACTGTCAAGATTGCTACTCCTGTCATACTCAACTGCTCACCTGACTAGGTCAACATTAGGATAGTCTGGTCTTAAGCACTACCTTAAATTCAGTGCCAGATCGCTCAAGGTGTGCAGTTATTTCTGAGGATCTTACATAGGAAAGTGATGTGTTTTGATTTGAGGAATCCTTGCATATTGCTAATCAATGACCAGGCACTGATGCTAGAACCTGGAAGAAATGACTATGGAATGTCTTTACCTCTTTTTCCGCAGTTTAGAGCAGGACAGCCCTGGAGAAAGTGCTGGGGACCACCCAGGTTGAGGCTTGGCTATATTTATTAGACAGAAAGTACTTGAATTTTCAACCTCTTTCTTATATAAATTGGACCCCGTTTCCAGTTTTGTGTTTTCAAGAGTAGAAAAGTGTCTGGCATCCTTTGTGTGGTGGGGCTGTACAGGCACTCTGCTTTTAACCAAATGCCTGTTCTATGAAATGCTGACATGATTTTATATCCTAGCACTATAAAATAATCCTTCCTTCCAGAAGTTTTATTTGACTTTGTGGTGTGTGTGTGTGTGTGTGTATTTGCATATGCTATTAAATATCAGAGGCCAACTCTTGGGAGAACAGAATGCAAGCAATGGTAAACCCCTGGCTCCCCTCTCCCCCATCTTTGATAAAGTTGATGATGACTCAGTGGGAGCCAATGGCTCAGCAAATAAAGGTGCCTCCCACCAAGATGGACAACCAGAGATCTCTAAGGCTGAGGCTGGAGGATGTACCTGAGTATGGCTGTCGTGTTAGGTTCACTAACTCTTTATTTACTAGTTCAACCTTATCTCACATGGGCTGAATAACTTCCCTTGGTATCTAGGTTGAGTGAGAAGGACAGAGACTGCATATCTTTCACATAAGACCTTGCTAAAAGAGAGCCACTCTGTGGAGAAACTTGGCTGGGTGACTATTTTCCATGTAGTAGGACTACATGGTTTGAAAGAAGACAGCAGTGGTAGCAAGAATTCTTTCTTTTGGGAGCTGGACAAGTGTGAAAATGACATTCTTCTGTCTTAGTATGGATCCTGTGGTTTCTTGAATCAGGCACAGGCAGGCATAGGAGAGTCACTGTGATGAACCATAGCACTGTGTTTCTATCCAGCTTTATCAGGCAGAAGAAGTACCTTCTAATTTCTGACCACAGGTAAGCCACCCATTATATCAGACTTTTCGTCAGATATTCTTTCGGCTAGACCCTAAGTGCAAGGTGGGGCTGCAAACAAGTGTGGTCTCCAGGACATTAAAAAAAAAAACGGTATTATGAAGTATGATTGAGGAAGGAGATAACAGTTGGAGAAAAATGGCTAAATAGAAAAATGATGTTTTAAATATCAGAAATATTGATGATGGTGGTGGTGGTGATGATGGTGATAATGATTCTTTTTCCAGCAACCATGAAAGACAGGTATTAAGTCAGGTGTGGTGGTACATACTATAATTCTAAAACACCACAGGCACAGGCAGGAGGATGCCTGTCAGTTCATGGCTAGCCTAGGGTACATAGGGAGACCATTTCTCAAAAGGAAAAGATAAGACAAGGCAGCTATTATGGTTTGTTTTATGACTGAGGATCTTCCTCACTGTCCCTAAATGTCACTAACAAAGAAGATCGATGACTGTTGAGCTCAATTCTAGTTGACTCCTGAGCCTGGGCTCATAAACACAGTGTCAAGTGCAGAATCCGGAGCAAGTGCTAGAAGCAAGATTTGGCTCAGTGGGTGGGAGATAGATTTCAGCTTAATAGGAGGAAAAAAGAACTTTTATCTCAATTATAAGTGCTCAAAATAGTCAGGGCTGTCTCTGGAGATTATGGCGTTCCGGGCACCTGAAGAATGCGAGTTGTGGTGAGGGGGGGTCTAACTTTCGAAAGGGAGGCTGCACCAGGTGGGAAGCTCCCCTATGGTAACTCTGAGGCGCCTTTAAAGGCTGGCTTCTGCGATTACATAATAGCTCTTCTGCTTGGAGGTGACAAATGCTTTCTTGTTCTGGGCCTGTGATATTTCAGCGGATTAGTCACAAGGATCGTGCCTGCTATACATCTTACATCTCGCCCTCACCAACCAAAGAGAAGCAAGCCACGCTGACAAGGGATGTGCCCCCAGGGGGCACAGGAACACCAACAGGATATACCTCATTCCCAAACCTTTTATTTATTTATTTATTTATTTATTTATTTATTTATTTATTTTTGTGGAACATGTGATGGAAGAAGTGTCTCTTACCTTAACATTTTCTTGGTCTAAACATTGAGACACAGGGTATTAGCTATGTGCATTTACTTTTGATAAGAACATTTTTGATTGTTTTATTTGGGGGAATAGAATAGGTTTCAAGATGACTGTTCAGATGAAAAGAAAAAGACAGGCTAAGGTCAGCTCTGTTGGGAGCATCACCTTTCCTAAATGTTGTTCCCAGCTAAGGGACACAGTTTCAAGTAGATTTCAAACAAACCCTATGATGATGGCTGTTTTTGCCGGTCAAACTTGAACATGTACAGAATCAAATCAAACCACCTGTGAGGGATTTTTGCTTTACCTGAAGTGGAAAGACCCACTTCTAATCTGGATATTTAGAGGTGGGAAGTACGTCTTTAGCACAGATCTGTTGAAGCAGGAGGGCTCCCCTCCGTTCTGGGCTACACTTCTGCTAGAAGCCTATATAAGGACATGGGAGAAGGAAGCTTTCGCCTCGATAGCAAGTCCATTTCTTCCCTGGCATTAGAACCCACTTCTTTGGGATTCTTGTATAAACTGAAGACCAGTTCATCTTCATCCAGCCTCATGGACTGATCAACTGTGGGATTCTTGGACTCTCCATTTACAGGCAGCCCTTGTTGGATTAGCCTATAAGTTATTCTAGTCAATCTAGTAGAATCCCATATATATCCATTCTGCAAGTTCTGTTACTCTATAGAACCCTGCCTAAAATACCTGACTATCTCCATGTTCAGGACTCGCATAGATCAGTTACAGCCTGGCCACTCGCAGTGATTTTCCACAGTGAAGGATAGCTCTACATATGGAAAGCTCCCAGTGCAAAGGCTTAGCAAAAAAACTTGAATTCATTCCAGATCAGTAAGAGAGACTGGGCATACAAGCCTAAAATCCTTACATTCTGTGCTTTCCAATTTACTTAAACACAAAAATTGAGTCTCCTAAATTTATAAGCATTGTATTTAGTAAGGTAGGGTTCTCTGGAGGAACAGAACTAGCAGAATAGAACTATTAAAAGAGTATGTGTTAGATTAGTTTATACAATACCATCTGGGTAGTCTGCCAATGGCTGTCTCATACCAGAGAAGTCAAGAAGCTGGTATTTTCTCAGTCCATAAGGCTGAATATCTTAGCAGTCCCAATTAGGTACTAAAGGTCTGGAGGATTTCTAGAACAATGCTGCCCTGTAGTCTACTCTGGAAGCTGAAGAAGCTGGTTCTATTATCAGTGAAGGAACAACAGTAGTAGAATTGGTGAACCTGCCAGCAAGAGTGAAAGGCAAACAGGCAAAAAAGCATAGCTTCCTCATTTCATCTCCCTTTTATCTAGGCTGCCCCTGGAAGGTGATGCCTACTTTTATGGTGGGTCTTCTCTCTTCCACAGTCTGATCAAGAAATCCTCACCAGAGTACCTAGCAGGCCTTTTAGTTGACCTAGTCAAGTTGGCAACCAATGTTAATCGACATGAGCACGGGTATATCTTGGTATTAGCATATGGAGACAGTGCCACTGAACCTATTTTACTAGGAGCGATCATGATTTTATTGTCTTTATCATCGCTCTCACCATCCTTACCAATCGTTTGTCAACAGCTCCGAGCTGTTCTGTTTGGTCGTGATCACGATTTTATTGTCTTTATCACTTTTCTCACCATTCTCAGCATTTGTTTGCAAACATCTCAGAGCTGTCCTGTGTAAACTGGCCTTTCTATTTAACAAATTATCCCCAAACATGACTTTGGGTGACAAGTATCAACTAGCTTATTGATCTATGGGTGGACTGTTTTCGCATGGGGATAGCTGGGTGATGCATCTGCTGTTTTCACATGAATCATGTGCTTCAGACTGCTGATAACCCATGGACCACACACCTTCCTGGTATTTACACTTGAGTGGCTGAGTTAGCTCAGGCTCATTCACATGACAGTGCTCCAGAGTCCAGTTTCAGTTACATTTGCTAATGCATACTTACTGGGCAAATCACAGGGTGAAATCAGCTTTAAAGGTCATGTGTTGGAAAGCTAAAGCCACCAGGACAAAGAGGGTTAGGCCTTCAGAGTCCTGTCTTCATGGGCTGCGAGAGTGGGTTCCTGACACAAGTATGAAATTGGTTACCTTTCCTTACTCACATGTGTTCTCTTGCTCTTCTGCCATCAGAAAACACACCAAAAAGTTCTCCATGGCCAGGCATATAGTCTCAAGGCTAAGGCAAAAAGATTACAAGGTTAAGGCCAGCCTGGGCTAACACAAAGAATCCCAGGTTAGCCTGGGCTACCTGACACCATATATAAAGTCACAAACAAACTAGTCAAGAAAGCTTTCTCTGGATGCGAGCCTCTAAACCTTGAACTCCCTAGCCTCCAGAACGTCAAGAAATCTCTCTTCTTTACAAATGACTCTGTCACAGATATTGTGTTATAGCACCATGAAATGAGTGAATATGTTTATGTTTAACCCAAGGGTTCCTTTGTCATGTAGCTTAATACATTCAAAGATACTTTGTTGGGATTGGGCTTTTTCAATACGCACTGAAAAAGTGTTCTGTCTCCTACAGAGATGGAGTTCATGCTTGGTGTTTGCCTCCAAAGGGAAAGTTCAGGAAAATAGGCAAAGGGCAACAGTTCATGGGCCTAACGATATTTCCTTGTATTGTCACACTTTGGGGTCAATTTTATGCTCTTCTCAAGCTTAGCAATGCCTTTGAGTAAATGTGAAAAATTTTAGTTCTCTTTTGTGATTCTCAGAATTTCTCTCCATATCACTTTTAATGAAGAAGCAGGTTTTGGTTCTTAGTGTTTGTATTACAATACAGTAAAAAAAAAAATAGCATTCAACTGTATTTCAGATATGCTTTCCCCTGAGCCTCTGTGTCTGTCCCTGGGATATCTAGGCCCTGTGCTACCTTTCTAGTCATTCTCCTTGTCTGCCCATGTGACAAGATTCTCTACAAAGCATGCCATGTGTGCTGACACTGGATTCCAGAAGACAATTTCAC
This sequence comes from Acomys minous, assembly GCF_964271855.1. Classification (NCBI taxonomy): domain Eukaryota; kingdom Metazoa; phylum Chordata; class Mammalia; order Rodentia; family Muridae; genus Acomys; species Acomys minous. Next base: position 72,165,768 of record NC_140496.1, on the reverse strand, counting down.
TGATACTGTTAACCCCGGAAGCTACCAAGCTTGTCATTGAACCTCTCCTTCCAGCAACACCAATATTCTATAAATTACACTGTTTCAGGGGACCAGGTTTATAAACAGTGTAAAAACATATAATTATAAGAGCTTGGAGTTTTGTAAGAAAATTTCTTTCTCTCTCTCTCTCTCTCTCTCTCTCTCTCTCTCTCTCTCTCTCTCTCTCTCTCTCTCTCTGTGTGTGTGTGTGTGTGTGTGACACATGCACTATGAGATAGAGTGAGAAGGGAGGGAAATCATGGAGATAAGAAGGTAATTTTTGGGGTTGGTTCTCTTCTTTTACAATGTGAGTCCTGGAGTTTGAACCCAGGTCATTAGGCTTGGTGGCAAGTGTCTTTATGTACTGAGCCATCTTCTTAGCCCAAGGTAGGCTTATTAACCAATTATATTATTATAGAACATGATGCTCCTGATAAATGGCATGGCCAAATGTTGTCTTTTTCTCTTTGTATCAAGTTTCCCTTACCCAGGTTTGAGTCTACAGTGGCAGGATAAAAGCATGGAGGTCCATTGCTGCCATCAAGAAAAGCAGCACACAGCACAGGAAGGGCTGTTTCAGCTAGGGTGGATGGAAATGCCCCGTTGTCTTAAAGATCTTTCCTCATTAAAAAATCAGTCTCACTCCACTCCAGGAAAACTGTAAAAACAAGAGAGATAATTTGCAGAGATGAAAACCTGAAAGCATAAAGAGATAGTAATTTTCTATAGCTAAAAATAAATCACATCTCGATGCATCTCTGTCGCGTGGATTGCTAGCAATGTGTCCAGGATTCTTCTGTAAGAAAGATACCTCACCTGAGCCTGCAGTGAGGATGCAGGTGCAGTGGTTTTTGAGAGACTTTCTGTAAGGTGCACACATTTCAGCTGTCTTCGTTAGACATTAGAGTGACTTTCCTACAACCAGCAGACAGACTACAGTTTGGTTCCAGTCATTTATGTGATCCTAGCCCACACCTGCATGAACTGTTGGTACAGTCCAAGTCTTCTGCAGACTGAGAGCAAGTAGGGGAAATGTAAAACAAATAATTCATTAAAACTAGATGGAACAAAGGGTGAAAGCATGGATTACTAGAAAATTTTATAAAAAGGGAGAACACAATTCAAATGCCAGAAAAACCTAAGTGTCAAAATTTTAGTCGAATCAAATTAGAAAAATTAAAAAAATTGACAATATACGAAAATGGTAGGGGAGGGGAATAAGGGGAAATTGGGAGGGAGGGAAGAATGGGAGGATACAAGGGATGGGATAACCATTGAGATGTAACAAGAATAAATTAATAAAGGGAAAAAATGAAAAAAAAAGAAAGAAAGAAAATGGTTGTGGGGGCAGCAGGGACTGCCTCTGACATGAATTCTGGTGCCCCCAATTTGATCACTTCCCCATGTCGAGGAGGCCCTGAGAGTGCACAGAGGAAGGGAAAACAGGCTATCCGGATGAGACCTGATAGGCTGTGGTCATATGAAGGGGGAGGAGGTCCCCTTCTGTCAGAGGTCTAGGGGAGGGGAATAGAGCAGACAAGAGAGGGAAGGTGGGAACAGGAAGACACAAGTGTGGGGATAACAATGGGGATGTAATCTGAATAAATTATAATTTTAAAAAAGGAAAAGAAAACAAGAATCTTGACCTAAGAGACCTCAAATAAAAACCGGTAGGAAATTAAGGTTCAGGACATCTCAGAAAGCAATATGTAAGATCCAGAGGAAAAATGTAAATGTCACTTAGCCTTTAGAATAATCACCTTCCACAATGGTGTCACCACATGTCAGGAAATTGGTTGAAAGCCATTATCTTTTTTTTTTCCTCCTTTATTAATTTATTCTTGTTACATCTCAATGGTTATCCCATCCCTTGTATCCTCCCATTCTTCCCTCCCTCCCAATTTCCCCTTATTCCCCTCCCCTATGACTGTTCCTGAGGGGGATTACCTCCCCCTCTATATGATCATAGGGTATCAAGTCTCTTCTTGGTAACCTGCTGTCCTTCCTCTGAGTGCCACCAGGCCTCCCCCTCCAGGGGACATGGTCAAAGGTGAGGCACCAGAGTATGTGAGAAAGTAATATCCCACTCTCCACTCTACTGTGGAGAGTGTTCTGTCCATTGGCTAGATCTGGGTAGGGGCTTAAGGTTTACCGCCTGTATTGTCCTTGGCTGGTGCCTTAGTTTGAGCAGGACCCCTGTGCCCAAATCTGCCTATCATAATGTTCTACTTGTAGGCTTCTAGGACCCTCTGGGTCCTTCTACTTTGCCTTTCTCCCATGATTCTCTCATCTAGAGTCCCACTAGAATGTCCTCTCCTCTGTCGCAGTTTCCTGGTAAGTGAAGAAAGCCATTATCTTAAACCATTTTTGGAAGGCAATTTGAATTAAAAATTATGGACTGCTCTTAAAGCATGGCTGCTATCGGAATATGCACTTATATTCAAAGACTCCAGTGTTGGTAAATAATTGGAGACTAGGTTGAAATCAAGGAAACATTCTTTCAAATAGTTTGTGTTGGATTGCAAATCTAGAGTCAGTTTGGTATTCTCCTTGGAACTTTTAGTCTAGGGGCCATCAATATAGGTTGCCAAGAAAAATTTAGGTTAATTTATGCTAAGTTTATGATTGGATTGCAACATTAATATTAACTTTAACCCAGGAGTGACATAACAGGGTAGAAGAATCCAGAAGTATGTCGGGGAATGTATAGACTTAAAGGAAATGGGACAATCTTGTAGGGCATTAGTCTGCTAGTTGAAAAATGTCCGGTGTATTTGCTAATATGTTTCTTACAGCATAAAAAACCTGCAGACGTAAGCAGTTTTTCATATGAGCTCTTGAGGGAATCCTACAATCCCAGTGACTGCAGCTACTGGTTTCAGATTATCTGGACAAGTTCTGACTGTTGGTGCAACTGTAGTCTGTGATGAGCTGTAGGTCTGCTTTTCTGTGTTCCCTCCATGTCTTTCCCTCCCTCTCTACTTCCTCCTTCATCTTCCTCTCCTTCTCTCCATTCCCCTCTTCCTTCTTTCAGCTGTCACTTTTCCAGGGAAGCGCACTCTCCCTGACTGTACCCTCTGTCTCCATGTTCTTGAGTGAAGATGTATAAAGCCTGATGATGAAGGATTTAGAGGAATTTGGAAGCTCTATGCGGGGAGGACTTTGTAAAAACCATTGACATTCAGTAAAGGTTGTTTTCTTCTCAAGGAAGAGGCTCCAGAGTGTTATTTCTGATCAGATCACAGAGCAGAGACAGCAGTAAACGGGGATTCGGAAGCAGGGACCTCTGAATTGCCTTTTAGTTATGGGCTTAGGGTGACTGTGGTGGTGGCCTTTTGGGGAAACAAGATGATTTCTTTTGCTGGGACTCATGCCTCTTCTTGTAAGGGTTGAAATGACACTCATGAGACTTTCTGACCCTTGCAAGCTCATGTCTGCAATAAACACATCGAATCAGTTTCTGAGGCTGTTTTGAATGAACTTCAAAGAAGAAAAATCATGTATTTACTGAACTGGAGTAGAGTTGCTAAGAAATGGCAGGACTTTTAATTCTTGGGGTTTTACAGGTATGAACTCGGATGGGGCCTGGAACAGTCTTGATTTTTTTAAGTAACCAAATATCTCTTTGTTTACAGGGATGCTACTAATAAAATAAATAAACTACCTAGTGGAGTATAGCTTCCCTGTTGAAACCATTTGGATTCAGGGTTGGGGTGGGACTTGCCAGTAAACTCATTTATGTCTTGCACTGTGGGAGATTATGATTTAACTGCTTAAGACTCTAAGATCCTGTATACAGTTCCATTGGTGCACAGAAAGCCTTTGGACATAGAGATCTCTAGAGGAACAGAACCAATGGAATGAATGCCTACTACAATAGAGTCAGGGTATCCTAACAATAGCCATGTGCATGCTAGAGAGGCCAAGAGTTCTGTAGCTGCTAAGTCCATGAGCCTGGCGGCCTCAGCTGTCCTATTCTGCTGTTAATAGCCTGGAGGATTCTGGAGAGCTGCTGACTTCGGCCTTCTCTGGAAGATCAGGGAAGCCAAATTCAGCTCTCAGTGAAGAATGGCAGCCACAGAATAGATGCACCGACCATTAAGAAACAAATGCAGGTAAGCAAAGTTGTATTACCTCCTCCCTTCCTATCTGGACCACTGGCATTGGGAGTACTGTCCACTCTGGGCACAGTCTTCCCCCTATAAATTAATGCTTGGAGGAAACACTCTCACGGGTCTGCTCAGAGTTGTGTCCTTTGGTTCATCCAGCCTGGTTGGCGACCATGATTGTACATTACAGGTCAGATGGGAGTATTTCACATTCTGAGGAGTAGTAAGCCTGCATTTTATGAAATTTTCTTTTTATAAGAGTGAGACCTTTGAAGCACTTCAGGTTTCACAGACCATAGAGGAAATCTGGGAAACAGTTTTGAAGTATCTGAATAAATTTTGATGGGCTTGGCACTTTTAAATAAAATGTAATCAGCTTGGCACGGTCTGAGCCTGGAGAGTGCATACTGTTCCAGTGTGTTGATAATCTAGGTCCTAATGTCATTTGATTTGGCCTTCTAGTTTAGAATGCAGGTTTCCCCCACCCCCAAAATGTATCACATAATTGAAAAAGAATTCAACTAGAAAACCTTACATTTGGTTAGAAATGGCCACTTTAAGGCTTTTGAAAAAAAACTTACTCAAAGAAAGTTTTTGCTGTATTATGATAGGATTCAAGGTAGACAATCCCTGTATCTACCAAGGACAGCCGAAGTCTCTCCGTTGATTTCAAGGGTAGTTTTGCTTTGTGAATGCAAAAGAATTATTTGAAAAGGCTTTCTGGGGAGTGCGTCACCATTATCACAGGAGAGAAAGAGTTAGAATCCCATTCTCACTTCCACCACATAGCATAGGATCCTTTTTAGAGGTGTTTGAAGAAACACGCTTTCTCCAATGGTTTTTTTGGTTTCAACAGTTACGAGGATCCTTATGGAAGTCTCCTTAGGTACACATATTGTAGCTAGGGTGTAGCCCTACAATGATAACCACCAAGTTTATTTTTCTGGTGACTACTTTTTGGACTGTTTTTCTAGCCTCAGTCTATTTTCACTTTCAATATTGAGACACTTGTCATCATCAGGATTTTAAAAAGCCATAAGTGTACTTATTGATTTGTGGTGCTGAAGATCAAACACAAGACCTTATGCAGGCTAGGCTGGCTTACATCATTGTCTCCAAAAGTCTTAAATTCATATTATATTATTTTACTTTATTTTGTGGTACTAAGTTTGAATCTAGGGCCCACTTATATGTTCCAGGGAAGTGCTCTGACACCAAATACATACCCAGTCCTCTTTTTGCTCTTTTTAAAACAAAAATTTGAGACAAGGTCTACTAAACTGCTTAGGCGGGTATTGAGTTACAAATCCTAGTGCCCCAGCCTCCATAATAGATAATATTATAGACCTACACTACCAGACACAGCTCAAAACAATTTAAAATTAAATAATTAAAAGACCTAACACCCAATAAAGTTCCTTTTAACAACAACAACAACAACCACCACAACAACAACCCAAAATGTCTGTGTACGGTGACATATAATCCCAGCATTCAAGGAAGCAGAGGCAGGCTGATCTCTGTAAGTTTGAGCCACCCTGGTGTACAAAGTGAGTCCAGGAAAGCCAAGACACAGGGAAACTCTGTCTCAAAAAACCCAACCCAAACCAAACCACCACCACCACCACCAAAACCCAAATTATCATTCTTGAGCCTGGGTACTGCTTCCCTTTGGGGCATCCAAGTACCAAAGTGTACAGATGCTGGACTTGAAGGGATGAAGCTTAGTAAGGTGGGTGAGTTAGCAGGATCTTGGTCTCGGGGTGAATGCTGGGGGTGGGAGGAAGCCTTGCTACAGCTCTTTCAGTGATCCAGCTCTCTTTTATTGGGGGAATAAGGGCTCTATAAACCTTGGGAATAGGGGTAGGGGTTTTGGGGGTGAGTGTTCATCATTAGCTGGGGCTGAGGTGCTGGGAATGCATCATCTGCATGGACAGGAATTCCAGGTGCTAGCTGGCCATGTCCATATGAGGAAACCTGAAACCTGGTTGCCAGGTTATGTGACTACCTCAAGGGTGGCAAAGGTAGGAGTTGCAAAACTACATGCACAAGGACATGCAGGGCCAGAACCGGGAGGCAGCAAGCCTTATTCTTGTTGGATGTAAGATGAGATTTTTGGAATTTGAGCACATCTTAACCCCACTCTTGCTCCAGGCAACTTCTTCTGGTTTGGTTCACATGCTCCACACCAAATATCTTCTTTAAATGTTTGACATTTTAATAACATTATGTATATGGTTGCTTTGCTTTTGTGTATATCTGTGCACTGCATGTGTGTATGGTGCCTGAGAAGGCCAGAAGAGAAAGGCATCAGGTCTCCTGGAACTGGAGTTACAGATGATTGTGAGCCTTCGCATATGTTCTGGGAATTGAACTCGTCCTTTCCAAGAGTCGCTGAGTCATTTCTCCAGCCTAAAAGACACAAATCTTATATCCTCTTAGATTTCTCCATTCTTTGTCTTCATAAAGAACCCCTTTCGTCATTGACTCTCCACACTCATATTTCTGTATCTTCAGTTTTTTTTTCCAGTTCTATCCTTAAACATCATCTACCAGTTAAGATACTTTAGACAGTATCTTTCCTTCAGTTGGCTTCTCTTGTTTTCTTGTCATTCAACTGTCACTCTGATCATACCAAGGCAATGTTGATCTTCTAAACCCCCACATGTGAGTTAATGAGCATTCAGGGAGGGAGTCACATCATCACGAAGACCAATGTCATTGTCAGCTAGTGATTTTCAGATTGCAGTCAGCTGTCACGTAGATTTGGCAGTTCTTTTTTTCTAGTGTCAGCTCTATTCAGATCTCCTGACTTACCATCTTATTTATTCTGAGTCATCTTAAGGGGAACCTTACTGCTAGACAATTAATTTTCTGAGGTTAAGACACTGTGATGACTATCTACATGTCTACTGAATTCTAAGCACTGTGCCATGGCTTACACAGCTTTCCCCTCTATCTTCTTACCACTTTATGCTTCTGACTCACTCTAGGTTAGTCAAATCGGTCTTGTCTTATTTCCTAGATGGTTTGTGCTCTACTTAGCCTCATGAATGTTTTTTAAAATTATTTTTTCATTTTTAAAAACACGTGCATATGTACATGTATAGGCCTATACACAAGTGAGAGCAGGTGATTATTGGGTCCAGAAGAGGGAGTCAGATCCTCTAGAGCTGCAGTTAATGGCAGTTGTGAGCTGACCAACAAGAGTATGAGGAAACAAATCCAGGTCATCTGTAAGAAAGTGTGCACTCGATCTCTCTAGTCATCCCTTCTTGACTTTCACAAACTATCTTCTTTGCTTAGAAATTAGATGAGCCCTTCCATGATTCAACTACAACAATTGGTAGACACCTAAAACCATTACATGCTGTCCCACATGCTTTCATAAACATTTCTAGTTCATATTATGGTTCATAGGATACTTTGTTCTTAGACTATAGGCCTCTCTCTACACTATAAATCCTTTAAAAATTTTTTTTGCTTATCTTTAATAGTCATCTATTCATTCATTAATTTACTTATTTTTTTATTAATTTATTCTTGTTACAACTCAATGGTTATCCCATCCCTTGTATCCTCCCATTCTTCCCTCCCTCCCATTTTCCCCTTATTCCCCTCCCCTATGACTGTGACTGAGGGGGACTTCCTCCCCCTGTATATGCTCATAGGGTATCAAGTCTCTTCTTGGTAACCTGCTATCCTTCCTCTGAGTGCCACCAGGTCTCCCCATCCAGGAGACGTGGTCAAATATGAGGCACCAGAGTATGTGTGGTAAAGAAAAGCACTGCATCTTGTTGGAGGAAATTTTCTTACCAAGGATAGATATTAAGTAAATGTTGACCAAATGAAAGAGAGTCAGAACACACCAGTCTTTTCAGAGAAGCTGTGCTGTCAGTTGATCTTTAATGCAAGAATAGTTCTAAAGTTCAACTGACTCTCCCTAAAACTCAGAGGTGAAAAGCAACCACAATGGATGAGAAGAGAAACTCCAGAGAGTTGCCTCACTACCTGCCTGCAGACTCTGCTGAGGGAGAAGGTCAGAGACCACAGGTACACAAGGTTATCAGGTCATGGGGGTCAGGGAGAGAAGCCAGTGCCACGGGTTAGGAAATCATAAACAGCTCTCACTTCTCTCAGATCTCTATTCAACCCTGTGACAGTTCTAGTTACACTACCCCACCCTCATGCTTCCCTCCTGCTTTAAGTCACTCTTGTTCTGAATTATTGCCAGAAGCTCTGCACTTGCCCTCTTCACAGTTGATTATCAACCCAGAAGCTTTAGCGTCTTTGACCTCCCATCTTCCTCTCAATGACCTCATGACCTTTGTGAGGTAGCCACCTCTCATCTTGCTGAGCTTGTCTCTTGTTCTCCCCACTAACACTTCCCTGGCAGTCTTGAAGCTCCCCTGACTTTTAGAGTCATGTTTTTGTCAGTGTCTGAATAACACTGACAAGTCTGAGCTCAGGCGATCCGTCTCCTCATTCTGTCTTGTGTGAGAAGCACACACCATGTCCATGGTTCTGGATCTTGCTTTTTCACATGAATACACAAGAAACGTAATTCTCTTTATAACTGATATTTCTTTAATCAGACTAATTTGCCATGATTAATGCTGTCAGTCCTCTATTGATGGATGCTTGAATTGTTTCTAAATACTTTCTGATACAATCATTGGTGTAACTTCATACAGAGATGTTTGAATATTTGTGCAGGTATACCCATAAGACATGTGGGAATTATTGGCTAAAGAGCAAAACACGTTTGTAATTTAGATAAATATTGCTAAATCATTCTTTCCAGTCAGTAATAAGATATATAGCCCCTTTGAACATAATTTAAACTTAGAAGTCATTTATTTTTTTCCCTCACCTGTCCATGTCTTTTTACATATTTAACTTTTGGGTTGTTAAATTTCTCTTAATCTGTAAAAATTATTTTATAATGATAAACACACACATATAGAATTAAAGCATGTTTTCCCTCAAATGGAGAGAGTTGTTATTTGTTGTCATCTAACAGATCTTTTTGGTTTTTTGTATTCTTTAATTTATGAATCTTATGTAGTATTATGATACCTTATATCTGCCGAGTCCAGAAGAAGATAGTGAGCAACTTTGACCTATTTTGTGGTAGCATTTTCAGAAGAAAATTTTAATTATCTGTATAAAAGTTGTATCTCTACTTTCTATCTAGTTTTCTTGTATGCTGAGCATACTCCTTTGTCTCCTGACTGATACCAATTGGGAGAAATGTACAGATGCCTCTACTTGCAGTGGCACAGAATGATATTTTTTCATTATGTTGCTGACATGCATTTAGTGATAAGCTACACAGTACTCTTCTGGTGTGACTGGGCAATAGCAGTAGGCTCTAGCAGCCAGCCAAATGATAATGAAACTGCATTGTGTTGTTTTATTATACTATGATGTTCACTGGGTCAGGCGAACTAAATACATTTCAATTTATAGTATTTTATTGGTTACTGCTCTGTAGCTGTGATAAAATATTACAACCAAAGTCACTTAAGAAAGAGAGTTTATTTTGACTTATGGTTCCAGAGCGATAAGAATCCATCATGGTGTGGGGGACGGGGGCATGGGGGCCAGGAGCAGGAAGTTGAGAGCTCACACCCTTAACAACAAAAATCAAAATGGAGAGAGCTGACCCAAAGTGGGTCAGGCTACGAAGTCTCAAAGTCCATCTCTGGTGATGTGATTCCTCCAGCAAGGCTACACATTCCCATAGTCCTGTCAAGCAGTGCCACTGTTTTAGTTCCTTTTCTTTTTCTTTATTTATTAATTAATTTATTCATATTACATCTAAATTGTTATCCCATGCCTTATTTCCTCCCTCCCACTTTCACCCTATTCCCCTCCCCTATGTCTGTGACCGAGGGGGACCTCCTCCCCCTCTATATGACCATAGGGTATCAAGTCTCTTGTTGATAGCCTGTTATCTTTCCTCTGAGTTTAGTTCCTTTTCGATTGCTATAATGAGATATCATGACCAAAGCAACTTAAAGAAGAAAGAGTTTATTTGGGACTTACTATTTTAGAAGGTTAGAGTCCATGACCGTTATGGCAGTGGGCATGACAGCAGGCACGCAGGCATGGTGTTGAAGGCTGAGGCAGTGAGAACTGACTTGCAATGCAGTGGGCTTTTGAAACCTCAAACCTACCCCAGTGACATACCCCTTCCAACAAGGCCACACCTTCTAATCACTTCCAAACAGTCCCAATTGGACCAACTGAGAACCAAACATTCAAATATATGAGCCTATAGGCTACCCTCATTCAAACTACCATAGTCACAAGCATTCAAATACTTGACTCTATGGGAGACATTTTTTAATTAAACCACCAAAAATATTTTCAATTTAGAATTTGAAAAATCAGAACAGAACTTTGCTGTGAGCAGGGGGCCATCTATAATACCAACTAGATTTTCACCTAACTTTTTTTTTTTGATAAATTTAGTTTATTTTATGGGTATGAGTGCTTTGCCTGCATGTACGTATGAGTACCAAATGTGTGCTTAGTGCCCACAGAGGTTGGAATGAAGCATCGCATCCCTGGAATTTGAGCTACAGATGGTTTTGAGCTGCCTTATTGGCACTGGGGATCAAATCCAGGACCTTTGCAAGAGCAACAAGTGGAATTAACTGTTGAGCCATCTCTCCAGCCCCTTGGAGTTTGATGTTTCTTCTTCTTCTTCTTCTTCTTCTTCTTCTTCTTCTTCTTCTTCTTCTTCTTCTTCCTCTTTCTTTCTTTTTCTTTTTCCCACTCCTCTTTTTTCCTTTATCTTCCCTAACACCTCTAATGATGCTTTTTTTCATTTTCTTTTGAATCTTTAAGATGTGATCATTTATTGATATGTTTAGTGATGGCAGTTCAAGGACTATTCCTCTGAATATACAATGCTTTCTTTCACATATGAACTCAAGCTGTTTTCATCTTAAGCAGTTTTCTTAAATTATATCCGAGGACATGTTCTTTATTGTTTCAGTTTTCTCTTATTTGGGACCTCAACTACAAGAGGGCTGACTCTCTCTTTACCTTTTATAACAGATAACAAATAATATATAACTTGTGTGTTTGTTTCTTCTGTACTAGTGACTGATTATATAGTAATAGCTTACAGTCCTATCATGGTTGCTTGCTTCTGTGCTATTGGGTGGGACATCATGACAGTAGAGGTTTGAGATGGGCACTCTTGTTCACTGAACAGGAAGCAGAGAGTAACAGGAAGAGTCAGGGACATGATAATCACTGCCAAGGATGTGTCTGCAGTGATCACTTCCTCTAGCTAAATCCCATCCCTAGTGTTTCTAGACCTTCCTGAAGTAGTGTCAGTAGTTGGGAACTAAATGTTCAAAATACCAGCTAGTGAAGAGACTTCATATTCAAGACACAACAAATGACTTTCTTATTTCAGTCTTATCCTGAATATTCTTTGAAAATTTTTATTTTCCATGGCCCTGTTTATTTTCCTTTATGCCCCTTGTATTTTACTTTTTTTTTTTTTAATGAATTACCTTTCCTCTCTTCTACTTCATTCTTTAATCTTGAAAATTTCTGTTTTATATACTTGGTTTTTGGTGATAGCTCACCTAAATTCCTGTGGTTTTGCTTTGTGGTTTATCCTCAGACTTACAGCTGCTTCATCAAAGTATTAAAAGTTAGATTGCAACACGAGGCTATATGTATTTTTTTCTATTTTTATGGTGATACTTTCCAACTGGCTTTGGATTTTTCGTAGGAAATTGTATTGCTTATTTCTACTGGTTTTTTATATATGGTGAGTATGTTGATTTTTTCCCTTATAATCCAAAGAATTTAGTTTTCTTGGATTGTTTCAGGAAACTCCCATAGGTTATAGAAAGAGTGAGGGTACCTATCCAGCTGTACTGTTCAAAGATCCTTGGTTTTCTTTCTGTAATAGACCCAGAACAGAATGTCTCTGTGTGTTCATGCCTCCACTCACTCTTGGCTTCCAACTTAACTTCTATATTCAGTTCCAAGCTTTGCCAACTTCTATAGAGCCCTGTTTGCACTGAACAACTCTATCTACACAGGTGTTGCAGTTGGCATCCAGTTATGTCCTCAGTGGCTCACGACTTGAATACTTGGTCCCCACATGGTAGTGCTACTTTGGGAGAATATGGGAACTTGCAAACTGAGCTGGAGGATGTGGGTCATTGGTGGTGCATCCTTGGGGGTGTATTATTTTTGGCTGCTGCTTGCTGGTTCTCTACTTCCTAGTCCACCATGAAGTGACGTCTCTCTCACTATATCCTTCTGCTGCCTTCATATTCTCCCCAAGTGGCCTATGATAGGTGGAACCCCCACAAAACTGTAAACTAGAGAGTTAATCTCTGTAATTGTTTTTCTCAGATATCTGGGCCATAGCAATGTAAAAATAACTAATATACCAGGTAGTATATTCACTCTTAGTGAAAATATTTTGCTCGTGTTTTCATGATCTCTCTTCTGTGAGTACCAGCATGCACTTTACAGGTTATTATTATTTTTTTTTTGTCTTGTCCAACTCATATCCTAATGTGTCTCTTTCAGGTCACTTTACTGGGCTATTTTCTGCAGACGTTTTAGGTCTTTTACTGCAAGACCTTCCCTACATTCCTTGCCCTTCCTCACACTTTCCCATGTGTTATTTACGATGTGATTCTTATTGTTTCTCTTTGTCTCTTATTTTCACTGAAAAGTAGTTTTTAAGACCTCCCCTTCATTTTTCCTGTCGCTTTGTAATATTTTTCAAAAGAAAATACACAAAGTGAGAAGACACATGTTTGAACTGCTTCTGTATTCCCCAGGGAACGCCAGGGAGGAGGCAATGCTATTGGAAAGGGGAAAATAAACATGTGGACCAGCCCCCAGCAGGCTCTCACCAATGGTTCCTCTTTTCTGTTGGCTTACATGACAATGCAACATGATGAGGGCTAATTGGGGAGTTTAACTTGGAGGCAGCATGGTGATGGGAACTCAGATGGTGAAAGAAATAGATATGAATTGGAGGGATTTGTTAGAATTGTAAAACTATTTTTTTCCTACTGCCCCAGTTTCTGAACATGAAAGAATCATCGTACTGGGCGAGTCTTTCTATCTGCAGTTGGAATTGGGGTCATTTTTTTTCATGCTTTTTATTTGAGGCTGCTTACATTTGTAAAATTTCTAAATGTGTTTCTTAAATGACGTGTCTTTTCAAGACTATTTCTGTTACAAATTAATCCTATACCTTCTTTGAAGAAGTATACCCACTTCGTTGAAGTATAAATTTCAGGTAGTAGCAGAAAGGAGTTTTATTGTATGGAAAATGTAGGTGCTACCTTAATTTGATGACCTTGACCAAAATCAAGAATGCACATTGACACCCACAACCATTCACTAATTTTCAGTGTAATGAGACTAAAACAAAGATTCTTGAGTTAAGTACACAATGTACACCTGTGAGAATAGAGAAACTCCAAAGCCAGGGCAAGGAGGGCACATGGAAGCACTCATTCAGGATTGCTGGTGAGAACATCATGTGAGACAGCCTTTTCGAATATAGTTTGATGGCTCCATATAAAACCAAAAACCAAAACAAAACAAAACAAAAAACCCAACAACAACAACAAAAAAAACAAAAAACAAAACAAAACAAAAAAACCCCAAAAACCAAAACCAAAACCAAAAAACCAAACCCATAAAGGGCGTGTTTAGGCATGTGCCAACACAAATGTTTTGAATTCTTATGTCCACACACACAAACTTGGGTGTAACAACAGCCATATTCATCAGAGCCCCAAATCTCAAGCTCCCAAAATGCTTCTTTAGGTAACTGGATAATCTTTAGTGCACCCAAATAACAGAATACTTGGTAGTAAAAATAGATGTGAGGCATTAAGCCAGAAAAGGCCTGGAAGAACTTTAAAAGCATCTTTCTAAGAGAAAGGAGGCCATCTAAAAAGGTCAAATACTATTGAATTCCAACTATAGAACATTCTAGAAAAGGTAAAACTTCAAGGACAGTAAAAGGCTTATTGTTTGCCAGAAGTTGGGGTGAAGGAAGCATGCATGAATTGATGGAGCACTTGGGTTTTGAGGGCAACGAAAGCATCATCTACAATAAAATCAAGCAGATAAAAGTTATTATGTGCTTGCTAACATCTGCAGAATGTACAAAAGCATGTAGGTGGATGTTTTAAGCTATGACCTTGTTAATAACAACATGCCAACATGTTAAAGCAAATCTCCAGACTAGCATATGGTGCCATAGTGTGTGGTAGAGATTGTATGAAATTAGGTCTATTTTTCTCTAAACCTACAACTGCCCACAAAGTATGTAACTAGTTTTTTTAAAAATTGCCCTAAATTTCAGTTCTGTCTTAGGAGCTTGGTTAAAGAGACTTTAGATTAGTGGGGGAAAGGAATCTCTACATCAATTTCTCTTATGACAGAGATGGTCAGGGGTGGGCAATGTAGAGAAGAAATAACGTCTCCAAGCCTCTACTAGTGTGGAGACAGAAAGCTGCGGGCCTTAGCTGAGCACACGAGGTGGGAGGGGCCTCTGGAACTGCACAGGAGGCCCCAGGGCCAGGAACTGAATAGAGAGGAGTCTCTGTAACTAAGGCGGAGAGAAATCTGTGAGAGGAAGTTCGGAGAGAAAAAGATTCTGTTCTACAGGGCGACGGCTGGAGTCCTCGGAGTGAGGTCAGAAGTGTGACGTCAGGTAGGCGCTCCGCACTGCGTACTCAGTTGCTGTTGTGACTGTAGTGTAAAACCTCCAAGCCACAGCCAAGGCGGCCGCGCTCACAGTTGCTGGCTTTACTGGACATTTGTTACTGTGTTGTCAGAATTCTATAGGAGGGAATAGGGAGTGGGGGTAAGTTCCCTTGAGGAAGACTGAGGACAGGGCGGGTCCTCCATCCTCCACTCATTTTGAATACTCAGCTGCAACAGAGCCTGGCAACCAGGGTGACCATGAGAAGCCCCGCTGGGTTTTCAGACATTTTGGGAGGAGCAATGAATGAATGAGCGGGCCCCAACAAAATGCCCTACTGAAGAGGTCAAGGAGTTTGAATTTACTTCAGCATTACCTGTGCTCCAGGCATTCCATTCCAAACTAAACTCATCAACTGGGTTTTGTTTGTTTTCAATGCGTCTCTACATCAGTGGTTCAGCTATATCTTAAGTCTGGCCGTGAAGGGATAAGTCCAAATCTGCACTAAGTAGTGGAGAGGACACATTTACTGAACTGACCCAGGATAGTGGAGTTGAGTCATTTAATCTTTGCAAACCATTTTATGTTTTTTTTTTTTTAAAGTCTTTATGGTGGTTTGAATAGGTATGGCCCCCATAGACTGCTGTGTTTGAATGCTTGGCCCACAGGGAGTGGCACTATTAGGAGGTGTGGCCTTGTTGGAAGAAGTGTGTCTTTGAGGTCTTATACACGCTCAGTCTGTGCCCAATCTATGTGTGGAGCACAGTCTCCTTCTGCTGCCCAGAAGGATCCATATGTAGAACTCTCAGCTCCAGCACCATGTATGCCTGCACACCATCATGCTTCCTGCCATAATGATAATGGACAAAACCTCTGAAACTGGAAGCCAGTCCCAGTTAAATTTTTTTTAAAGGAGTTGCCATGGTCATGGTGTCTCTTCACAGCAGGAAAATCCCAATTAAGACAGTGTGCATGTATGTATGTGTGGGGTGTTGATAGTATAGGTGCCCATGTTATATATATGTGGGCGTCAGAGGTCAAGCTCAGGGGTTGGTCCTTACCTTCCATCTTGTTTGAGGCAGGATCCCTTGCATGCTAGCTGTGGCCAGGCTAGCTGGCTGGGAAGCTTCTGGGAGTTTCTCTGTCTCTGTCTCTCATTTCCCTCATAAGAATGCTGAGATTGCAGACTTGTGCCACTCTGCCTGGCTTTATAGTGCTTCTGGGGATCCAAATTCAGGTCCTCATGCTTGTATGGGCAAATGCTTTCCCCACTGATCATCTCCCCGGGTCCCCAGATGACCTGTTCCACAGGAAGAGGAAGCTTGATTATCCTTTACTCAACAGACCCAAGAGAGGCTCGGTAACAAGGAGGGCTGGAGGGAGGATGCATGGATCTCCCTGGGAAGGAGAAATAGAATAGATTTTTTTGAGCTAGACTAGGGGTAGATTGGGAGAGAATCAGGAGGGATCAGGCAGCAAGAGTGTGGAAGGAGAGACTACTGGTAGAGATGACTGAAATTGGGGGGAATTTCAAGGAAGATGTAGAAAGCTAGAGCAGTGGAAACTTGATGAAAACTATGAGGGTGACCTTAGCGAAGACTCCTAGTAATGGGGGATTTGAAGCCTGAGCCAGTCATCTTCTACAACAAAGCAAGGCTTCTAGTGGTGAGACTGGAACATCAACCCAGGCATACAATCTCTGACCTACAATTTGTCCTGCCTGCAAGGTGTGCTGGGGTACTGGCAGTGCAGAACTTGTAGGAGTGGCCAACCAATGACTGGCTCAATGTGGGACCCATGTCATGAAAAGGAGCCCATGCCTGACACTGCCTGGATGGTCAGGGACAAGAGGTTGGATAGGCCAAAGACTTAGTATAGAACTAAACACAACTGAGGGGGGGAAAAGCAATGAAGTGATTGCTAATGATACTCTGCTGTTCTCAAAGATCGTATTAGTCCAATTGTCATCAGTCAGGCATATCCAGCAACTCATGGGAGCAGATGCAGAGACCCATAGCCAAACACTAGGTGGAGGCCAGGGAACCCCACAGAAGAAAGGGAAGGAAGACTGTAGGAGCCAGAGGGGTCGAGGACACCACAAGAATACGGCTCATAGGATCAACTAAGCAGGGCTCACAGGGGCTTGCAGAGACTGAAGTGGCAACTACGGAGCCCATATGGATCTGTGATAGGTCCTCTGCATCTAAGTTATGGTTGTGTCGCTTGGTGTTTTTGTGGGGCTCCTAGCAGTAGGAGCAGGCATGGGGGAGTAGAGGTTAGAGGTGTCTCTGACTCTTTTGACTACACTTAGGATCCTTTTCCTCCTACTGGGTTCTTGTCCAGCCTTGATGTGAGGATTTGTGCCTAGTCTTATTGTAACCTGAAGGGGAGTGCTGGGAGGGATTGGGAGGAGAGAAGGGAGGGGAAACTGTGGTCAGGATGTAACATATGAGGGAAGCATAATAAAGAAGAGTAGAGGGAGCTCAGAGCTGTCCTGAAGCTAGACAGTGCAGAAGCAGACCAGCTGCTGCCGCGCTCTGTGCTCTTGACTCCGAGAGAAGTGCCAGGGGAAGATTTGTCAGGTTTCTTTCACTTCATCTTCAACACTTAGTCCATTTGCATAGGATGTCTTTTTTAGCAAAACAACTCAAGGCTTCATGGCAGTTCTGATAGACCCAAGCTGGGAAATAAAAATAATCCTGAGCTCTGAACTGCAGATGAACTGCACATATTTTTAGCAGGCCCTTTGGATATTTGGCGGGGCCTCTTTTCTGTTTTTCATTAAGACTAGAATTTCAATTACATTTGAAATTCAAGACGTGCTGTCAGTGAGTGTAGTGATTATGGCACCTAGGAGTCCGAGACTGGAGGACTGCAAGGTCCAGTGTAGTCTGGACTTCCTGGCAAAACTCTTTGTCAAACCAGAACAGAACAACCCAAATTAAATTTGATTTTAAAATGCAGTAGCTTAACACCCTTCAACCGGTTCCTGCTTTTTGCATCATCACTTGTCAAGGTATGGAACGTGGACATTTCTCTCAGGGACATGTGCTGTTAGAGGCAGCACCAGCAGCAGCACCAGCAGCAATATGCTAACTTGTAGCTGTCCCTCTAAAACCTGTCCCCCACTATTCACTTTAATATGGCAGCTTAACTGCAGGTTCTGGTTTGAGGAGGACTATAAATTAAATGATAGCTTGCCATTTTCTCAGCCCTTTGGCTTTGGTGTGTGCAAGTACATTATTTGAGCCATCAGTACGACTCGCTTGATCCGCTTCTTTGAGGAGTCGGAGTCGGAGCCACAGTTTATTGCTTTTTCCCATTTCCAGACTAACTGTACCTCCTTAGTGATACATGTGATGTTTTCGACTCCGCTGTTTATCACGGACTCTGTTTCACCTTCTGTATTGGCAGTGAAGTGTCTCTATCAGTCTCTGTACTTGAGGCAGAGAAAATACGTGCATTTCACTTGCAGGTACCAATAGACATTAGCATGTCGTATTGAGAGACACGGAGCTTAATGGAATTCTTTGTGTGGAGTCTTAAAAATACAACCTAAATTTTTTTTTATGTATTCAAGGATATCAGTGCTGTGAGATGATGCAAAACCTGGTATAGAGCTGTGGTGTGTGTGTGTGTGTGTGTGTGTGTGTGTGTGTGTGTGTGTGTGTTTGTGTTCACATGAGTGTCAGTGTCCATGGAGACCAGAGCTGTCTGATCCTCTGGAGCTGGAGTAACTGGCTGTTGTAGCTCACCTGACTTGGATGCTGGGAACTGAACTCAGGTCCTTTGAAGCAACAATATGAGCTCTTAGTCACTGAGCAATCTCTCCAGCACCTAGTTTTGATAATTATCTATTGGTATGCATTATATCATTCTTGTAAAAAAATTTTTTTTGGCAATTTTCCCCAAGCAAATGAAAGTTAAAGTTAATTGTTTTTTAAGGGGAAAACCCCCCAAACATTCGGTTTTGATATTTTTACATGTCTAATCCACTTCAGTGAATATTATCAAGTGTGTTTTTGGGATGAAAAACTCAATTATTTATCTAGACAGAGTATATTTTTACATGTCTAATCCACTTCAGTGAATATTATCAAGTGTGTCTTTGGAATAAAAAAAAAACTCAATTATTTATCTAGACAGAGTATAAAATGCTTTTCACAGAACTGGGTCTCTCACAAATATGTCCCGTCAACCACTGTTTGGAGCAATCCTATGCCACAGGAATGTTAGTGTTTTACACTGTCATTTCTGAAACATTTTTTTTTTATCCTCAGGGAGACTGGCTAACCATAGCAGTTATAAGTGTGAAACTAAAGTATAAGACTAATATACACAAGCAATCAAATGAAAGGAAGCTGCCCACAATAACTAAAAGCAGGAACTGAGGAGATGGCTCAAGGGGGAAGGGCATGTGCTCTTGCCCATTCAAGAATCAGGAACAGAGTTCAAACCCCTAATGCCCAGTGCAAGGAATAAAGACGTGACTACTAGAGTAAGTAAGGAAGCAATCATAATAAGCATAGCTTGCATTAAGAAAGGAAAAGAAATAGAAGGCACACTGATTACAAAGGAAGGAACAAACCTCTGTCAGTGACATGGTAGTATACATAGAAAATCCCAAAGATTTGACCAAACAAAATCTGAAACTAATTTGTGGTTGTGGTAAGGCTGCACGAAACAAGAATAATAGAAAAGAGGAATTGCTTTCCTTTATAAATTGTCAATGAATGAAAATGTAAATTGAAATACAATACCACTTACAATAATAGCGTTCTTCATTTAAATGCTTGAGTAGAAATCTGACATTATCTGTTCAAGATACATATGAGAAAAATCATAAAGTTCTGATAAAAGAAAATTAAGGAAGATCTAAATAAATGAAGAGATATTCCACATTCATGGATAGAGAATATTCTATCAAGGTGTCAGTGGCTCCTAACCACATTGGTAGATTCAACACGCTACCAATCAGAACTCTCACACACTGGAAGACATTGATGCACTGGTCCTATTGTTTATGTAGAATAGCCATGTGCGTGTGTGTATACACTAGAGTGTGTGTATGTGCACATGTGTGGATTGTGTATATGTATCATGTGTATATGTGTGTGCATGTGTATGTATGTGTATATGCATATGCACATGTGTAAATTGCATATGTATATCATGTGTATATGTGTATATATGTGTGTATATGTGTGTGCATGTGTATGGTGTTTATATGTGGTTGTATAACTATATGAATGTGTGTGTATGTGCACAGGCACTTGTGTCATTAAGGAAAGTGAAGCTGGAGAACTTTAACACCACCCAAGCCACAGTAATCATGATAGTATGGAACAAGGTAAAGCATAGGAAGACATCATAGAATAAGACGTACTATTTTATTAAAAATTTTTATTTTATTTTTAATGTATATATTCACTTTACCTCCCTATTGTAGCACCTTCCTGAAGCAGAAGTTTTTGGTTTCTTTAAAAACTCAATTGTGTCATGTGATGGTTTTTTAGAAACTGTCTTGTAAGAGGACATGCTATGTTTTGCTGAAAACAGATACATGAGAGGGCACATGATGTTTAGGAAGAATATAAATAGAACCCCACAGACAATTAGAGTTTGCTTTTGCATTGCTACACTGTGTAATGTTTCCGTGGTCTTTGAGGGTCTTAGCTGGTCTTTGCTGGTCTTCACTTTGCAGAGAGAACCATTACAGAGAATTTCTCATGGAACTCTGGCTGCTTCTCATTGTTTCTGCTGACTAGTGCTGATTCTTTCTATTTCTGCTGGACCATGCCACTGTTACAGATTCGTGTTGCTGTTTGTTGTTTACTATTGGACTGGACTGGTGGTATCCTGACAATGCTGAGTGGAATTGGCCCAAGGAACTATGTCTAAAAATGTCCACAACCCCTTTTTCTTATTAATATAATTCTCCTCTACCTCTAGCTGGTGGGTTAGAAGTGAGAACCCTAAATAAAGTAGGTTTTGAAAAATCTAAGCCTACACTCTCTCTTCTCTCCCCCACATTCCTTTCTCCCATCTCTTTACCCCCTCCCCTTGTTCTTAGCAAAGGGGAGCCCTTCCCACCAACCCACCCCATCACATCAAGTCGAATCAAGACTGAACTCCTCCTCATCCACTGAGGCCAGGCAAGGCAAGCAGGAAAGTAGGCAATGGAGTTCATGTCATAGACAGCACCCACTCAACTTACTAGATGATCATGGGCATGAAGATCAAATGCCCATCAGTTACAAATATATAGGCCTAGGGCCAGTGCACGCATCCTCTTTGGTTGGTGCTTCCATCTCTGTAAGCCCCCATGGGTCTATGTTAGTTGACTTTGTTGGTTTTCTTGCAGTGTTCTTGTCTCCTCCAACCCTTCTATCTTTTCCTCCCACTCTTCCACAGGACTCCCCAGCTCTGCCTAATGCTTGGCTGTGACTCTCAGCATCTGATTCAATCAGCTGCTTGAGGGTGGGCTGGTGGTGCAGGGGCTCTCAGAGAACAGTTAAGTTAGGCTCTTGTCTGTAAACAGGAGTATTGATAATGGTGTCAGGGGATTGCTCTCTCCCATGGGGTGGGGCTCAGGTTGGACCAGGCATTGGTTGGCCATTCCCTCAGTCTCTACTCTATCTTTATCTCTGCACATCTTGTAGGTGGGGTAAAATTTTTTCCAAAGGTTTTGTAGGCAGATTGGAGTTCCCCTTCCACCATGATAGGTCCTGCCTGGATAGAAGGTGGCCTCCTCAATCTTGTGTCCCCCACTGCTAGGAGACTGAGCTAGAAAGAGCCTCATATTTTCCCTGGATCTTTTCCTGTTGCAGGTTTCCAGCTTGTCTCAGGGATGTCCCCACCATCAGTTTCCTTTTTCTCTCCAGGACCTCAAATCTTCCCTCCTCATTCTCCCTACATCTGATCCCTCCCCTTATTTCCCTCCCCACACCCTATCCTATTCAGTTCCCTCTCTACTTCCTCTTTCAGGCCTATAATCAATGCCAGCTTGCAGGGAATCAGAGGAAGGTGGGTCTCTATGGGTTCGAGGCCAGCCTGGTCTACAAAGTGAGTTCCAGGACAGCTAAGGCTACACAGAGAAACCTTGTCTTGAAAAAACAAACAAATCAAAACAAAAAGAGCTCGTATTTACTATTTTAAAAGCAACTGGAGCCATCTTATCATGGACTAGTGCATCATTAGGTGTGCAACACAGTAAACAAATTGCTGGAAAAACAGCTAAGGAAATTTGATGGGGAAAGGATTTTTTTAAAAAACAAATGTTCACACCCCCCCCCACACACAAACTCCTCACATTTTTTTTTTACTCCTCACATTTTTTAAAGCCCACAATGTAATGATAGTCATGATTACTCACACTTGGAAGCAAGAAGATGGTCTTCAATAGATAAAGAAACTATATTGTTTTCATGCAGTAGAATGCTATACATGGAGAAAGAACCAGCTGTTAAGCCATGAATAAATATGGATGATGCTTAAATGTGTATTCTAGATTAAAAAATTTTTTTAAAAGCACTACAAACTGTATGATTCTAGTTATAAAACTAGAGGCAAAATTATGGAGGCGATAAAACGACTGATAGGGGCTGGAGAGTTGGCTCAGTGGTTAAGAGCACTGTCTGCTTTCCCAAAGGTCCCATGTTCAATTCCCAGCACCCACAAGGCAGCTCACAACTGTCTGTAACTCCAAGATATGACACCCTCACACCAGTGCACATAAGTTTAAAAATTAAATAAAAATATTAAAAAGACTGATATTTACTAGGACTTAGGAATTAGAGAAAAAGAGCAGGGAATAAGTAGATGGAACATGGGACCCTTTTCAGGGCAATTGAATTCTATTTGGTATGATATTGTAATGGTAGATATATATGATTTATGTATTCAAATACATAGAACTTTCAAATGTAAAAGTGAACCAACCATGGGCTTTAGTTAATGATGAATGAGTGTCAGGTCACAGGTGACCACAGAAGGAGGGGCCAACCGACACTTGGCCCCCTCTCACATGGGGACACATAGCTCTATTCTATGTGAAGAACTGTGTCATTCAGCCAAAATTCCCGACAAAATAAATATAAAAGGAAAGATTTGGGCTCATAGTTTCTGATGTATTAGGCCACGATAAGATGGCTCCAGTTGCTTTTAAAATGGTACCATGAAGAATATGGCAGCAGGAGTGTGTGGTGAAGGAAGCTTCTTGCCTCGTGCCAGTAAGTAAGTAACTGTGTACAGTAAGTAAAAGTGGAAGAGGAGGGCCAGGCAAGATACAGTCCTCAGGAGCATGCCCCCAACAATCCTCTCCCTACACTGCGTTCTGCATCTTAAGTTCCCATCTCCCCCCCAAAGCCTATAAAAGTTGTGAACCCAGCAGTGGACCAAGCCACTGAACAGCGCTTCACTGGGGACAAACTTTTAAAAATATGACCCTTCGGTGGAATGTTTCATATTCAAACCATAACAGTAACCTAGACGTCATCACGATGCAGTGCAAGGGAACCTCATCTCAAAGCTTGTGGATTCTAGATTTATATTTAAAAGTAATCGCAGACAAGACACCAGGTGTGGTGACATATGCCTGTAACCCCCGCACTTGGGAAGGCAGAGATAGGCAGATCTCTTGTGAGTTTTAGGCCAACCTGGTCTACACAGAAAGCCAAGGTTAAACCAAAAAGAGGTAATCGCAGACACTCTTTGACCCAGGGCCTTTCTCTTAGCACAGTTTAGCCTATGATGATGGGAACAGACTATTAAAATGTCATAATTTTAATAATTTTCCACTCTTAAGTAAGTGGGAAACTTGAGATGTAAAAGTCACAAGAGGAAACTCTGGTGTTGTGGACTGGGAGCTGTGGTTCTCAGATCCCCTCCTGCGAGGTGGGAAGATCCTGAGCGCTGTGTTTATTTGGACGGTGAAACTCCAGGGACTTCCGTCTAACAGACCGTTCCCCATCCCAGAGAGACTGTGGAGAGTGCAGAGTTCAGCCGTTAGGACAACATCTTCGTGGACAAATGTCTCTCTGCTGGGCGAAGGTTCTTGCATTTTGGAAGGAAGTGCAAGGTAACCACAGGGTTTGGGCTTTTAGCAAGTGGACAGGCGTTGGAGTGTTCTAGACTACTGCTTTTTCGACTTGTATTTTGGGCTTATTTTTTAAACTTTCCAAGAGAGTGGAAAACTTGTAGGCTGGGGAAAATTGTTAACAGGTCCTCAGTTAAAAAAATAAAAATAAAAAGACTTACTGTATTTTCTTGGTGTGTGTGCATGTGTGGTGTGTGCACAGGTGCCTGAGGAGGCCAAAGGAGGCCTTCAGATCCCTGGGAACTGGAGTTACAAGCAGTTATGGGTTGTATAACATGGGTTCTGTGTCCTCTAGAAAAGCAGCATGCACTCAATCACAGAGGCTTCTCTGCAGCCCAGATTCAGTTATTACTCTCACTGCTGATAATGCCTGACAAAAAAACCAGCGAGCCAATCAAAACCAGGGGCGTGGATCCGAACTTCTACGTTCCTATTTTCATTTCACCCAGAATCATTTCAGTTAAGGTCTCACCATCACAGTGTTCCTACAAGCTGTCAGATGGAGGGGAAATTCTTTCCCTAGCCGTGTCAATTCCCATCCAACAAATAGGGGATGAAGGAAGCTTAATGCAAAAAGTAAATAAGATCTGAACATTGACGCTCTATCAGGCAGAGGAGGCTCACGAGCACTTTGGTCCTTTTTTTCGTCTCATGCGTTAACTGGCCTTTCTTTTGGAAATGGTTTTGTAAGAAGAAGGACAAGAGGCCAGTTTACTTGCTGGCCTATTCAGATAAGAAGAGGCAGATGTTCTCATTTAATAATTGGTTTTCATGTGACAGCGATTTCTGGACTAGAGAAAAGTAACGTCACCCTAAGCTGCAAATCAGTAGCCTTCAAGCAGTTTCTGGTGTAGTAGCGAACCGGTGGGAACACTCTGGAAGGGAAGCAAGGCCATTTGTGATTGGGCTGAGCGTAAGGGTGGGAACCGAAGGGAAGGAGCGCTTACTGAGTGCTTATGTGCTGGGGCGATCAAGACTCCTCGGCTAGTCTCTATGGTATCAGGGGCAAGTGAAAATTCCAGACAACAGGACTATTTGTCACAAGTGGAGATGACAGCTGGAAGAAGGTACTGACTCTTTGTCACAGCTAAGAGGAGAATGTAAAGTCAGGTGTTTACTCTCGCTTCTGTTTATGCGATTTTTATCTATACCCCATTTCCATGAATCGGGGTCATTAAAGTAAGTGAATATATAGTACCATATGGACAATTTAGGGCAAATATGGAAACGCCACCGATAAACAAGATTTAAGAACAAAACAAACACCAAAAGCCAAAAACCTAAGACGATTTCTGCTTGGCACACGCCCCGGAGAACTAACTCACAATTCCAGTGCCCATGTCAACTAACTTAGTTCAAGGCCTTCCGAACACGACTGTCCTCTTTTTGTGTCCTCTTTCACCTCCTTTGGGTGCCAGCTGAAGGGTTGTTTTGTTTTATTTCTTTTTAAGGCATCTCCTTGAATTTTCTCCTTACTGTTTGCTCTGTACAAAATTCAGGGACACAGAGTTGCTGGACGGTTTGGAGCCTCTCCCGGAAAGCTAACCTTCTCTGAAGGGGGTGGCTCGGAGAAAGGGAAATGCTGGCTTTTCAAAAATGCCTCCTCTGGGAGGCCACGGGGCGGCCTCCTTTCTGCACAGTCAGGGAAATTTCATCCTCAGATAAGGGAATTGAGGATAGTTGGCTGTGAATGCCTGAAGATTCCACAAGGACAAATGTGGAGAGCACAGCCATAGAGCCATTCCCCAGGGGCCAAGGTCTCTCTGTTTACACTCCTTGCAGCATTTCCTGCATTCTTGTGTTAGCGGCTCCGGTGTCATGCCGGTTCTGAGTCCAGTATGCTTGGAATAATCTATAATGGAAGCAAATGAGGCTGTAGACGTTTCTTTCATTCATTAATTTGTTAGTTGATTCATTCATTCTTCTGAGAAGGGTTTTCTACTGCTGAAAAACATTTGTTACATAACTTGAGTGTTTTCCTAGGAGAAACTTGTGAAGCTGCTGGTTTCCTTTATTTTGTTCTTCTGAAGACACGTGGAGGCGACGTTTCTAAAAAATTAGCCACATTGATGAATGGTGATTCTCCCCCCCGCCCCGCCATTGCTTTGGGGGATGGAACCCCATTTACCAAGGGAATATTTACAGCTAAGGTAAGCTAGTTTTCTACGTTATCTCTCAAAAAAAGCTTAAGAGGATGTAAACAAACAAGCAGCCGATGTTTTATGTCTATGCAGCATAAGTCCATTTCTAGCTACCATCCAGTTAGGGATGCATCTTCTTTTTTGGAAAATGCACCCTGTTTCAGGTTTTGGCATGGTCTGGTTTAGGCTGTGACGATGCTGTTCACCTGGTGGTCTTTCTCGGCTGCTGCATCCCCATCCGTCAAACGCTAACAAGCTAACGAGATCCGGTGTTTATATATCAATACCAGTTTTGATGTCAATTTTGAATCTAATACCTCTTCAGAGAGGGTTGATGACATGAAGAATGAGCAGAGGGTGTGTCCAGAGTGTTATGTGCAATGGCATACCATAAAGAAAGAAGACATTTGCTCATACCCTGAAGGGATATTCACTTATCAAAACAAATGTCAAATTGCAGTGTGAACACAGTGACTCAGGGCAGTGAGCAGGCCCCAGGCAAACGTGTAATGCATTTAAAGCTGCTGTTTGAGGTGTGCTGTGCTCCAGTTCCTGCCTTCTTCTGTGTTGAAAGACCAGTCACGACCCCACATTTACCTTTCTCTTTCTCCTCTTCTTTATCCAGTCCCCAGTATGGACCTGAAACTTATATCATCCAGAACATAGAAATAACTCAATTTGGTGTTTTATGGGATTTTTGAACCCATGAAGGGAAGCCTTATCCAAAACTCTAGTAGCTGAGTGAGATGTTCTTTAGGGGTGAGGGCTTCCAGACGCCCCTGGGAGCAACTGATGGAGTTGGTTTAACTGACTCTTATTCTTTCATCACTTTATTTTTAAAAACATGGTGCTTGGGATCAAATTTAGGTTCTTGCAAGACAAGCACTTTACCAATTGAGCCTTCTTCCTGGCCCTTACCCATGCTCACTAAAATTGACAACAATTATAATAACAGAATTAGTGAGCTGAGTACAGCATGATGCACACATGGAGGCCAGAGGCCAGCTCCTAGATGTTGGCTATCTCCTCCCACCATTCCGAACCTGGGCACTGAACTCAGGTTGTCAGACTTGGCAGCAAGTCATCACAGTGGTCTGCCAAGTTCTCCTGTTTCCTCCTCCTCTTCTTCAGGTATTGAGTCCCGTGTTATATTGAATGTCTGTCTCTTGACTCTCTTGCTTCCTCCGTGTTCCTATCCAAAGTATTGCATTGATTTAATAGGTTCTTCCATTAAAAAAAAAAACCTCTCTATATTGTTGTTCCTTAATGATTAGCATTGGACCTTTCTCTAAATTCTCTCTTGGATTTGCCTTGTTCATCTTCCAGGGTTTAAAAACTCTTTATATCTTCAAATGTTAGTAGTCATCTTTCTGAGGTATATGCCCGTAAACCTATTTATTCAATATGCCTGAAATAAGCCCCAAAACTTTGTTTTCTTTTTTTAAATATAGTATCTCTCTATTTTTAAGTTCTGACTGTCATGGAACTTGCTAGATACACTAGCCTAACTCACAGAGACCCACCTGCAGTGCCTCAGCTTTCTAAGTGATGTGATTAAATGCGTGAGCCATTACACCTGACAGCTTTGCTTTATTTTCAACTTTATTTTAACCACCACCAATAACCATAACATCACCACCACCAGCACCACCACCACCACCACCACCATCATCTAGCACATCTATTCTTATGCTAAAAATTTGAGAACATTATCCTCCATTTTTCACCCTTCCTCACCTCCTTAGTCCATGGAATCAGAATCCCATCAATCCTATTAGCATATCTGAAGCCTGTTCTCCTCTCTATCGCCATTGCTACCGTTGTAATGTATTATGAGATCAACATGTTCCCTGCAGCATTAAGGAGGCATCCACCATTGTTGTCTACAAACTATTGACTCTTTCCCTGGCTCAGTGGTAATTTCTTCATTAATATGTCTGTCTTCACCATTTCTCTGCTCTCATTCATAGATTCTTATGAAAAGAAAAACTTCCGGTGGTTCAGTGTGGATAGTCTGGGAATACGTGACGGGGGCTTGAATCTTGCTCTCTCACAAAGCCCGTGAGGTTAAACTTGAAGTGGAAGCAGCTGTAATGATTCTTGTTTCAGCGCCTACCCGATAGAATCATTATAATAATTGGATGAACATTTTCCAGTTGATTGAGTTTTTTTTTTAATGAGTGGAACACTGCCTACCATACAAAACGCTTATTAAAATGTAAATAAGATCATGCTCCTGAAATTTGCTAATGGCTTCCTACATACTTGTTTGAAAATTCAAGCTCCACACCAGCCCAAGTCCCACATGTCTTGGCCTTGCTTCCACCCTGACCTCGTTTCAGATCACCTCCCCTGACCCTATGCTCCAGACAAGCAGGCCTTCTGTCTCCTTGCTATCACAAGAGGTTTTTTTTTTTACCTTCTTCTCTCTTGACCTAGAATCCTCCAGTGTCTAACTTCATTGCCTATTTAAAACTCTGCCTACATGACAGATCTTAGCAGTGCTTTCTGGCCCCCCTGTTTGAGGAAGGCACTGTGTGTTTGATGCTACAGTTATCCTTTGTTTCATGCACACCACCACGTAAGCTTCCAAGGGAAGGTAGTAACCAAAGGCCCTACTCAGCTTCATGGCTGTGAACCACAGTGTCCAGCATGGCATGATAACCAAAAGGGTGCAATAGTGGTAGGGATACCTTGGTTGTAACTAGCAGCTCTCTAACTGGACTTAACACCCACTCAAGAAGAGGAAAATCATGCCTGGCTCCCAGTTTGTGTAGGATGAGTCTGAGCATCTCGGTGAAGCAGTCAGAGTCATTCATGATCCAGATTCCACCCATCTCTCCAACCTTCTGCCTTCTTGCTTTATATCCTATGCCTGCCCCCTTCTGTAGTCTGAAAATCCTGAGATGTGCTGTTATGTCTAAATTCTTCTCTGCATGTGTTGTTCTTTCCCCTAGTCCACTTTACCTTCTCCTTCTCAGAGTGCCCTTAACTCCTTTACAAGTTATTGTATGTATCACCTAATGGTTATGTTTCATGACAGACTTAGTGTGCCATGTATTTCTCTTGTGGGATCACCAGCAGGTTGCAAGGCTAGGCTCCCTCTTAGTAATACGGGTTAGTGACAGAGTTCCATGAAAGGAGTGGGTCTGCAAGCTATTTGTATCACTCCAGGCACAGTTCCTCAAGCCTCCTGTGTAGCACTCTACGGCTTTAGCTCTGCATCTCTGGCCAGATGCAGAGAATCTTGGGGGAGAGCTTCAAGGTGTTAGCGGATGGTGCAGCAACCGAAGTGAAAGCCTGATCACTCCTTGGGCCACCTGCATGGGAACATTTGTGAAGATTATGTGCAAGGAGGAACTCTCTACTGTATGTCCCAGAATATGAAGTATATCATAGTAGTTAGTCCATACACATAGATAAGGGATATGTGCACAAAATATTCTTCTTTCACGATGCAGATCTAAGACAGTAAAAAAAAAAAAATAAAAGAAATGAAAAGGGAAAGGTTTTCCTTCTTAAAATCCATATTCTTGTGGGTAAAAGAGAAAAAGATTTAATATGAGTATAAAATGATTTCTAGTGTTGATAAGGCTATGATCGAGGGTAGGATGCAGGCATATTTTTAAGCTACTTTATTTGGGTTCTTACACCTCTACCTACCTTCCAATCCTTATTCCTTGCAACACCCCAACACTAGGTAAGTGAGAAAGAAGGTTAGAGGAAAGGGGATGTAGACCTCTTTAAGACTACTTCCTGCTGATCAGAGATGTTGAGTTCCTTGGAGCAGGGTTGATTTTCACAGACAGAATATCAAATTTCTCATCCTTCATCTCTTTACTCAGGACATCTGGAGAAAACACAACAACGACAGTGGGGGGGGGGAGCAGCAGGGAGAACGGCAGCCTTCTCTTTCTTCAGAGCACCCTGGCTCCTCTTAGAGTGCTGGCATTTATCCCCCTGAAAAGTTCTCAGAATTCCAGACATTAACTATCCTCAGCTGGCAAAATCACGGCCCTGTTAGTGCACAAGGCAAATCATAATCACCTGCTCTGAAGGAGCCTCTTATCCCACATCTGGGATTAAAACAAATACATATTCACAAAACGTAACTGGGATTTTAAAAGAAACCAAAACTCTCACAACAATATAGAGACTAGAGAATGGCGGTAGAGTAGCCCAGGTTTTAGGCCAGGGAAGGCCATGCTGGGTCAGTTATATTACGAAAGACTTGGATAAAGCAAGAGACGGTCATACGTGGTTGGGGAAACAGTCAGAGAATAGACTGGGTGCAGAAAATAGCATGGCAGTTTCTGTCAGAAATATCCACACACGAGGAAGAGCAAGCAGTCAGGAGTGAGGTGAATTAGGGGAAAGCTAGGGGAGGCAACTTAGTGCATCTCTGCTTTTCCCCCGTGACAATGCTGAGGGGAGGTCACTGGAGGATGGTCAACAGCTGAGTGGCTTTTTAAAGTGCTCACGCTATCTAATGTGAGAAAAGGCTGAAGCTTGGATTTGTCTGGGCCGATTCCCCTCTGCCTCTGATGCCTTTGGGCCACTAAAGACTGCATCTCTGGCTCTAAGCAGGGTGGCCACAGGCATGCTTTTTAGCCCCTGTGTGCTGTGATGCGTCACAGACCCCCAGGTTTCACAGCTAACCTCATCTGACTTTCCTAATTTTCATCTTCCTACCATGCTGGCAGCAGAAGTCTTCCTTGCTTTCTCTCCCTCTATCTCCCCTGTGAAATAGGAAGCCAGACTTAGATTGGAGTGAAAGTAGGAAGTTAGAAGAGATTGCTTGATTGAGTGGGAGAGTAAACTCACTGCCACTCTCTTTTCATATTTTTATGGGGTTAAAAAAATTAGGAAGATGGGGGCGTTTGTCATTGTGTTCAGTTACAGCCAGTTTCCCAAGAAATGTAGACTAGTTCGAGAAACAATATCAAATAAACAGCTGCACTTTATTCATTCAATCTTTTATTCATTCAATAACAACTTAAATGCTTATTATTAGGAATCAGAAGATGAGAACGCATCTACTGTTCAGGGACATCTACGAGAGGTGGAATACCCAGCATTAAGGGAATACCATGGAGACTGCTGAATGATTTGTCTGATCAAAAGTGCGAGAGTCTTGAAGGATGAGTAGGTGAGTCCAGGTCCGTGTCTGGCATGAGCTGACTCAGGTGGAGTAACAGAA
This sequence comes from Acomys minous, assembly GCF_964271855.1. Classification (NCBI taxonomy): domain Eukaryota; kingdom Metazoa; phylum Chordata; class Mammalia; order Rodentia; family Muridae; genus Acomys; species Acomys minous. Next base: position 72,134,477 of record NC_140496.1, on the reverse strand, counting down.
GCTCCAGCAGAGGAGTGAGAATAAAACATATTGCAGACATGAGATAATAATAATAATAATAATAATAATAATAATAATAATAATCTCACAACAATAACACCCTAATCTCACAATGATAACACCTTAAGGCTGATAAAGGGAGCAAAGCCTTAACGTGTGGAAAGATTTGAAAGGAGGAGATAGTAGTCTGGGAAGGCATCCTCTACAGACAGAGAGGTGTTTACAAATAAGGTGCAAGTGCTTAGGAGAAATGACAAGCTAGCTCTTCTGCAGAGCAGTGGGTCTCAACCTGTGGGCCTCGACCTACCTTTCTAGCCTATCAGATATTTGCACTGCAGTTCATAAGAGTAGCAAAGTTACAATTATGAAGTGGCAATGAAAGAATTTTACTGTTGGGGGGGGACCGTATTAAAGGGTCGCAGCATTAGGAAGGTTGAGAACCACTGCTGTAGAGGATCTCACCTAACTCTAGGGCAAATCTCTGATGATCAGTTATCCCTAAAGAGACAGACATGGAGAGGTTTCTTCCTTTGTCTGTTGGTGCCTCAGAAAGCCCTGACATGCTGCAGAAGGCAACCTGCTTTCTTCAGTAACTGAGAACAGCTGAGGACAGATTTGGCCCCAGGAGGGAAGCTAGATGGCACTGCACTACTGCCCGCCTGTTGCCCGGGGCATGCTTGATTTGAAAAGAAACGAGATGGCTAAAAACCGCTAAGTGAAACTTTGGACTCAACATTCGGGAGACTTCTAAAGAAAGAAATGTGGCGTTCTAGCTGCCAAAATTATGCAATTAATCATTATCATTTGGCTTACCTAGTACAGCTGCCCGAGTTGTGCACCAAGGACATAATTCTATCTGCAGATGAAGATCATATTGTACTTTGCTATTTGAGAAATTCTTTGTTGAATTCTGGTAAGTAAAGCATTGACGTGATCGCAGATAAGGCACTCTTGAAGCTTCAAAGGAGAAAATGCTCGTGTTTGTTCTTTCGTTAGAACTCAGAAGAGAGGCACAAAGGGCCTTGGTGATAGAGGTAGAAATCTGACTAAGGGCTAAACCAGAGTTTTCCTGGGTAAACTGTTGCTGTCTTGATTCCTGGGAGAGTAGCATTAAATACTAGATTAATTTGACTATGACCTGTACCTTTTAGGAAGCATTCTTCAACAAACAAACAAACACACACACAAAGAAACAAATGCCACAATAATAAGCAATAACAGAATCAAGGTGTTTGCCTCTACAAAGTGAGCCCGTGTAAGGTCTCTACATACTCCACTGATAGAATGTGTTACTTTAGAATATGAATTTAACTTAGGGCTAGAGAGATGGCTCAGCCACTAAAGGCTAGGGTCACAAGTGAAAATAAATTTGATCTAGAAGAAGGTAAGTCCAGAGGAAAACAAAGAGCAAAGGCTTATGTCGCAGAGCTGTCTGCAGAGCTTTGCAGCTTATGTTGAGACCCTGTGTCTTCCCATCATTTTCCTCTTGACTTGGAGTTACAATGTGGCATTGATGGGATTGAGCCAGGGCTTATAACTGAACTCAGTAGCAGGGTACCTGTTTAGCATGCTCAAGGCTCTGGGCTCAATTCCCAGCACCACAAGCAAACAACTAACATAATGGTAGGATTGAGTAAAACATTTAACCACAATCCTGCCATCAATTGTATCATCCAATGGATGAGATTTAGTGGGTAGGGAGGAGTCATAGGAGCCAGTTGAAGTGAAATATAAATTTCCCAAGAGCATGTACCGTGGAGAGATCTGGGATTGGGACTCAGTGGTGATCATTGAAAAACAGTTGAAAATATATATTCTTGAGAAGGTCAGAGCCAACCAGAGCCTCAAGGTAAGATGGGTTTTTGATAGATACACAGTGGGCAGAAACTGAATCAGGACAGAATCAGAGATGGGGGGGGGGGAGAAGGGAGGTGGGCATAAAAAAAGGGGGGGGGGAGAGAGACATAGATTAGGGTATAGGCTAACTTGATGGTACAGGTTGGACCAGTTGTTTCCTATGCACTTTTCTGGCTACAAGCTGATATACTTTTTTGTTTGTTTGTGTTGTTTTTATTTTGTTGAGACAGGATCTTGCTGTGTAGTCCAGGCTGCTCTGGATTTTAGGATCCTCCTGCTTCAGTCTTCTTCATGGTAAGATTACAAGGATGTATCATCAGGCTCAACCAAGGCAGATGTGTTTTGTTTTTTATACAGTGAAATTGTCACTCTGTTGAGCCTTCACTCTCTTCCTTGTGGATGTGAGGGAATGGTTGCAACTGACTTACCTCTACACATACCCTGAGTTACACTGATTACTTGTGTGTGTGCACGCGTGCATGGACACACACACACACACACACACACACACACACACATGTGGAAGCTAGAGGTCATCATCAGGTGTCTTCATTATTTATTCTCTACTTTTTCACTTCTGTATGTCTCTCTGTGTGTGGTACATGCACATGTAAGTGTTAGGTGGCTGGAGGAGGGACATTGAGGGTCTGTTCTCACTCTCAGTTTCATCCTTTGAGACAGGAACTGTCACTGAACTTAGTTTAGAGCTAGCCAAGCTAATGCACCAAGCCCCAGCCCAGAAATCCTCCTCTCTCTCTCTCTGTTCTCCATGTGGGAACTGCAGTCATGCACAGCTACCTTGCTTTGTAGCTAAGTTCTGGGCATCCAAACTGAAGTCTTTATGCTTGCTCAACAAATGTTCTTACCCACTAAGCCACTCTAGCCTCTCATCTTATTTCTTTTTGGGACAAGGGCTCTAACTGAACCTGGTTCTTATCAATTCACCTGGACTGACTGGACAATGAGCTCCCGGTACCCACTTGTCTCTGGCTCCTCAACACTGGAACTAGAGATACTTCCCTCTACACGTAGCCTTTTTGCATGAGGGCTGGGAATCTAAAATCTATTTTCCCTGATTTACCCACTGAGACATCTCCCCAAGCCTCTGAATATTTCTTCTTCTTCTTCTTCTTCTTCTTCTTCTTCTTCTTCTTCTTCTTCTTCTTCTTCTTCTTCTTCTTCTTCCTCTTCTTCTTCTTCCTCCTCCTCCTCTTCCTCCTCCTCCTTCCTCCTCTTCCCCCAGCAACACCTTCTCCTCCTCCTCTTATTATTATTTTTATTCTTCTCTCACACAGTAAACCCCAACCATAGCCTTCCCTCCCTCCCTTTCTCCCAATGCCTCACTGCACCTCAGATTCAGTGCTCCTCCATTTCCCTTTAGAAAAGAGCAGGTCTCCCAGGGACATCAACTGAACTTGGCACAATAAGACGCAAAAAGACTAGGCATATGATAAACAAATTCTTAACAATCTACTTTGGCTGTTTATTTTTGTTTTGTTTGTTTTTGTGTGCATATTTTGACTATTTTGGGTTGAAATCAATCAACTGTGATTTTGAAGTCTTCAAAATTTCTTCCAGAATATGTACACCAACTTACAAACAACAATGAAAATAACACAATACCAAGCTAAGTTCTTCATGACTAGCCCACTTTCCATATTTAGTGAAACTTCTATTGTCAGAATATTTCTCTTTTTCCCTCCATGAGGTTTTTTTTTTTAAATCTATCTGAAGAAATATTTCTTATTTCATAGTCAGGAAAGCTTCAATTCTGCACCAGCCTGTGAATGCTATGGCTTTACCATAGGATTAATTAATCAAAATGGCTCATAATAGTCTAGTCCATGATGTTATTACACTCTAGGTTTTTTTATTAGGCTCTGTACACGGAGGTGTAATAAGCATAGTAAGTCTACGAAGCTGTCAGTTTGGTAAAATTCAAGGCAGGGGGTTGATATTATGTAAGTATTATTGGAATCTTCTGAATGTCATAATTTTTTTCTGATTTTACTTCTTTCAGACGTGCTTTGAATAGAATGTTCCAAGTGTTCCTCCTGGCGTTCCAGTTTTCCAAAGCACAGGCATTATTGAGGATGTGAGGAAAACATCCTTTCTCTTGATCTCCGACATGAAAATACCGCTAAAGCAGGGTTAGGTGTCATTACCCTTTTGGCTGCTTTGGAGAAAGGAACATATCACATTCTATTGGGTGGGAAGAGGGCTTGTTTTGTTCTTTTTAAAAAATGCATAAATGTGCATTTTTTACTAAAGCAAAAGTTAAAGAATTTTCTCTGCCTCAGCAATCAGATATCACCATTACCTTGGCTGTAACTCTGCCATCCCAAATGTCCTGTTGGAAGCTTGGGGTTGTGACTGTATTCATAGCCCTGCATATGTCTGAAAATCGAGTGGTATGTCTAATGTCACCGAGTCCCCCCTTCTTCTCCAGGGATAGAGCAATGCCAGCATCCCGGTTAGGGTTACAACACGTTCCTCATTCAGCATGGGCTCGACTTCCTATTTTTCAATAACCCTAGACAATGTGTTCTGTGCTTTTGGCAGAAGTGGGGCAGGAACTTCATCAAATATCTGTGTAATTCTCACACTTGTTTTTTTAAAAAAATGTATTTCCTACATAAGGATCATGTGTTTCAGACTGCGTGAGAATGTCCAACATTTGCACTGTGTCCCAGGACACCTCAGTCTCATGCCCTGAGACGCCTGGACACCCAGGGCTCTATGTCTCTTCCTTGCACATTCACTCTGGGATTATCAAAATAGTTACTTAGTCTCTTGGATTCCCTGTTTTCAGTCTGAAAAGTGAGAAAAAGTGCTATATAAAGTATTTCATAAACATTATTTTTATTTATTGAGCTTGCTCCTGGGTTTGTTCTTACTTACATGTCTTCTTTCATTAACTGCTCCTCCCAAAGCATTATGAGATAGGGCCCATAAGTAGTAGACACAGAACCGGAGATCAAACTGTCAAAGTGTGACACACATATGGCATCACTAATACCCAGAGCTTGTTAAAAATGCAAATTCTCATCACTCCCTGGACTAAGTAAATCCAAACGTTTGAATAACGGGATCTAGGGGATACGCACCTCAATCAGCTCTTTGACTGATCTTGCAAGTACTCAGGGCCAGAGTTCTGTGCTAGGGAGCCAATGTTCTCAGAGGCTTTCCGCATTCAAGGAGTTTTTGGGCTCTGGGAAGTTGCCAATGGATTCTACATGGGTTCTGTGGCTGTTTCCTTGCACCCTCTCTGCTCCACTCATACTCACTCCTTGCCCAGCTGTCCTTGACCCCAGGAATAGCCTTGAAAAGTAACCCAGTGCATATGACAAGCTCGCTCCTCTGCTGGGACTGAAAGGGTCACTCTCGGGGCCCCCATACAATCAGACAGGACATAGGGAAGCTTTTTCAGCTAGAAGACATTCTGAGTCTCCAGATCAGACAGAGCTCAAACCATTGAAAAATCCTTCTGAAAATGAGAACATTTGCTGGTTAAATGCACACGTTTCCCTTCATTCCCTCCCAAGGGGCTTTGATAGACTTTATCTGTTCAAGGCTTTCTGTTGTGTGACTTCATCAGCAAGCACTACATACTTCCCTCTTTCACTTGGAAAAAAAAAAGTGATGTTTATGACTACCAATGATAACAGATGTTGTAAATAAAACAATCTGGGGACTTGCCAGGTTGTTATATAAACCTTCAGGGGCCTTTAAAAATTCTTCGAGGAAAAACATGGATTTTTTTCTCTTTTTTCCCCCCACGGCCTTCAATCAGTCCCAGCACCCTCTAGACACCATATCAAGTGAGTCTGAATTCCTTCCACTTGGTTGCAAACAGAGAATGGCTATGTTACATTTATAGACTGGGAAGAGAAAGAAAATTTCAACAGGAGAGGGAGAAGCATGCTGATTCACACCATTAAATGGAGGCTAAGTATGAAAACTCTGAGAGTGCAGTTGAGTGCAAGAGAAAAACAAAGCTCAATCACCTTCCCAGCATTCAGCACTAACCAGTGACCCATAGTGTACATATCTATTTTAAACTTGTGCAAACAACTCCTTCCAGTTTAGACTCATATTTTTTTCAAAAACTAAAACCTATTTCTTATACCTTTATTTTTTTTCCACAGCGCAGTCATCTTGGTTCTTCGGGTCTACATGTGTTCTTGCAGTCACTCATGAACCTGTGCTGCTGTTGTCCCCACATATCAGATGTCCTGTGCCCCATCTGTGCACACATAGGAAATCATGGGCAGCCATAGATTGTCATTTCTAAATCAAGTAAAATGATGGGATAAAGCTCTGATGTCACTTTTTCTGTGGGCCATGGCTTCCTCCTGACCCCCCTCCCTAAGTACCAGATAGTTTCACTTTGAAAAAGTTTAACTATTAGGTATACGCACTCCTTTTTCTTACTAATCCAGATATTCCAAAAACAATGTGTGAATTAATTGCTTTTCCTCCTTTTCTCTCAGGGAAATTCTGTCCCAGGGAAAACATTTTTAGGGAAATTCCAAGGATCAAATTCAGGCCACTGAGCCATGACTCAACTGTTTAGTTGTTAAGAATGACTAAAGATAAAAAGCTTGCTATAAGTTTAAAGGGATCTTGGGCTAGGCTGTAGCCATACACAAATAAGCCTGCATGGAAGAATTTTGGATGTAGTAAAACCAGAGCTGCGTGCTTGTTATCAGCAGAGCCAAGATGGCTGATTCTTACCCAGATGTTATCAGTAGGTGGACACTGTTGCTTGTGGTAGGCATCTCTGTCTTTTTTTTTTTTAAACACATAGACTTTATAAACAGTATGCTTTTATCAAAAGATAGTGAATGTAAAGACTTGTCATTTCAGGTCCAGACCACCTATATGAATTGGGTGCTAGATAAAGCCCAATTCTGTGTTTGTATTAACAAAAGAAGAGACTCGAAGGCATCACAGAGAAAAGTGACTCTTCTTGCTTGGATTGTGATGGTCAAGTATTAAGTCATGCTGGAGTGGGGCTTGGGGGTGGGGACTGAAGAACAAATCCTTGAAGTGATCAAATCGAACTTCTTTGCCACCTTCCTCAGACAGATGTGTAATACACACATGTTCTTGCACAATCACAGCAGTGATCACTCTTCATTAATGTTCCCAGTCTATGTTTACCATTTACACAAAAACCAGACACTCCTTATTTTCTATAGATAATAAACAGAGACTACAAACTGCATGTAAAATATAGCAAATAAGTCAGATGTAGAAGGTAAGTCCTGCCAAAGAAATATAAAAACAGAATCAAATGCTTTCCCTTTTAAACAGTAGTTTTAATGACTATATAAAATCAAAGACATCTCCTGTGGAGAAGGCAAGTGGATTCCAGAAACCTGTGAATGAAAGCAGGTCTTTAAGAGGACATAATGTTTTCAATATTTGAGCTCAGTAGCTTGGGTAGATCTTCCCTCTCAAGGAGGTGGAACACACATCCCATCTTTTGAGTATGAACTGTGATGATGCTGTCCTTCCAAAGAGCAGGGTGGGGAAGACGGAGAAGAAAGACAGTGGCTCAACAGTAGAGAAGATTCAAATGCTGCTTCAGCCAAATACTTGTCAATTGTGATAGGGCACGTTACTATAATTTATCCCCAACATTAGATGAACAGTATGATGATGAACAGTATGATGAACTGAACAGTTCAATTCATTGAACAGTATGATGATGATGATGATGATGATGATGATGATGATGATGATAAAAAAAACCACCAGACAAATTTCAATAAGGAGTATCCACCAAATACTTGATCATTATTTATGGTTACAGGAACAATAATTGTGCATCTGAACGAGGAGAAATACCATTGTGAACTTGACCACATGCTTTCCAACAATGTGCCATGCCACATGATTCCCAGAACAGTGGGAATCACAAGATATGAGATTGGGCAGGACAATCTAGGGCTACGCACAGAGGGACTCAACTTTCATGCTAAGAATTTTTCCTTTCCATTGGTAATGAGAAGCAAGGATAGGCTTTCAAGAAGGAAGGGGTCATGGTCTGTAGGGAGATGGCTCCACCTAAACAGGAAACTGGAGAAAGATGAACTGACAATGCAGGAAGCAAAACTGAGACAGTGAAATGGATATAGTGAGGGAGGGATCATTTACATGTTTACCCATTCAGTTGTTTACTAATTCAGTAGGTTAGTCAATAAAGCTGGGGAGGTACTGTGTTTAACTTTAAGGGCGCTTTGCCAGTTGCGAGCCTGTTGGAAGTTTCACACCTATACTGGGCAACTCTGGAGCTGTGTAATGGCCTGCCTCCCTCTTAGGTGTGGAGTCTGGCTACCCCTGTGCGGGACGCTGGATGATTGTTCTGAACAGAATAGAATGTGTTCCTGTCCACAAATAGCTCTCCTGTCAATTAGGGCCACACCAAGAGCACTGGATACCTGGGTGGGAGAGCAATGTGGTTTTCCTTCAAGCCCAGAATGGAAGCTGAGTTCTGGTGAGTCGGAGTGCTCCTTCCCAGCCAGTGCAGAACAATTCAGCCCCAGGGTTAATGCTCTCCATCTCTTTAGAAGATTGTTCAGCTTGCCTCTTTGATGCTTCCTTCATCCTTTATCCAGAGATGTCTTTTCTCTCTCTTCATACTTTACTGTTTTAAAACCAAGATCAACATGGTACGTAGCTAGTGAGAAAAGAACAAGCTTATAGGTCATTGGGATGGATCTCTACCTCATAATCAACTTTGGACCCCACCTCCTGTTTCCCTGGTAACACAGTAATTTTAATGAAGAGGAACATATCATGACTGACTCTCATTAGAATCTAAATGCCATCCCAAAAGAATGGAAGAAGCATAAGAGTTACCCCTCCTTAAAATTAAAAATACCACGTTAAAGGGAGGATGGTGGAGGCAGCAGGGCTTTGTTGAAGTCCATTAAGGCCCAGAAATACAATGTGGATCCTATTTCTTGACCCTAAGCCATATAAGAGGCCCTACTAAAAAGAATTTGAAAGGGAGGGGATCTATACAAATTTAGGCTATGGTCCCATGGGTATGGACCAATGGGTAGTCAGAAATTCAGTAGGTTTAGATTGACTTCCAGCTTACTTGTGAAACTTTTTCTGGTCCAGTCTGTGTCATTTTAGAAGCAGCTGCTCTTTCTCCTTTTCTCTCAAATGTATTTCAGCTAGAACTAATGCAGATGGAGTGTCACATAAGTACCAGGTAACTTACTGTGAAGTTAAACCATTTCCTTTAAACACATCATATCTGTGTCCCACTTTACCTTTGAGGAGAGGTAGGACTTTATTCCCTGATGAGAGTGCCTCTGGCACACTGGAGTCAGGAGGCCTTGATGCCTCTGGATCCAGCTACTGATTCTCTTGCCCTCCTTAGCAGGGCAGAAACCATGGACTTGCCTAGCTGTGGAAAATTCAAGGGGTTCCGTCAGCCTTCCTCCTGCTCCATGATCCTGATGGTGTGCCTCTTAGCGTGGCCGAGGACACCACAGGCATTTCTGTGTCAACAGTCTGACTTCATTTTGAACTCCAGTTCTTTCTTGCTAGTTGGGCAGATGACTTAACCTTGGAGCATCAGATACTTCACCTGTACAGTGCAGATAATAATAGCTGCCACCTCCTAGGGCTGTTGCTCTGAAGGCTGAATGAAACGCTCAGAGCTCACGGTGGCACCCCAGTCTCCGTCAAGCACTCAAGTCAGCCATTAGCTGTTACCTTAAGAAGAGAAACCAAACCGAGATCATGCTTGCTCCTATTTTCTATCGAGTTTGAACAAACATTGGCCTTGTTTCCACGGAGGCAAAGGGGGTGCACAGGTGGGGGAGAGGAGGCGAACAATTCAGTGAGCTCAGATGAGTGTATCATGCAGCTGCAGACACTGATGCAGCGCAGGCAACCAGAGACGCTGTGAGTGACACCTCACCTACTCCTTAAGGCTTAATGCTGAAATAATGACATGGATGACAGGTTTTCATTTCTTCCCCAATTTTCCTGCCTACATGGTTAATCTAGGGCTTTTTCTCTATATGCCGTGCCCGATGAAGAAGCCAAGAGTCTAACGAAGGCGTTGGGCATTTGTGTTAAAAATTCGCATCCAAGTTAGTTGGCACTGTTGGTCTTCTTGTGGAACTCCTGTCCTCTCTGGGTCTTTCTATCCTTGCCCCGAGTCTTCCACAAGTCCCCGTACACTCCATCCAATGTGTTAGTGGAAGTTTCCTTTTTCTGAGGGGTGGGGAGAGTAGGGGGAAGATGGAGGGAGGGCAGGATGGAGGAGGGAAGAATAAAGGGAGGGAGGGAGGGGAGGAACTGGGAAGAGAGAAGGGAGGGGACTAAGATTGGGATGTAAAGTGAATAACTAACTAGCTAAATTTTAAAAATGCGTCCAAGAATGTTGTATTATAGAGGTCTCCAGGGATCCTCAGTCTTTGCGATAAAACACAAGTAAAATCGTATCATATATTAAGACTTTGAAGGACTTGAGTCTAGGCCTAATTATTATAAAACTCCCTATATGCAGAAAAACTCAAATAGGAAATAAAACCAACAAATAAGAAGAAAGCAACCACCCGCAACAGTTATTAAACAGTAAATGAGTTATTTTATAGGGGAGGAATTCTCCTCCACCCCTTTCTCATTCTCTGCTTTGAGATGGGGCCTCATGTAGCATAGGCTAGACTCAAACGCCTATGTAGTTGAGGGTAATCTTGCAGATCTGATCCACCTGCCTCCTTTTTCCAGTGTGTGCCACAATAACCTTGTTTATGCTTTGCTGAGATCAAGCCGTGGGATTTTTCACATGCTAGTCAAATGGTCTACCAACTGAGCTACCTCTCCAGCTCCTTAAATTTTTTTAAATTTCTTTGAGGTGATTTGGAAGTGGCATTGCCAGAGGGAAGGAAAGGAATAAGCTCATTTCTTCTTTAAAAAATTAAATAATTTATTATCTGTGTCCACACATGTGTCCACACAGGCATGTGTGCATGCCATGGGATGTGTATGGCAGTCAGAGGACAACATATGGGAGTTGGTTCTCTTCTCCCGTCATGTGCATTCTAGAGACTGAACTCAGGTCATTAAGATTAGTAGCAAGTGCCTTTATCCACTGAGCCATCTTTTTTTTTTTTAAATTTAAAGTTATTTTCAAAATGTATTACGTACAAATCATAGCCCCCTTCCCTCATCTCCTTTAGGTCCCACCTTCCTCCCCCCCGCCTCCCCCCCCCCATCTTCCCCCTTATGCCCCTCCCCTAGTCCTCAGAGAAGGGAGCTCTGACCCCAGGCTATCAAGTCTCATCAGGACAGCCTGCATCCTCTTCCTCTGTAGAATGGTAAGGCACCTAGCCAGGGAGAAGTGATTAAAGAGTAGGCAACAGAGTCTATGCCAGAGACAGCCCTTGCTCCCCCTACTAGGGAGCCCATATGGAGACTGAGCTGTCTATCAGCTACATCTGAGCAAGGGGCCTAGGTCCTCTCAATGCGTGGTCCTTGGTTGGTACATCAGTGTGCGTAGGGGCCTCTGGGCCTAGAATTGTTGACTCTGTTGCTCTTTTTGTGCAGCTCCTGTCCCCTCCCAGTCCTTCTATGCTCCTGCTCCTCCATAAGACTCCATGTGCACTTCCCAAATATTGGCTGTGAATCTCAGCATCTGCTTTGATCCCTTTCTGGGTGGAGTATTTCAGATACATCTATGGTAGACTTCTGTTCTTTTTCTTCAACCACTTCCAGTATCTATTTTATTTGCCCTGTCCTCCTTGTTACTTGGCTTCTTTGTGTCTGTATATTGTAATATGGTTATCTTGTATTATATGGCTAATAAACTCATTAAATTATAAGTTAGTTTATACCATGCATGTCTTTCTGAGTCTGGGTTACCTCACTCAGGATGATCTTTTCTAGTTCCATCCATTGTCCTGCAAATTTCAAGATCTCCTTGTTTTTAATAGCTGAGTAGTATTCCATTATATAGATGTACCACAGTTTATTTATCCATTCTTCAGTTGAGGGACATCTAGGTTGTTTCCAGACTCTGGTTATTATGAATAAGTCTGCTGTGAACATATTTGAGCAAGTGTCCTTGTGTGGTGGAGCATCTTTTGGATATATATCCGGGAGAGATATAGCTGGGTCTTGAGATAGAGCTGTTCCCAATTTTCTGAGAAAGCACCAGATGTGGTTGTAGAAGTTTGCACTCCCGCCAGCAATGGTAGAGTTTTCCCTGTTCTCTGTATCCTCGCCAGCATATGCTGTCACTTGAGTTTTTGATCTTAGCCATTCTGATAGGTGTAAGATGGAATCTCAGAGTCATTTTGATTGGCATTTCCCTGATGACTAAGGATGTTGAGCATTTCTTTAACTGCTTCTCAGCCATTTGATATTCTTCTGTTGAGAATTTTTCTGTTTAGCTCTGTACCCCATTTTTAATTGGATTATTTTGTTTGTTGGTATTTAATTTCTTGAGTTCTTTATATATATATTGGATATTAGCCCTCTGTTGGATGAAAGGTTGGTGAAGATCTTTCTCCAGTCTGTAGGCTGTCGGTTTGATCTATTGACAATGTCCTTTGCTTTAAAGAAGCCTTCCAGTTTCATGAGGTCCCATTTATTAATTGTTGATCTTAGAGACAGAGCTATTGGCACTCTATTCAAGAAGTTATCTCCTGTGCCAATGAGCTCAAAGCTCTTCCCCACTTTCTGTTGGTGATACCTACCCCTGTAGTTCCATTTTCTTCCAGGACTTCCTCAGTTTGTGCTTTATTTATTGTTTCTATTTCCATATTCACTTTTGAACCATTTTATTGCTTTCCTTCATCTGTTTATTTGGTTTTTTTCCTGTATTTCTTTGAGCAATTTATGCATTTCCTCTTTTAAGGCCTTAATCTGTTTGACTCTATCTTCCCGTGTTTCTTTAAGGGTTTCCTTTTTAAAGGCCATTACCATCCTCATCATAAAGCATAGCTTTAATGTTGTTTTCTTGTGTTTCAGTTGTGCTAGAGTATCCAGGGCTTCTTGCCATTGGCTAGCTGCATTCTGGAGATGCTGTATTGCTTTGGTTTTTGTTGATTGTGTTTTTATGCTGGTCTTTAGCCATCTGTTTGCCTCTGGCATTGACTGGTAGTTCCTGGTGACTGCTGGTGTTCTCTCTCTCTCTCTCTCTCTCTCTCTCTCTCTCTCTCTCTCTCTCTCTCTCTCTCTCTGTGTGTGTGTGTGTGTGTGTGTGTGTGTGTGTGTGTGTGTGTGTGAAAAGCCCTGGGAGGAAAGCTGGATGTTCCTGCAGGAGCCCTCTTGGATCGGTAGGTGTGGTCTCTGACTGGCTGGTGGTTCCCAGGGAATTGCCAGAGACTGTCCTTTGATGTACGATCCTCAGGACTGACTAGGCTCCTCAGGAGTCTGGGGGCCATCCTCTTGTCTTGGGAAGTACCAGAGTCAGCCACCCTGCTACTGACTTTCTTGCTCTGAAGTTAATAAGCTCCAGCTGCTCAGGCACTTTGCTCAATGGGTGCAGTCATTTTGGAGAACCTGTGAGTGCAGAGGTTTGGCTGCTTTCCTTAGGGAGATGGGTTAGGCTTTGGAAAGGTGGCTGGGGCCATTTCCATGGAACTTGGGTATCAGGGGATCTGAAGTTGGAGTCAAGCACCCCGGTAGCTGTAAGATATCCATCCACAGGACAGTAGGAGTATGCAGGTGGCCAGAGGCTGAGACCACACTCAGGCATGAACCCAGGGACTTTCCCCAGGATTACCTTGGTGACCTGAGGTTGGACCTGCTTGTTCCCCTCACTGTGGGCTCTCCTCTCACCTGGGAAACACAGATGCTGGAGTTTTGGGGTCCACAGCATGGCCTGTCATTTGCTTTGCAATCACTATTTTTCTGCTGTTCAGATATTATGCATGATCAGCACTGCCATCTTGGATCTCTTCCTTGGAGTCATCTTGGGAGCTTTAGCTTTACCTCATTTCTCAGATGGAATTTACTCTCACACTAAAAATGTTATAGCTATGCCCCTGCCCATATTCCTATGATAGCTTGAAAATTTTAAAATAATACCAACCGTATAGTATTCTTACTATGTGTCAACATGCGTTTTTGAGGGCTTTAAATCCACTGAGGTACACGTTAATTTTAACTTACTACTTACCATGTGAACATCACATAGCTCCAGTGTTCATAGTAACAAACTAAAGCTAATGATTGATTCTGTACATGTGACAATCTCCATATTAACAAATGATACCGTTGGCTATCCAATAGGAAAAATCCACAATAGCCCAATTGGATGACTTCTCATGAGCTCACTTCCTGCATGTTTCCAGAGAACTGGGCTTACACACACCGCCACACCCAGCTTGTCGTTTTATTTTTGAACCAAACTAATATAACCCTCCAAATGCTTTATCATTTCTATTTCCAACATAAATATAGACTCTATCCATTGTTCCCCAAAGCGATTCTCAAGGCCATGGTCACTGGCGTTGCTCTGCACACTGCAATACTCCCTGCTTTGCCTGCTGGGACAGTTCTCTTCCACCTCGCAAATTCCAGTCATCTCTAGAACAATTATATATGGAGAAGTCAGTTTGGCTTTTTGGCATGCTTTAGTTTCATTCAGTCGCTGTGACCAGTACCATGAGCAAGGCTATGGAGGAGAGAAGAGCATTGATTTGGATTGTTCTTCCACGTCACAGTCTATCACTGAGGGAAGTCAGGCAGGAACTGAAATAGGAGCTTGAAGGCACATCTGATTGCTCTTCCATGCAGCATTCCCTCTGGCCAGGGAGCACACGCACAGCTAAAGGGGTGCAGCAGAAATCATGTTCTTTGCTGTCTTCCACAGACACATGCTCAGCTAGTTTTCTTCTGAAGTCTGGGACCAACTGCTGATAATGGTGGTGCTGGCCCAGGTGGGCTGGGCCCTTCTGCATCGGTTAATAACCAAGACAATCCCTCACAGAGGAGTCAATTGAGGATCTCCCATCAGCACTCCTGGCAGTGCAACGTTGACGCTTAGAGCTAAGAAGGACATCACCCACCAAAATCTTCAAACCCAAAGGAAAGTTGAAACACTTGTATGCTGAGTGTCTACATGCCTCCCAACTAATGTTTTCCTTTTGTTCATCTTCCTGTCCAGCCATTTGTCCCCCTATTTACTCATGCCTCTGCCTCAGTTTTAGTACATTTCAAAGAAATTGCGGGCATCGGTGCTCTCCCTTTGAGCACCACAACATCCGTATTAATTACCTCAGTTTGTTTAATATTTGTGAGTTTTCCTTCTGT
Source organism: Acomys minous (assembly GCF_964271855.1). Taxonomy (NCBI): domain Eukaryota; kingdom Metazoa; phylum Chordata; class Mammalia; order Rodentia; family Muridae; genus Acomys; species Acomys minous. The sequence goes on along the minus strand of NC_140496.1, from coordinate 72,119,324 downwards.
AAAAGTGACTTGTTGTAATTGTCATCTCAGAGGCTTACTGCCTCTGACTGCTAACCTAGACATAGTCTTGGCAACTTTTAGACTCTGTACAATCTAATCAGGGCCTAGAATGTTTTCAGCCTCTAAAATAAGGTCACCCTTTCTAGCTCTTCCTGAACCCTGGCTGGCTGGTTTCAACTCAACTTTTCTGGCTCAAATTTCTCTCCTAGCTGACGGATTCAATCTGGCTTCTCTCAGCTTCTGACTGAATTGCTTGCTCTGCTTGTCCTCAAAGTAACTGTAGCCATCTGTTCTAGCCTTCTGCCTTCTTCTCATTCTCCGGCTTGTTCTGCTTTTATCTGTGTCTAGGTTGTTCTCTTTTCAACTTGTCTCTGTAAAAACTCACTCAGTAATACCACCTCTGAATTCCACGAACTGAACTGCTGTTAACTCAACTCTACTGTACTGCCTTTCAATTCAGTCTCAACTAACTGCCTAAACAGAACTCAAAGATCTGCATGCCTCTGTCTCCTGAGTGCTGGGATTAAAGATGTGTACCACCACACCTGGACCTAAACTTTTCCTTACCTGAAACTTTATACTAGGCTGGCCTTGAACTCAGAGATCTGCTTGTCTCTGGACCCTAGGATTTAAGGTGTGTCTGTATTCCAGGGAAATCACACAGACCTAGGTCTTTGGACAAGATTTCTTGCAAGAGCATCCATGTTCTGAATTAAAATTCCTCTACATCCTTCTAATGAAAGTTTTAACCATAAATTCCTATTTGTTACTGCATCTAGGATTTTTTACTAAGATGGAGAATAATTTACATTTGTTAAGTTTTGGCATCTGTGTGACCCAAGTCTAAAAAAACACATTGCTATCACTCTAAACATTTCCCTTGGTTTTATGTTGAGGTCTTTGATCCACTTGGACTTGAGTTTTGTGCATGGTGACAAATAATGGGTCTAATTGCATTTTTTACATGTAGACATCCAGTTAGAGCAGCACTATTTGTTGAAGATGCTACCCCTTTTCCATTAATAGATTTGGCTTCTTTGCAAAAATCAAGTGACCATATGTGTGTGGATTCATTTCTGCGTCTTCAATTTGACTCCATTGATCAACCAGCCTATTGATGCACCAGTACCATGTTGTTTTCATTACTGTTGCTTTATAGTACAGCTTGAGATCAGGTATGGAGATTCCTCCTGAGGATCTTTTATTGTACAAGATGGTTTTAGATATTCTGGGTTTTCTGTTTTTCCATATGAAGTTGAGGATTGAACTTTCAATGTCTTTAAAAAATTGTGTAGTTATTTTGATAAGGATTGCATTGAATCCTGTAAATTGCTTTTGGTAAGATGGCCATTTTTACTATGTTAATTCTCCTGATCCATGAATAAGGGAGATCATTCCATCTTCTCATGTAATCTTCAATCTCTTTCTTCATAGTTTTGAATTTTTTTTCAAACAAGTCCTTCACTTGCTTGGTTAGAGTAAAACCAGAGACACTAAATTGGTTAGAAGAAAAAGTGGGGAAGAGCCTGGAACACATTGACACAGAAGACAACATCCTGAACAGAACACCAACAGCCCAGGCCTTAAGGTCAACAATTAATAAATGGGACCTCATGAGGCTAAGAAGCTTCTGTAAGACAGGAGACACTGTCAACAGAACAAAGCGACAGCCTACAGACTGAGAAAAGATCTTCATCAACCCTACATCTGATAAAGGTCTAATACCCAAAATATATAAAAAACTCAAGAAATTATACACCACTAAACCAAATAACCCAATTGAGAAATGGAGCTCAGAACTAAACAGAGAATTCTCAACAGAGGAATATTGAATAGCTGAGAAACACTTAAAGAAATGTTCAACGTCCTTAGTCATCAGGGAAATTCAAATCAAAACAGCTCTGAGATTCCATCTTACACCCATCAGAATGGCTAAGACAAAAAATTCAAGTGACACTACATGCTGGCAAGGATGTGGTTAAAGAGGAACACTCTTTCATTGCTGATGGAAATGCAAACTAGTACAACCACATTGGAAATCTATCTGGCGTTATCTCAGAAAACTGGGAATAAGGCTTCCTCAAGACCCAACTATTCCACTCCTTGGAATATACCCAGAAGATGCTTCAGCAAACAAGGACATGTGTTCAACCATGTTCATAGCAGCTTTATTCATAATAGCCAGAAGCTGGAAACAGCCTAAGTGTCCCTCAGTAGAAGAATGGATAAAGAAACTGTGGTACATTTACACTATGGAATACTACTCAGCTATTAAAAACAAGGAATTCCCGAAATTTGTGGACAAATGGATTGAACTAGAGATGATCATAATGAGTGAGTTCACCCAGAAGCAGAAAGAGTCAAATGGTATATACTCACTTATATCTGGACACTAGTCCAAGGGGCATGTCCCATGAAAGTCTTCACTTATCAGGAAACTGGGACAGAGGGGCAGACAACCTATTGGGACTCTAGGTGAGAGAAGCATGGGAGAATAGGAAAATAGAAGGATCCAGAGGGTCCTAGAAACCTACAAGAAGAACATTATGGTGGGTGGATCTGGGCCCAGGGGTCCTGCTCAAACTATGGCACCAGCCAAGTACAATATGTGCAGTAAACTTTGAACCTCTACTCAGATCTAGCCAATGGACAGGACATTCTCCACCATTGAGTGGAGAGTGGGGACTGACTTTCACATGAACTCTGGTGCCCCATATTTAACCACATCCCCTGGATGGGGAGGCCTGGTGGCACTCAGAGGAAGGATAGCAGGCTACCAAGAAGAGACTTGCTACTATATGAGCATATACAGGGGGAGGAGGTCCCCTTCAGTCACAGTCATAGGGGAGGGGAGTAGGGAGAAAGCAGGAGGGAGGGAGGAATGGGAGGATACTAGGGAAGGAATAACAATTGAGATGTAATATGAATATATATATGTGTATATATATATGAGAAAAATATATATATATTTCCCTTCTGTCTACCCAATCAAATGGCTCTCAAATTTCCTAATGCTGTGACCCTTTAATAGAGTTCCTTGGGTTGTGGTGTGGTAACTCCCAATCATAAAATTATTTTGTTGCTACTTCATAACTGTACTTTTGCTACTGTTATGAATCATAATGTATATATCTGACACTCAAGCTATCTGATATGTGACCCTTGCTGGGATCATGACCTACAGGTAGAGAACCACTGCCCTAGGCAAGACTGACCTTCATTCTCACCATAAAGGAAAAGAGTATTTTAATTTTTCCTAGTCTTTATAAGATATCATAATGCAGCCAAATAAATTATCACCCATACCCAGCAATTTCATTTCTTTTTATTGCTGAGTAGTCTATTATTCATTTGTTTATTCATTTATTGATGAATACAAAGACTTTCTTGTTTGTGTTTATTATGAATAAATTTTCTACAAATATTTTACATGATTATATTACAGTGTGTGTGGTCTCTGCATATGTACATGTATGCGTTCAAGTGTGCATGGCTTTGTGTACTCGGAGGCCAGAAGATGTCTGGGGTCCTTATTGGGGCTTCTCTACCTCATGCTTTTGAGTTAGAGTCTCTCACTGAACCTGCAGCTCACTGTTTTTCACTTAGTGTTGCAGTCAGCAAGCTGCAGTGATCCATCTGTTTCAGTTTGCCCTGCAATGCCAGAGTTCTAGGCACCTGTGGCTGCATTTGGAGGTTTATGTGGTGCTGGGATTTGAACTCACATATTCGTGATAGTGCTGCAAGCCCTTGTCGCCACTGAGTATCTCCCCAGCTCCCAGTGTTAATATTTTTCTAAATACATGCCTTCATTTGTTTGGCATAAATGCCTAGAAGTTGGGTTGCTGCATTTTTTTTTAAGACAGTGACCTTTCAAAGTCATGTCATTCTCTTGCTTACAGCTCTCTAGTGACTCTACTGTAACAAATATAAACTCTGCTATAGCACAAACCAAGAAAGACCAAGCTCTCTGACTCTCACAGATCACTCTTATAGTAGCACATCTCCTATCCCACCTATCAGCTTGCTCCTTTCCAGTCTGTTCCTTCATGCGCTACCCAACTTGCTCACACCCTTGCTGTTACTCCAGCCAAAAAATATGATCCTTTCAACTCTTTGCGCGTGCTTGACTCATTCTCACGTGTCAGCTTACGAGCTACCTCTGTGGAGAACATCATGGAGTAATGAGAAGCAAATGAGAGAGCCACTCTGTCCACGCACACTTGCAACCAGTCTGAGAGTAGAGTGCCTTCCCTAGCATCTTAATACACAAGCCCCTCTTCAGGACTTTCTCAGCCGCTCTTTGCCTTTTCCATCTTGGTTACTAGTCACCATCCTATTTTTTTTTTTTTTGACTTTGCCTTTTCTGTTCTTTTAACCTCTTCCTACCAAGGTCACCCATGACCACTGATAATTAAATCTAGTCGAGATACTGGAAATACTTTCCATGCTCCTCATAACTGTCTCTCCATATCATTGACACAGTGGCTCGTTTCCTTTGCTTGAGCTTTGGCTTGTCTAGGTGTAGTTGTCATGGTTATTTCTATGGCCCCACATTCTTGCTCTTCATCATTCCACTGCCTTTGGATGCTGGTATGCATGGCTCTAACTTGACCTTATTTTTGTTGGGCCCCATACTTTATTTCTGGGGAAAAATTTTTATGTGAATAGTGCCAACTGCTATTTACAGATCAATTGTTCTTTAGTTAGATTCCCAATCTGGATATGGATTGAGTCTCTCTAATTGTATTGCATTGGATTAGACCAATGCTATATTCAATGGGGCACAATGAACTAGTTATTCATGCCCATCTTTCGGCTATATGGTAGAAATTTCTATCACATGTGCGCTGATGTTCTCATTCATGCTTAATCAGTAGAACTATACAGATGGGACACTATGTTGAGTCCCTTGCAGCTGCTGCCTCTTGAAATGTTTGTTTGGTGGGTACTATTTCTTATAATGCACATACCTTGCTATGAGAAGCTCAAACCACAGAAAGAAGTTTGTATAGGAAGGCAAGCCCAGCTGAGCTTCTACTCAGTGGCACCAATGGCCACTCCTATGGGTAATCTATCTTGGGTATCCAGGTCTGAGATCCCTCAGCTGACATTTGACAGAAACTGTAGAAGATACTCTAATCAGAAAGCTGGCCCTGGTTGACTCAAAAACCCTAAAAAAACAAAACCAATCTTGCTTCAACTCACTAAAATTTTGGAGTGGTTTATTATACAACAATAGGTAATTGAAGCAGGAACATTCAATAATTTTCCTAAATAAGACAAACTGCCTTTCTAAATGAAATAGAACAATGAAGAAAGCATTTCCAGCCTGCTGGGAAATGTATGCATTAGGGAAGAAAGAAACCAGGAGGCTAGGGTATGGTAGAGAACACTTCTGTGAGATACTCAGCTGAGGGATAGGCTACTTATGGTTATTTTCTCCCCTTCCCAAATAAGTAATAAAAATCAACCTTGAGCCTGCTGTCATATGGAATGTCACTCCAGAAGGTGACATTCAACTAGGGCTGGCAGTGCTGTCTGAATTTCCTTGGGAAAACTCAAGGCTCTAAATCAACCCAACAGAACAAAGCAAATGAGCTGCTTTCTCCACCCAGGAAATAGCTCCGTCCTGGCTCCAGTTCATGTCAAAGAAATTGGCTGAGGGAGTATGCCTAGGAAGTGTCTGGCTTATGACTCAGTGAATTCAACAGCAGGAATGCTGGCTGATATTAATGGGGGGGCGTGGAAAGAAGAAAAATACAAGTCCCCAAGATTCGAGACTGCTGTTATTTACAGGGAGAGAGACCTTCTTAGTAGTACACATGCGAGTAAACTTGTCGTGAATAAATATGCTCTTCCAGGTCATTGTTCTTCCTGCTGACACTTGTATAGACTGTCTCTTCAGAGTGGCCTGGATCTGAAGGAGATAAAAGTCGGACTATAGTCCTGTTACTCAGAAAAGATGGCAACAGTCCACTTACTCAGGACTAGCCATTGAGAGTGACAATCAAAGAAACATTTGTTTCAACAGCTGTGCCAAGGCTGCCGTGACGTTGGAGCCACAGCTAACGTCTGTGGGTCTCAGCCAATAGGACTGAGCCCCCATGGACCATGTCAGCTCTGAGTCTTCATGGGTGACCATAGTGTCTTCTTTATTGCCGTATGGGAGGAATTAGCCTTTTGCAAATATTGCAGAGGCATCGTAGGATACAAAAGTTTCTGCCTTGCAAGGAGTCCCACATATAAAACCCAAACTAATATGTTTTGTTATTAAATATATGGGAATGTGTTCACTCAGTTTCTCAACAAATATTTTTGTGTAAATACTGTGTACCAGGTTCACCAATGGAGTGAGAACTTTTTAAAAAATGTGTGTATGTATGTATGTATGTATGTATGTATGTATGTATGTATGTATATATGTATGTGTGTATTATGTATTTTACTGATGATACCTAACTTACAGGAGAGGCTGCAGGCTATATTCACTGCTGTCTCCCTTACCCTGAATAAGTTCAGGGTGCTACTGTTGTCTGGACTGTAGCACAGATCTTTCCTTCTCTGGTCTGTACTAAACACTAGCAGCATTAAAGGCTTCCATGTTTGTCTTTAATAAAACCAGTCAGTTTCGTCAAGAGGTTAGTGATTATTTAGATTGCCAAAATATTACTCAATGAGGGTCTTCGTAACTAAACTATCAAAATTGAAACTTAGTAAAGACAGTGGCTAAAGTCATTTGTTGACTAAATCATTGGCATTATTTGAAAATTCTAGGAGATTGTTGACCTTTCCTTGTAATTTGTCTCATTGTTCAGTAAAAGTATTTTTAAGCTCCCAATGTATACAGGATACTGCAGTGAGTTCTGAGAAAAAACATCAAGCTCTTTTTCCCTGCTTGCAAGTTACTTCAATTTATTTTTTTTATTACATTGCTTATTTGTTTATTGTAAATGTATATGTGTGCGTGCCATGGTGTGTGTGTGTGTGTGTGTGTGTGTGTGTGTGTGTGTGTGTGTGTGTGTGTGTGTTTCAGAGAGCAACTATTGGGAGCTGGATTTTTCTTTCTAACACACAGATCCTGGGAAGTTGAGCTCTGGCCATCAGGCTTGGTGGCAATTACTGAGCCACCTCCAGAGCCTGTAATTCACATTTAATGACATATTTGAGTAGTTGAATCACTCTAAAGAGAGGAAAACCAACTTTCGTGTGTAACAGCTCTTAGCAGCTACAGGTACAATCTTTCCCAAGTGCTTGACTGTGGCACTGCCTTCTGTCACTGAAAATGAAAACGAGAAGCAAAAAGGTTGCTGAAACATGATGGAATTAGTGGTGTGTTTTCTTTCTTTTCAATTTTGGGCCATTGAATTTGTTTATCTCTCCTTCTCTCACATCCATCTGTCTTTGATGTAAGTAGCACACATTATATCAGTTATGTTGAAACCCTGAGAACTCAAGGTAACCCTCAGCCTACACACACACACACACACACACACACACACACATGGACACACCTTTCGACAGACAGACTACTTAGACTGTTCAAACTTAAATGTTGAGGCAGCACTTCTTAACCTGTGGGAACTCATATAAGATCAAGTAACAGAACAGGAGAAGGGGTATGAGAATTTTGGCCACAGTAAAAATGTTCTGATTGTGTAATGACCTAAAATAATTAAAAACCAAATGTGTAATGAACCCAATGGGTTTCTGTTAGAGTGCGCACATATTGTATCATGGAACTTTTATTAAATTCTTAGTTCCAAACACTAAGCCCATGAACTTTGCACTGAGCATAGCATCACTTCACGTAGCAGCAACAAGTAATGCCTGGAACACCTCAGCTAGTGAATGTTCTGAATTGCGCTCTTTTTTTTTTTTACTGTACATATGGCTTTAAGTTCCTAAATAAGCACAACGGTTTAATTATAGAAAGTGGAAAAAGGTTTAGTATTTGCTATTATCAAATTAGTATATCTTTGGGTTGTATTAGGCTAGATCAATAAGCACGTCTGTGCAAATTTGTTTCCATCTATTAAAGAGCCAATAAATGTATATCAAAGAATTGTTTTAAATGTACTTTGCTTATGACTTATAATCTGTAAATGATTTTTAGACCTATTTCATCTACTCCTTTGGTCATGGTCATGTGAGACTTTCCTGCATAGGAAAGGTGGTGAGTCTAAGAAGCTTAAGAATGGCTGCACTCAAGAGGCGGGTTGTAGGTCACTTACAGTAAGCTGAAGATAGAATCCCGAGACACAGGATCATGAAATCCCTTCTCCACCAAAGGTCAGAACAAAGTCTGTGCGAAGGTCAGGAAATGCAGTGCAGAGACGCAACAGTAGAAGCAAGAGCCAAATAACCAGCAATGTTTAATTATACACGAGTGAACTATATTCCAGAAGAGCCAAGTGGCTACCATTTCCAATCAAATGTCTGCTTTGAAGTCTCCTTCCTGAAGGCCATCAAATAGATTTCAGTTGTGTTTTCTAAATCCATTTTGCTCTGTTAGATTTTAAAACAAAACAAAACAAAACAAAACAAAACAAAACACTAATCCAAACAGAGCTTTGGACTCTGCCCCGTTGCTTTCTTACTCATAGTGTGGTCATCCAGGAAAGACCTATTCTCTGGCTTGAAGGCTGCAAATTTTGAAATGTTGCACCTCAGTCATTGTTCTATTGCTCTGTGGAGACAGCATATTACGGTAAGTTTTATAAAGATAAGCATTTAAGTGGGGGCTTGGTCACAGTTTCAGAGGGTTAGTCTACTGTCATTGTGGCCTTGAGCATGGCAGCCGATTTGGCAAGCTTGCTATGCTGGAGAAGTAGTTGAGCGCTACATCCTGATCCATGTGTAGGCAGATGGAGAGACTCTGAACCCGATGTGGGCTTTTGAAACCTCAAAGGCCATCCCCCAATGACATCCTTCCTCCAACAAAGCCAAACCTACTCCAAAATGGCCACCACGCCTTCTCCCAACAAGGCCACACTTCCTAATCCTCATAATCCTTTCAAATAATCCCACTTCCTGGTGAGCAAGCATTCAGATATAAGAGGCTGTGGGGGTTATTCTCATTTAAGCCGCCCCATACCTCATGCCTGACAGAGTACACGCTCCCCAGAATCTTAAGGAGAAGAATGAGTCACGAGAGGTGAACCAGCTCTAAGCAGAGAGCACAGGTGTCTAGCTCATAGTAGATGGACGCTTCAAGACAGTTCTTCAGCTCCATTATATATTCCAAAGAGGATGCCTTCCCCTACTGCTCCGCGAACAGGGAGCCACTGGATGGCCACACCTCCAATCTTCTCACACAGCAGTCATTCCATCAGAGGCCCTGTGCACCTGTGTTCCTGGCACTGACAGCTCATGCTGTCTGTTTCTTTCTTTCTTTCTTTCTTTCTTTCTTTCTTTCTTTCTTTTTTTTTTTTTTTTGGTTTTTCGAGACAGGGTTTCTCTGTGTAGCCTTCACTGCCCTGGACTCACTTTGTAGTCCAGGCTGGCCTTGAACTCACAGCGATCCACCTGCCTCTGCCTCCCAAGTGCTGGGATTAAAGGCGTGCGCCACCCATGCCCGGCTCATGCTGTCTGTTTCAATTGCTGTCCTCTCTGAGATAGATTGTCTGGTGTTGCCTGTGTAATTTTATAATATTCAGTGACTCTGCTTTTAGCTTAACATTTAAATTAATTGTTCATGTTGACCATGCTCTGACAATTACTCAACTTTGACAGTGTAACGGATGGATAGAACATGTTGAAGTTAAAACTGTTAGGGACTGATATGGTTATTTAACCTACGACCTCAGAACTAGAGCTTGAGTACGGAAGGCCATGACTTTGTGCTTCACAGCCTGGGCCTTTCCAAAACAAGCAAGACCCTTTCCTGAAGGAGAGATAAACCTGTTTTTTAGGATCCCAAGTGTGGCATCGGAATGGTCTTGTGAGAGAACAGGTGAGGTCAGTTCACTAGAAGAGCAACCACCTCATGCGGGAGCTTAATTGCTGCCAGCTGAAAAGATCCCATGAACAGACTTTGGGAGGACTTATATAAATGAGCCCAGAACTGGAGGCAGGGTTTTTTGGAGACTTGGGATAGATTTGGCTGTTCATCGCTGCACTTCAAGATGCTCCTAGAGAGAACTGCTCGAGCTCCTGCTGAGGTTCTGGGTTCTGGTTATCCCAGGTTCCAGCAGAAGAAATCCTGCAGCTCATGCCTGGAGAATTGTTCCTCAGAACTGATGTCCTTAAGGTTTTGTTATTGTGTCCATTAATCCTCATTTCCTATTGTTTTGGTTAGTCGGGTTATAAGTGACGTATGCTCGGTCACTAAGTTGTTAATAAAATATATTGGTTAAGAAAAGTGAGCCTACACTTTCCAAACAAAGAAAACAAGTTTACTTAGCCTAAAAGGAGGTAACAGTCATTAAAAAACAAACCTTGTTCTTGTTTGGGTGTCAAATTGGGAACTACTTATTATATTGGAAGAGCAAATTTTATTTATTAAAATAATATGACTGTTTTTAGGTGAAAAAATAGACCACTCTCACTAAAGGAAACATCATATTCTACATGGAGATTTAAAGACCTTGGAACCAGCTGATGACAGACAGGTGAAGAAGTGCTAATTCTCACCTAGAATGAGGCGAGCTAGGTGATGACTTGGGCCCCTTCTCTTGTCAAAATTGTAGCCTGAAGATTTCAATCCTCGGAAGTTTCAGCTTTTCAGATATAAAATAAAGACTGTATTTTATATAAATAAAATAAACATTTTTATTTATTTTATTTGACTCCCATCAGTCAAATGTGGGATTCAAATGAGATAAGATTTATCAAAATGTGGAATGAATTATAAAACACTTGTGTTAATCTTCAGTGGGATCATTTTCCTTCCTCTGTCTCATCGTGGAGTGAGACAAACTTTTCCCCTTTCCCCATTTCTCTTCAAGCTTATGTAATACCTGAAATTTCTAACACTGTGAGTCTCTTGCATGTGTCTGATTTAATCTTATTAAGACAATGAAATGGAGCTAAGCAGACATCTGGGCTCCTCAGTCTGAGGAATCCAGCACCTCACCCTGAAGATAACGTCGTTAGAGGAAGGAAGACATCCTCCGAGGCTGGATCTGTTTCAGAAAAGAGTTCCTGGTATCCTCAGCTGACAGTGGAGCAGACTGGGTTTTCATTACTGAAAATCTTTCCAACAAATGTTTGTGAGGAGCCTACTTTGCACCTAAGTCTTTGCTGTCACTGGGAAGGACAAGATGGCTGATAACTTCTTAGCATTGACACATCAGTTTTCTTCTGTCCTTTACTTTCCTCCACCGAAGCCCCAAAGCTGCTTGGCTATACAACACACTACCAGGTTTATGCCTTTAAATATTGATATACAAAGTGGAAATAAGACGGGCGTGAAACTCTTTTCTTTTTCATGGTGAGAGGGGCAGTGGTTGCCACTCCTAGGAGTTGTGAGAGTGTGCAGTGTGAAAAGCCTGATGGAGGAGAGCACACAAAGTACTGAGTGGATGTGAAACTTGAGTGGGTTTCTGGCTCGGTTGTTCTCTCCTTCCAACTAGTGAGTAAAGACTAGGAAGCTGGGCAACATAAGTCAGCTGGTTTCCAGTATGGGAGCTCCTGGAGGCAGTTATGGGCGTTGATCTGGGCCAGTCATTAGGGAATTTCTCACCTTTGTCATGGGATGAAAGAATATTTTCAAGCTGATTGAGATCTCACATTGGTCAACATGCCTAAAAATGGATAATGGAGGTGATTTGGCACTTTTCCTGTATCCCAATTGTTGTTGTTGTTTTTAATATACATGGCTTCTTGGATTACTCTGAGATATAATAAATATAAAAAATGCAACATTCAAGAACCGTATCAAGTAAAAGGAAGTTAAGGAAGCCATATATTGAAAGCAAGAGCTGAAATGAACTCAGCAGGAGGTCCTAGGAAGAGGACAGGACTAGGGTGACTTTCACACAAACGGAACAGCTTGTGACAGCCCTGCAAGATAGCTGTTCTAAAATTCTGAAACTATGGTGCACGATTTCTAGCCAACGATCATATTAAAACTATGGTTGGAATGAGGTTACTATCTTCTTGGATCCCATCCAGACTCAGCAGGCTTGGCACATTCACTTTACCCTGAAAGAATTCTCTCTATTTAGGGGACACTCAGATGCACTGATACTATTGGTGTCATCAGAAGATGTTACTAGATCGTGAGGCCCTTGGACTCAGCTATAAGCATGTGAGGTTTCTGCTGTCGCCTGCAGTCACTAGTGGGGCTGGTGCATCACCGAACCTGCTTGCTTTGCTTGTTTGAGTAAACCCTGGAGGTGTGTGCTAGAGTCAATCCTCTTCTCCATTGTTACCTGGAAAAATGTCCAAGTGAGAAGAGGCTGCGTGTTTCCCAGAGGAAAATCTCTAGGATTCTGCTGTATAATTGTATAGAGTCTCCGAATTTCAGAGCCCCAGACTGTATAACCAGATGTACGTTGCCCCATTGCTCAATCTAAATTAGGAGAAGGCAGGGCAAAAGTTCACCCTGGCCTTCCCAGCCTCTGGTAATCAGAACTTGCCTGTCCGTAATATTGAGCACATGACTAAGCTACTTAAGCAAGTCCTGAGTTGATTTATGAACCCAGGAAGAGGGCATTTGTCACTTGAATCATCCTAAAAATATGTGTCAGAGTTAAAGAGGGTAATTTGTCCTCTATAAATTCTGTCCTGGGCTATTTAAGGCAGTTGTTTTGAGAAGCCTTGTGTGCACTCCACTGGTCCATGGGCTGAGTGCTCTTGGTCCTGAATGCTCAGCTGGGTGCCTGGTTCCCATCGAGGGTAAAATTGAGAATAGGAAGCCCTTGGATGCTGACTATGGGATAAACTTGCTTAAGTTGCCTGCCAAAAGTAGCCAGTCATGCGAAAAGCCACATGACTAACCAGAAAGGATTGGAGCTTAAAAGGTGCCAGGGTCAATGAGTAGGCTTGCTTTCTCCATGGGATCAAGTTAAGGTGACTGTGCCCACTCCCGAGTCCATAAACCCTACTGTTGTTCACCCTGGATCCTTCCACTGATGCTGATGTGACCCATCAAATGTTGTTATCAAGACAGACATGTCAGACAATATTGAGTGTAACTGGCTGCTCCTTTATATTTTCTTTTTAAATTATCCATCTGTTTCTCTACTAGGTACATTGCTAAGACCTTCTGTTGGTGAGGCATGGCAGAAAGAACAATAGCAGTGCTTTCTTGTACCTTCTGGTCCCTGTAGTGTCATGTTATTTTCCTTAAGTGTACTAACTCTTCTGTTACAGTTTTGCCCAATAGCTTCATAACATATTGCTTTGGATTATAGCATCATATTTCATGTTATTCAAAAGCTAGACAACGGTTTTAAAATTGTTGTATATTCCATGGTGTTTTAAAAAGAGGCTTATCTTCCTTTTCAATTGTGTGTCTGTGTCTGGGTATGTTTATATGAATGCAGGTGCGTGCAGAGGCCAAAAGAGAGCATCAGACCCCCCAAGAACTGAAGTTATAGTTGGTTGTGAGCCTGGAAACTAAATCCTGGCCCTCTGTAAGAACAGTGTGTGCTCTTAATTGCTGAGCCATATCTCCAGCCCCTGTTCTGTGGCATTTAAAATAGTTCTTGCATAGCGTATGTTCTAAGTGTTATGAAATGGTTGTGGCTGACTGGCAGACTGATCCATCTTATACTAAGCTATGCTGCTGTGACAAACAAGCCTAGATTTTGAAACCTACAACACGTGATTTACTTCTCATCCGAAGCTAATGCCCATGTTGGGCAGCATATATTCTTATTCCTTCTCTTCTTCATTCTAGGATCTGGGCGGGAGGAGCAGTTTCTAATTGGAGTAAATTTATCTTTATCAGGGGGCAATAAAGAGATGACAGCACATATTACTTCTGATGACATTTATTGGTCAAATCCAGCCACATAGCCACACTTGTTAAGAAGGGGAGATGGGCCTAATCTTCCCGTGAGGAAGGCAGTAAATATTTGTCAATAAAAAATAAAACATTACGTCTTAGAAACCCATTTTCTTTTAAGAAGATTAAAATATTGCTAAGGAATACCAGGCTTAAGAGAGGACATGTCCTTTATATTGGGAATTTAAAAATAAGGTTTTTTTTTGAGAAGCAACTGAAAAAAATAGGAATAGAAACATTTTAAGATGATGAAGATACCGTGAAAGTCCCATTTGGGTGCAAGTTAAGGCTCCACATAATGTGCTCTAGAGTCTCATCCCTTATACTGTAAACCGAGAAGCTCAGCATCTACCTACTAGTCAGGCTACTGGGAGTTTTTAAAGGTTGTTGAAGAATGGATTGGAGAGATGCTGGAGATGTTTGTGAGGTTTCTTAAAGAACAAAAGAGCGGTGTAGTAATACCAGAACCAAGGAGGTGAGAAGTGTAAACCGACACAGAACATGCATGCCTGCTTACCAACAGGTTGGCGTGGGGAGTAAACACGGAGAGAGGAAGAAACAGAAAGTGAGTAGCAAGTGGTTGGCATTGTCTAGTGAAATACAGAATAAAACAAAACAAAATAAAATAAAGCAGGTAAAAGCCACAGAATATAAAGGGGCCTGGGATTGCTATATTATATAGCATGACTTCAGAGGTTCTATAATGACACTAACTAGATTCAAGTGGTCTGGAGGAAGCCTATCCCAGAGAGAATGGAGAGTGTTCAGAATATTATGAACTTTGCATGTTTTAAGAGGCACAGAAGGGCATTGTGGTGAGAGTAAGAGGAGTGGAGGGCAGTAGACATGAAGTTGGAAAAATGGGCAAGATCATGTGGAACCTTAGATGATTTTATCCCCATAGTGACAGGAAATCTTTTAAAAGCATAGTTACTTTATTTCTAATTCTGTGTATGGATATGTGTCTGTCACCCGTGTGAAGGTGCTTGCAGAGGCTGCCTGATGAAGGTGCAAGGAACCATACCCTGGTTCTCTGAAAAAAAAAATAGCAAATACTCTTAACCACTGAGCAATCTCTTTTGCTGTCTTGGTGAGTTTTAGAGCAGGATTAGCATTTAGAGAATTGCCTTGGCTGCCCCATGGAAACGGATCAGAGAAAGGATCCATGGGGCACCTGAAGCAGTGACCAGTTAGGGGGGATGTCACAGTATTGCAGGTAAGGGAGGACAAGGGTTTAAGTGAGGATGACAGTAATGGTCATCAGGAGAGATGGAATAGTCTAGATATGGTTCTAATATTTTTACTAGCATCTATATTTCACATATGTACCTTTTTATTTCATTGGACCCTTTAAAGTGCACATCGAAATGGCTCTGGAGACACAAGGGACTGCAACACAGAGTAGAGAGCTGTGTGAGGATAATGATGTTACTTGGATTGCGAGTCCAGGTGCTAGATAAATGCTAGGAGCATTTGCTGAGCTGTCAAGCACCAGAGAGCAACATACCTATAACCCTCGACGAGACGATGAGCACACAGAAATATGGCATTCTGGTTTATAATGTATGTTTGCCTACTCTTTTCCCAACACAATAAGCAGATCAAGAGTCTAGTTACTCAAATCAGGATACACAGAGACTGTGGAGACTGACTGATAGTCATTAACCAAGCTGTGTGTTTAGGGAGCTTGATAGTTCTGATACCTGGTACTGGATTGCTCTCTTAGCCATGGCAGAAGACAGATTTCTCCTGGAGGCCAAGTAGCACACCACCATGCAGTAGATCTGCTCTGAGAAGCCAAAGAGCAAATTACAGAGCTGGCTATTTTTTGGTGGGCTACAGAACGGGCTCGGTTAGCATCCGTTCCCAGAACAAGAACAAGCACACATCAGATCGCGCATCCCCGTTGCTCAGTAACTCAGTGGCATGTGAAATTGGGTGATCTCCATTGGGATTCCCCAGCATTAATTCCGCAACCCTGAAGCGATGTGCCAGCTGCACTAGTAAGTTGTGTGTTTACGTAATATAAACTTGCAAACAAACTCAAAGATATATAGGCAGGCACACATATGGAACTCCCAAGCTCAACACTAGTACTCCACATCCATCACCAAACCCCACATAAGCAGGAAGAAAAGACAATAGGCTAGAATGTAAAGAGGGCGATACTGATTGGGAGGGGCTTGTGTCTAAATTCTTGCCTTATTTGGGGACCTATTTGTCGTAGTTATGCATGGATGCATAGCCAATCACAACAGTGCTTAGTGGCTGACAATAACCTTTTACTATTGTTGTCTCTTTTAGTGTTGGGAGTTGACCGAGGGCACCTTGGTGGCCTTTATAAATGGGGATCTTCATGCATTTGTAATCACATGTGCATGTGAGAGCTGGACTAAGCTTCACCGTCCATATTTGATGCTTGGTTTTCTTACACTTGGTTATTCTTTCTAGCAAAGTGACTTACTTGCATTGCTGACATCACAGGGCTCCAGGAAGTAGGAAGTCCAAGTCCCCATGAAAGCATAGTCTATTGGTTAAAGAAGTCAGCTCAGATTCATCTGCATGGGAGTATGGAACCAGGAAGAAGGGGAGAAGTTGGTCATAACCACTTGATAAGTGAGCTACACTCAGTCAGCAGGTGACTATTCTCAACTCTCACAAATAATAAATCCTTTTATTAAAAGATTATTGTAAAAATAATAATTCTATGACTATTCATTAGAATGGCAGCTACAAAATAAACAGGAAATCCTAAGTATTGATGGGAGTAATTAGAAAATTTATGTTACTGTTGGAAATATGAATAGTAAATTTACTATGGAAAACAGTATAGCAGGTACCAAATTAAATAAAAATTATCCCATTATTTGGCAATTTCATTATATAGCATATATCACAAAGAATTGAAATACGGGTCTGAAAGAAGTATCTTTACTCAGACGTGTCCATAGAAGTGAAGTATTAATCATAATAACTAAGTCATAGTGGAGACTTTTGTGTTTGTTGATGGGTAGAGGAATAGGCAAATGGTATTTACAATTAGATATTACTCGGCAATAACAATAAAGGACATTCTGGCACATGGAACATGGGTAAACTTTGAGGACATTATGATAGGTGAAATAAAACAGTCACAAAAAAGACAAATACAGTGCGATCCCACTTGGATGAGCCAGAGAGAACTCAAGCTCATAGGGACAGAAAGCATGGTGGGAAAAGAGAGATCATTGTTTAGTTCACACAGAGTTGCAGTCTGGGAAGGGGAAAAGAATTCTGCATATGGATGGTGCTGATGGTTATACAACATAACGAGTGTATTTCAGATCATTGGAACAGACAAATAAAATGACTAAGTTGATGTCGTTTTTATGTCTACATCACTTCAATAAAAATAAGAAAATTGAAAAAAAATTAATCTGAGTAATTTGATAATATGGGGGGCGGTAAACCCTGACTACCTAGTGTTATAGGTTAGTTTTAATTGTCAACTTGACACAACCTAGAAGTGAAGGATTATTTAGATGAAGCTGCCTTATGGGCATGCGCATAGGGGAGTGTCTTGATCTAAGAAGACTCAGGCTCACAGTGGCTTGCAAGACTTCCTGGTTTGGGGTCCTGGACTGAATAAGCGAACAGGGAGTCAGCTGAGCACCAAGCATGCATGGACTTATTTTCCCTGCCTTTGGCTATGGATATGCTGTGACTAACTGCTTCTAGTTCCTGCCTCCTTGGCTTTTAGGCTATGAACCTGGAACTGTGAGCTAAAATGAACCCCTCTTCCCTAAGTTGCACTTTGTCTGGGTATTTATCAGAGTCGCAGAAACGAAACTGAAATGTCTGGTAACTGATATTCTGTTCATCCAGTAGTTAGGAAAAAAAAATGATATCTGTAGGTTCGTTGTTTTTTTGTTTTAATCTTGCAAAATTTATTCAAGATCTGAAAAGGATTGTGACAGGTTAAGGCCTCTAGGAAGGAAAAGTTTGAGGGCCGTGCTAACCTTATGAGAAGGGCTTGACAGAATTTTGTGAAGGTTCTAACATTTATTTGCTCGTTTATAAGAAATCTGAAGTGACTCCCAGAGGAAGGTGAAATGACCTCAGAAAGAGCACAAGGGAACCCAACCTGTCGCATCCTGTATCAACAGAATCCCTTAGCAGCACACTCTGATATAAGGGACCAGTGACAAATACCGTAACTCAAGTAAAAATAGCAAAACCATCCTGGATTTCCAGAACTGCCCAGTTAATCAAAAAAGCCTGGAACTATTCCCAGGATTTTTTTCAAAGTCTAGACAAAGCCTCAAGATAACCCTTGTACAACTAACTGACCTAATGCCAATGGGAAGTGATTAGAGATCTGTACTATCAAAGGGATTTTATAGAAAAGAAATGTTTCATGGTGGAGAAAAAGCTTTTTTTTTTTAAAGCTGCACAAATCACTGTGAGTGATGATGGAGGAGGGCAGGGGAGAATCAAGGGAATGAACAAATAATTCTGCTATGAGGAAGAAGTTGACCAAACTTCAGCTTCCCCAGGAGATAAGCAAATTTAAAAAAAAAATTAACTTGCACTTGGCACTGGATTTCTTCTCCACACAAAGACCCTAATTCAACAAAACAAACAAACAACCCCCCCCCCCAAAAAAACCCGAGAGTGGCAGGAGACAGTTTATTCAGAGGCAATGATAAGTAAAAAAGTCTCTTTTTCCCTCACCAGTGATACCCAAATTGAAGTTTTACATCCCAGAGTGGCTGATGGAAAAGACATGTAAATGCAGTTTAATTTCCTGTGAAAAGATCTCTGTGCTAATCACCTGGCATCCACAGATGGGCTATATAAATCTATAATATAGAATTATAATTGCATCTTGTTAGAGCACTTCCATTGTTCCAAGAGTTTCTCATGTCCAGATTATTAGAACTTTGACACTTCCCGAGAGTCTCAAATAAGTTTCATAAATACGTCTTATCACCTAATATACAATAAGTTAATGATACAGTTCAAGTGCCTTCTACTCATATCCACTTATTTCTTATTTGGAAGCACACCTGTTCAAGCTGATCATTGCATGTGTAAATTTTCTAAAAGAATGTCAAGGGATAGGACAGACACCAATAGAAGGTGACCCCCCTCTAATCACATTCTTAAAGAAATAATCAAACATTCTACACACAGTCTCTTCTATAGTGCACATGTTTCACTTCTAAATAAATTTCCACCTCAGAGATACACAGGAATGTTCACAGAAGCCTTTTGATTTTTAAAAAAATAATTTATTTTTATTTTATGCTCACTAGTGTTTTATTTGCATGTATGCCTGTGTGACAGTGTCAGATGCCAGATAGTTGTGAGCTGCCATGTTGTGGGTGCTGGGAATTGAACCCAGGTCCCCTGAAAGAGCAGCCAGTGCTCTTAACCTCTGAGCCATCTCTCCATCCCCAAGAAGCTATATCCATAATAAACAAGGATGGAACCAGCACAAATATTCCGCAATAATATAATACTAACAGTTCAGAGGAGCAAGGTATGATGGTACGCAGCAATAGGGATGGGCATTGAAGATATAGCACTCAATGAAATAAGCTAGACGTGAAAGAACAACACTATATAAAGCTCAAGAACAGGTAGGTACAGCTATGGTGAGAGAGTAATAGTTCTCCCTAGAAGATATTATCTGGTGTGAGCACAAGGAAGAAATCTAAGAGTCTTGAAAGTCACACATGTAAAATGTGATTGAGACATACATCTAAGAGCTGAGGAAATTGCAATGTACTGAATGTTTGTTATATATTAACTTAGAGGAGGAAGTATATACTTTCAGAATTTTATATATAAAGGTGCACATTTTAAGCATGCTCTTTAAGTGTCAGCTCTGCATTTGTGGGACATTGCTGATATGGTGATGGTGGTATTTAATATTACCCAAGAACACAGTACCCAGAATCTTACAGGAATAAGCACAACAGGAAACTGCAATCAAAGTAGCTTTTTCCTGTATACTGGTATCAAAAAATAATATCAACCTTCCTTTTCCATACAGATGATATCATGATAAACAATCAGCTCTTTTGTGTTCAAAAGCATTTTTGTTATTTCTCATTGTATTGAGTTATAAATAATTACCTTCAAAAGTGGCTAAGTATAGGAATCTGAGATAGGCATATAGTCCCCTTTATGAAGGTATTTTATAAAGTTTATTTCAGCCTGGTTATCTAGCATTACAAGGGTATTGCCATGGGAGACTGAAGACAGTTGGAGAGCAAGTCTTTCTTCTACAAGGGTTTAACTCTTCTTCCTTCCTTCCTTTCTTCCTTCCTTCCTTTTTTTCTTCCTTCTTTCTTTTCTTCCTTTTCCTTGAGTTGGAGTCTTATATAGCAAAGGTTAGCTTTCACCTTGATATATAGCTGAATATTACCTTGAAGGATATTCCTGCCTCTCCCTCCTGAATGCTGGGACTGTAGACATATGTCATTAGGCCTGCTTTATTCTGTAGAGAAAATAGAATCCAGAGCTTTGTGTGTGCTAAGCACTCTACCTGCTGAGATATAGCCTCAACCCTTTTACTTTACATTTCTCTAAATGTTTTCCCATTGGTCCTTTTCTTCTTCTGGTAAAGTAATTTTATTAATAATTATTTTAGATGTCTTAATTTAAATATCATTTTTAAAAAAAAAAAAAAAGCAAATTTTAATTGATCAAATAAGAAGCATTTACCAAAACTGTCTTTGGCTTATTGTTCTTGGCTGGACTAAATCAGTTGTAGGATACAGAAAGCACGCAGTCCCAGGCCTATCATTCAGGGCATTCAGCATCGTTAAGGGATGGACCCAACACACAGTAACAAGAAGGGTGCACAGTGGAAGCCAATGACAGGTAGTGTCTCCCTAGGATGCCGTAGACATTAGTCACGCCTATCAGAAGGTGAGGTCAGTGAGTAGCAGTTCAGTTTCTAAGTGAAGATAATTTCCATGTGGGTTACATCCTTTATAGGATAAAACTGCATTCATTTCACGGAACCCATAATCCTCAGTATAGCCAAGTGGTGAGGACAACACTGCGAGGCCCCACACTTAATAACCCTTGTTCCAGATTCAGTTTCAAAACGTTGTTTTTGGCTGCTGTTTTGGAATCATGAGTAAAGGTCAACTGGGTCTCAGTGGTGGCCATGGAGAAAAAAAAAACACCGCAACTTAAAAACAAAATGCCAACAACAAAAAAAAAGTTTGGATTTCTCATAGAGCCTCAGGAAGCCAGAGCTTTTGGTTCAGGAGGACTCCCAGCTCCCAAGACTTGAGGGTAGGGGGAAACTGGGGAAGGTGGATGTCAGGTACTTTCCTAATTTCTGTTTCCTAAAAAAAAGGATTCTTGCACCAGCTGTTTATGGAGATAAGTAGGTAAACTTCTACTTCTAGTCAGCATTATTTGTAACTCTGGAGAACTTGTGGCTATTAATATGGTGAGAGGAGCCATGAACGTTCTCATTTAGAAATGGCAAACCATCTATTGGCTTAGAAATGAGCCAGTTCCACGCCTGTCTATGTTGAACACCTACCATGTGCCAGGTACTGCAATAAGTTCTAGATGTCAAAGGCAGCACTGAGTTCGATGGAGCTTGTAGATCCATCATTCAGACAAGCAAGGGAGCATCACGTACTCAGACAGCAGGCGTGTGATGAATGCTGTGTTAGTGACAGTACAAACGGTAACTGGTCCGAGCTCAGCTATCTTCATCTAAGACAGTGACTATGTTATACAATAGCAATGGGAATTAATTGAGGCCACACAGGCTTTTATACACTGTTGGCAAATAGCAAGCTCTCAGTTTTTAATATCGTCACACACTAAATGGAAGACAGGTGGTGGGGACACACAGAAGGAGTGCATTAGTCAATTTAAGGGCAGAACATTAAATGTCTCCTTCCAGGAGACATTTAAAGACCTAGAGGATGAAAAGGAAAGCCGGTTGGGAGAGGACGTCACCACCAATGATGGCTGCAGAGACAGTTGGCTGGAGAGCAAGGTTACAGCTGAGGAGTTGAGGGTAGATTAGTGAACAATTATTAAAGAGACATTTCAAATAAAAAACCATTTAAAAGATAGAACAAAACACTCTAAGAAAAACGGGAGGAAACATAAGTAGGCAGTTAAAAGACAAAAGAAATGACCATGAGACGTGAGCAAATGCCTTATCTCACTAACAGTGTGGGAGCTACTTCTCATCTATTTTACTTGGAAAGATTTAAGCTAAAAGGGCTAAAAAACAATGTTTAAGCCTATGTTAACAAAGTGCTAGGTATATATTAAAAGAATGAAATAGATTTTCCCAATATATTGCTAAGGTTTGGTGTGCTAGGTCTATTTATAAGTACTATGCAGGTGCCTATAAGCCTCTAAAGGTAGGAAACTGTTGAGGAGCAATGTTCACGAAAGAAATTGTTAAGAAGTGTAGCTCTGGTGCACATCAGCCATGGGAGGGATAGAGAATTAATAATTTTAGGTGGGGAGATTAAAAGATGGCTCAGCAACTAGGAGTAGTAGCTACTATTCCATAGGACACTGCTTCCACTCTCTGCACCCACACCGCAGCTCATAAACACCTGTAACTCCGGTCCTAAGAGACCGAAAGCCTGCTTCTGGCCTCTGGGGTCACCAGGCAGGTACATGGTACAGAGACATATGTTCACCCATGCACATAAACACAAATAAAAATGTAAAATGGTGCTGGAGTGATGGTTCAGAGGTTAAGAGTGCTTGCTGCTCTCGCAGAAGACCAAAGGTCAGTTCCCGGCACCCACGTTGGGTGGCTCACCACCATCTGTAACTCTAGCTCTACAGGTCCTGAAACCATCTTCCAGCCACTGAGGACACCTGTACTCATGAGCACATATACACATGCAAATACACACATAAACATAAATACTAATAAAATAAACCTTGAGATGTTTTATTGTAGAAACATTTGAACACACAAAGGACAAAGAACAATGTTAAGACTACTTTTTACCCACCAACCAAACAGCCACTGTTAGCGTCATTTGCAGATGCTATCCTTTCCTTTTTCTGTTCAAAGAAAAATGACCACTTAATCTGTGTTTTTATTTCATATTAAAAGTCAACCCAACCCTGCAAAAGTATTCTGCTGCCATGGGTCATTAGCCTAACCTCTGAACCAGGAAGAGGCTTTTTGTTCTAGGGTCTGAACACAACAAGCCTGCCTGAACTCTGTCAGCTGCATAGCTTGAGGGACACTAAAGCCCTGTCCAGATACCACAGAATAAATCTTAATTACAGAAATCGCATCAAAGGAAGCGCACCCGTTCTGTAAGGCGCAGTGTAATGTCCTTGCCTCCCACACCACTAGTCTGTGTCTTGGAAGCAACATCTTGATTTACTTGGAGCTTACTTTCATCTCTTAATTCAGGCTCATTCTACTTCCCAATAGAGCCTAAAGCTGAGAAAACAGTGCCTTCCTCCTTTTCAGTTAAGTGTGCTTTAGGCAGCCAAATTGCTTTAACAAAATGTTAGCCTGGCCCCATATGGATGCATCCTGCTAGGAATTCAATATTGGCTTGAAAAAAATATGTAGATACCTAGTTTCTAGTGAGAGCGAAGTACCAGATTCTGAGGACTGACAGTCAAGATGCCCACCTGCAACATGCCTCCATCCATTTCCTCACTCCTGCCATCACTAATGCTGGAAATCTTGGCCAGACTCTGTGCTAGAGCTGGGTGACAAAGGTGTGCAGTATTTAGCCTTCTGGATCTTCTGCGATCCGGAATGAAGTGTCCACACTTTGCCCTGCCTTCTCAGGACCATCCTTCCCTACCTCATCTACGTACTCTCTACCTAATTCTTCAGATTCGGCTCACAATTCATTATCTTTGATAAATGATAAGTGACACTTAGAACTCACTGTTTCCTCCGACATGAATTTCCTGATATTGTCCACTTGTTCTCATTCCTCAAAACTCAGGTCACCAGTCATCTCTGTAGACTAGCTTCCCAGGACCAGAGTCAGTCTGTGTGCTTATCACATTGCCTTGCAGAGCCTTACCTGCTTGCCTCCCTTTGGGGCATAACATTTAATAATATTAACATCATCATCATCATCATCATCATCATCATCATCATTATTATTATTATTACTACTACTACTACTATTTGTGTGTGAGAGAGAGGGGGGGGGAGAAGGAGGAAGGACAGGAGGAAGAGGAGGAGGAGAGGTGACATGTACCAGGGTATCCATACAGAGGTGAGAGAACCACCTTGTAGAGATGCTTCTCTCTCTCCATCCTTATGTGGATTCATAGGATCAAACTCAGGTCCCCATAGCAAGTTCCTCACTTTACATATTGAGACACCTTGCCAAACTCAGATGGCAGAATTCTTAACAAACAAACAAACAAACAAACAAAAACCCCAACTGACCGATTTGTGTTACGTTTAAAAAAATCACAATGAATGAACACCAGAAGAAGTGTCAGAGGACCTGGATTTTGCTTTCTTTTTAGAAATGGTGTCACTTTTTTTTTCCAAAGGAGGGATTTTGGGGGAAGAAGTTGCTGTCTGAATGATTGCTGTGGTCCCCTTGCTCCAAAGAGAATAATCCAGGAAACGAATATTTTCAGTAAATTAAAATAAGAAGCACTTTTTTTTTTCAAATGCAGACTCACTTCTTTTCTTCTTGCTATTCGTCTACTGAAGGAGACCTTTCCTCTAAATGGCTGTCAGGATGTATTATTATCTTCGCTGTTAGTCCTTCTGCGAATCGAGACACTTACAGGTAAAAAAGCAAGGGGAAAAAAAGTCCCCTTGGGAAATTGACTTCAGAGAAAATTCCAACACCCATTGTTTTTCTTGATTTCTTTTTGGCAAGGGTTCCAAATCCTGGCTGTCATGGCAAAGTTTGAGTTTAATCCAATAGGAAAGGAGATTTCATCTTTATTTACAACTACTGCTGACAGGCCCCTGCATGGGCGGGAGCCCAGGATTTCTGGAGCCAGCTTTGGCACGTAGGGGTCCCAAAGCCTCCTGTAAGCGGCTATGTCTGTACGGCTCCCCGCTTCAGCAACAAGGCAGCCTCGGGACTTCTTTGCAGTGTAGTGAAGTCTAATTTTCTCC
Source organism: Acomys minous (assembly GCF_964271855.1). Taxonomy (NCBI): domain Eukaryota; kingdom Metazoa; phylum Chordata; class Mammalia; order Rodentia; family Muridae; genus Acomys; species Acomys minous. Next base: position 72,094,248 of record NC_140496.1, on the reverse strand, counting down.
TTAGCATAAATGATTCTGCTAAGAAAAAACAAATCTTACCGCCTGGCACATAAGCGTTCCAATTCCAATTTGGCTCACATATCAGAGAGGAGAAGGGGGTAAAAAGTGGCTTTGATTTTAAAGAATCTAGTAGCTATCCACGTTCATGGTATTGCCAAGAGTGGCATCATTCATGCTGCATATCACCCCACAAGGTAAGTATTCTTACATGCCCTACTTCATAGATGGCAAGACGAAGTCTTAGAGAAGTCAGCGTCCAGTCAATGGTAATATATTCTACTAAATCAGTAGATGTAGCATGTTCCAATGTGAACTGTCAATTAAGACATATGTATGTATGTATAGGAATTTTGAAATAGCCAAAAGATTCTAGACTAAGATTCTAGACTGAAAATAAAGGCTAATTGTTGGCATGTCTCCCGATTTATTTACAAGAGAAGCTTGAGGCAGTAAGTAAAGATCTAACTTTTAACAAAATTAAGTCTAACAAACTGAAGAAACATCCTCTAGGCAAAAAAGCTAGGAGCCATTAATGAGCCATGTTAGTTAACATGAGCACTGGCTGCTGTAACAAGCACTCTTGCATCTCAGTGGCTTAGTACTTTATTTCCCAAAGCCAGTGAAGTCAGTACCCAACTCCACACACTGGACTCTACTCAACATGGTATTCATGTAAGGTAAAAACTTACGGAGTCTCAAAAGATCCTCAGTATCAAAAAAAGTAATGTCTTTTAATTAAAACTTTTTTGAAAATATCAGACATGCATATCATATTTGTCATTTTCTTTCTTTTTAAAAATTTTATTAATTTATTCATATTACATCTCAATGGTTATCCCCTCCCTTGTATCCTCCCATTCCTCCCTCCCTCCCATTTTTCCCTTACTCCCCTCCCCTATGACTGTGACTGAGGGGGACTCACTCAGAGGAAGGATAACAGGCTACCAAGAAGAGACTTGATACCTTATGAGCATATATAATATATATATGTATTTGTCATTTTCATCCATTCTTCTCCTCATACATCTCCTCCCATGCTGTTCCCCTCACTTTCTCTCAAATTTGTTACTTTTTGTTTGATTATTACACACACACACACACACACACACACACACACACACACACACACACATAGGCTGCTGATGTTGTCATGTGCTGGCCTAGTTTAAGGCCAGTATTTTTGAGATTTTATGTGTGCAGTTTACTAGTCATACATAGAAGATACCACCTTATAGCAAACATCCTGGTCCTCTGGCTTTTAAAATCTTTCTGCCTTCTTTTCCATAATGTTCCCTCAACTTTACATGTAGGGAATTGTGTTATAGATGTGTCAGTTGGCATTGGCTTCCTCAGGATCAGTTGTATTCTGCCGTTTAACCAATTATTATTATTATTTTTATTTTAAATGTAGAGTCATTTCACACTTTTTAGTATAGTTTATTAATTTATTCAAATTACATATCAATTGTTATCCCATCCCTTGTATCCTCCCATTCCTTCCTCCCTCCCATTTTTCCCGTACGCCCCTCCCCTATGACTGTGACTGAGGGGGACCTCTTCCCCCTGTATGTGCTCATAGGGTATCAGGTCACTTCTTGGTAGCCTGCTAGCCTTCCTTTGAGTGTCACCAGGCCTCCCCATCCAGGGGACATGGTCAAATGTGGGGTATCAGAGTTTGTGTGAAAGTCAGTCCCCACTCTCCACTCAACTGTGAAGAATGTCCTGTCCACTGGCTAGATCTAGGTAGGGGTTCGAAGTTTACTGCCTGTATTGTCTTTGGCTGTTGCTATAGTTTGAGCAGGACCCCTGCACCCAGATCCGCCTGTCATAATGTTCGTCTTGTAGATTTCTAGGACCCTCTGGATCCTTCTATTTTCCCATTCTTCCATGCTTCTCTCACCTAGAGGTGGGAATGCAAACTAGTACAGCCACTTTGGAAATCTATCTGGTGCTATCTCAGAAAACTGGGAATAAGACTTCCTCAAGACCCAGCTATTCCACTCCTTGGAATATACCCAGAAGATGATCCAGCACACAACAAGAACATTAAGAACATTTGCTCAACCATGTTCATAGCAGCCTTATTCACAATAGCCAGAACATGGAAACAGCCTAAGTGTCCCTCAATAGAAGAATGGATTAAAAAAAACTGTGGTACATTTACACTATGGAATACTATTCAGCTATTAAAAACAAGGAATCCCCAAAATTTGTGGACAAATGGATTGAACTAGAAATGATCACAATCAGTGGTTAACCCAGAAGCAGAAAGAGTCAAATGGTATATACTCATTTATATCAGGACACTAGCCCAAGGGGCATGTCCCATGAAAGTCTTCGTTTAACCAGTTACGGATTTCTGTGATGGTCTCTGACTGCTATAAAGCTAGGTTCGTTGGTAAGGGGTGTAAGCTACACTTATCTGTGGCTATAAGGTTAAGTTTCTAGAATGCAGTTAGGAAATATACTGATCTAGGAAACTGACTATAGTAAGTTCTCCTCTAGGTTCCATGGCCTCACCAGCCATGAGTACTTGTCTAGTTTTATAGTATCAGATGTGACTTCCTTCCTATTAAATGGGCATTGAGTCTAATTAGACAGACATTGGTTGTCCTTACAATATCGGTGCCACTATCGTACCCTTGGGAATACCTTGGCATACCCGCCATTGCTGTGGTTTATACAGAACCTTCAGATATGCCGATAGCCAGTCTCCAGAGAGGAGGCTTCCAGGTCATGTGTTTAAAGTTCATTGTTATCTTCAGCAATAGGGTCTTAACCTTCAACACCTGGGAGGCAACTAGGGGAACAGAAATACCCTAATTTTGGGGGGAGTCTCTTTGGTTACCTCAACAAACAACTTAAACGGGGCTTCCTCCTGTCTGGCCTGAGGCTTTTGTGAACAGAGAATAAAATGATACAGACTTAGTCATGTTGGCAAATTTTCAAAAGATCAACTAAAAGCTGGGTGAATATTACTAAGAAAATGTGGATTCATAGGATGGCAATCATTTTTTCAGTTCTAGGAGCTGGGATACTTGTTGCTTTTATGGAAGGTGTCCAGGGGGCTTGCATACAAAGTACACAGTATCTTTCTTCATAGTCATTTAAAATTGAATTTCATTAAAAGGCAGTGTTGCTTTATATTTCAAAATATTAATAAGCAAAATGGTCTCTTGATACAAACTATAATAACTTAATTTTAATATAATATAAAACTAATATACAATTAGTTTTATTTCATAAATGACTCTGTTATAAAGTAGTGGATGAAAGCAAGCCTGGGACTCATGAAAAGATGGTCCTGAATATACTATTATTACACTTCATCAGATGGTCCTTCACAACAGATTTAAATAACACCTGCAACACCTTCTGTCACATGAACATGTTTTGTTTCACTCATAATGGCTCCTTCCATTCTGATATTTTGATTATTAATTTTATAACTGTCTCTTCCTCACCCCAAACCATGCTGTAAGTACCATGAGATCAGAGATCTTGTGAGATGATTGATTTTATTTATCAGATGAATACAATCCAGCATCACATGGGAAAGAAAGTGTCAGTGATGGATTGTCTTAATCAAGCCCACCATGGGTGGTGGCACCACTCCCTAGACAGGGAATTCTGAAGTGTGTATAGGTGGAGAAATAGAGTTGAACACAATCAAGAGAGTATGCAAACACTCATTTCTTCTTGCTCTTGACTGTGGATGATATAATGTTGCCAGTTGTCTCAAGAGCCTGGTACCATGACTTTCCTACAGAGACAGACTTCTGTTACTGTTAATATGGCTACTTGGAATTTTCAGCTAAATAAATTCTTAAGTTGCCTTTTTCTGGGGATATTTTATCACAGAAACAACAATACAACTAGATTACATTGTCTTTTTTGTTTCCTCTCAAGAGTTGCAAAAGATGCAAAGGATGCTGTAAGGCAGGCCTGGTGGCCCACACCTGTAATCCCAGAGCTTGGGAGGCAGAGGCAGGTGGATCCCTGTGAGTTCAAAGCCAGCATAATCTACAAAGTAAGTCTAGGACAGCCAAGGCTACACAGAGAAACCCTGTCTAGAAAACAAACAAACAAACAACAACAACAAAAAACCAACCAACCAACCAATCAATCAACCAATCAAAACCCCAAAACAACAACAACAAGAACAAACAAACAAAATTTTCCGTAAATGGCTACGAAATAATTCCTGCACCCAAGGCTCAGGGAACATTGCTGAAGAGGGGGCAGAAAAATTCTAAGAGTCAGAGAGTCCTGGAGTTTGTTGTGAGATTACTGTCTGGTAATGTCAGAAGCTACATCCATAAACTCTCCGGAACGTGATTGTCTAAACATAGCTGAACAAGGACAATAACAACAGACATGCCAAAGTGGACAGGGGAAAGCTCACCAGGCCTCAATCCCAAACAAAGAAGTACAGCCAACTAAGGAACGCTGAAAGTGAGAGGAACAGGCTTCACTGAGGAAGAGCTCATCACCTGGTTACCCAATATTAAATGGTCAGCTCTGAACACACACACACACACACAAGAACAACAGTATACAGGTCATGCCGTATTTATATATTTAGGACTATGTGCATATATATGCCTGTGATGAAAATTAATTTTTTTTTAAAAAAAAGAGGCAATGAATTTGAAATAGAGCAAAGAGGAAAAAATAGGAGAGTATAGAACGAGAAAGGAGAATGGGGGAAATGGACTGATACTAATCTCAATGAATAAAAGAAATAATTTAACAGATGCTAATAATAAGTAAATAGTTGGTAGCAAATTGTTGGTTTTCCTAAACTACTCTTCCTTCACAAAGTTCTTCCAATGTGACTGGCACATTAATGCCCTCAGTTAATGATAGCTATAATTATTGTTATTTTATAATTACCCTTGGATTAGTGAATAATAGGCAAGAATAGTTTAAATACCATATTCATGCTTTTGATGAAAGAAAAATTGTTTTTCAATAAGAGAAACCAGAGTTAGATTATGCCACTGCATCTAAGTGTGTGTGTATGTGTGCTTGTATGTGTGTGTTAATAAGACATTTCAAAACTACCATATTTTATACAATGTTTTGTTCTTCTTGATGGATAGTAGACAAGAAAAGAGTTCTGGAAAATACCCATGACGGCAACTTTGAAAAGGTCTTGTGAGTGCTGGCGCATGTGCCCCACAGTGTGCTTGTGTCACAGTGCACTGTAAGGATGAGAAGACTAGCGTGCCTGTCAGTCCTCACCTTCTGCCTTGTTTTGAAGCAGAATCACTTGTTATTTACCCACTGTGTGTACAGATTAGCTGGACAGTGAGCTTCCAGAGACTCTCCTGTCTCTCCCATCAGCTGTAGGCGGCCTGGGGTTACAGACATGAGCTACCGTGTTGTTCTTAAATGTAGGTTCTGGGAGTTTGAACTCATGTCCTTCCGCTTGTGTGGCAAGCACTTTAATCACTGAGCCTTCCCTCCAGCCCTGTGAAGATAGCTTTTATATATCTTAAGCACTAGTGCCCACATGCACACCTTAGAATAGATAGCCAAATATAAAGAGACATACACATATAGATATATTCGTGTGAATACAGGTAGATAGATATAAGGATTCTGATGGTCCTTGAACAAGTATATATTATATCAACTGATGGCATTACCACTCACTCCAGAGTTCTCTCTCATCTTTCTACATCGAGGGACATCTTTTTTAAAAAAGTGAAGTGGAATAATCAGGTAATGCCCACTCATCCGTCATTTCAATAAGCTATCTTAAAGTCCACGGACCTTACCAAACAAGGTTTACTTTTAGATGCCAGGTCCCATTTCTTCAGCAGCGATACTCATCACGTGATGGGATCATTACTGAAATCCGCACTAGAGTCACGCTGCACTCGTTACAAGCCAATTCTTCATTCTGACATTCTCCACATTCTAATGTTCTCTCAGTCGCCTGCATTTTAACAACTCTAAAATCAAGATGTCTTCTAATCAATATTTTGTGAAAATAGTACTTCCCTTTATTTTCTTAAAAGATGTTATTAAAGTAATGGTATCTTTTCATCCCTGGCAACTGAAGATCAAGAAAGAATAGTGTTTGCAAGAAAAGTGACAGACAGGTTTTTAATCTGAGCACGTTAAAACTTGTAAAAATGATAAGAAAACAGTAAGATCTTGACTATGAAGACAAAGATCATGAAACTTAAATTCACATAGCAAAATATGATTAGCCAGCAATATAAATAACCTGGTTAGGACTCAAGTGAATGCAAATGAAAACCACACTTTCTGTTTTACAAATTTGAAAATGATAGTTTCTTTAAACTCCTTGGCTAATTAGTGTGAAGTGCAAAGAGTCTCCTTATCAGGAGCTGATGTGTAAATTGCTACAAAATTTCTGGAAAGCAATTCGGCAATATAGGTTAAAATCTTGCAAATATTCACATCTTATTTATTTGTTTAGGAATATATTATGAAAGAACAATCAGAAAGTAGTCAAAATACACTCTCAAAATAAGAACTAAAAAAGGCATAGAATTTATGTATTTTATTTCAGTTATACAGTGAATCAAGAAAAATTATAAAAAAAGAAAAATTATAATAAATATGCCAAGGTATTAATTATTTTATTATTACTCTTGTCCTTGTGATTATTAGGTAAACCAATGTATATTATTTTAATAATAAGATAAAATGTAAAATATGAAAGAAAGTGACTATCCAATATCCTGTCAGGATTTCCATTTTCTCCCAATGGAAGAGAAAGGAAGTTACTCACTACAAAGCTGCTCATAAATGATACTTACACAGCAGAAATTATGCATGTAGATGTTATGCATATTTGTGAAGCATGCTCAAGATAAAATACTTCAAGTTTTTCAGACTTAAAAGTACTGATCTTTGCATTTAAAACTTGGGAGTAAGTTGTTTTGGAGCTCATTTTATGATCACTTTCCTCTTTGGGGCACACTGGCGGCTCATGGGTTAAATTCACCCTGGGAAGCTTTGCCTTCCCAGAAGAGGAAGTGTTAGGGGTCCTCACTAAATATGGGATTAGTCAGCTCTTTATTATCTCCTGCAAATAATAGTCGGATGCTGTTCTTATCATATAAACACTTATCCATAAAACCAACCGAGATTCTAAGCTGCTAATGAATGGTTATGTAACAAGAACATTGCAAAATTCCCCTTTTCAATTGGTGCCAGTATTTAGTTCGATACTGCATTTCATGGAGCAGCCTCCTGGGGGGCTTGGGAGTTATTTTCTTTCTTTTAAAATGATTTTAAAATTTTTATTAATTTGTTCAGATTACAACTCAGTTGTTATCCCAACACTTGTAAAATGATTTTTTTTAAATTTAAATAATTTGTTCAGATTATATGTCAGTTGTTATCCCCTCACTTGTATCTTCCCATTCCCCACTGCCTCCCTCTTTCATCCTATTTTCCTCCCCTAGGTCTGTGACAGAAGGGGACCTTGTCCCCTACTATAAGATCACAGCCTATCAGGTCTCTTCCCGGTAGCCTGCTTACTCTTCCTCTGAGTGTCACCAGGTCTCCCCACCAAGGGGAAGTGGTCAAATAGGGGGCACCAGTTTTAAGATGTAACTTGGCCTAAATTTTGAGACTGCCATTCATGTATATACTGTGTTTTGATATTCACCCCACCCTGCCCAACTTCTCCCAGACCCCATGCCCCCTCCCAAGTTCATGTTATCTCATTTTTTTCCCTCCTTATAACTCACTGAGCATTTGATCTTAGCCATTCTGATGGGTGTAAGATGGAATCTCAGGGTCGTTTTGATTTGCATTTCTCTGATGACTAACGAGGACGAGCATTTCTTTAAGTGTTTCTCGGCCATTTGATATTCCTCTGTTGAGAATTCTCTGTTAAGTTCCAAGCCCCATTTCGCAACTGGATTGTTTGGTTTTGTGGTGTTTAATTTCTTGAGTTCTTTATATAGTTTGGATATTAAACCTTTGTCAGATGAAGGGTTGGTGAAGATCTTTTCCCAGTCTGTAGGCTGTCGCTTTGTTCTACTGACCGTGTCTCTTGCCTTACAGAAGCTTCTCAGCCTCATGAGGTCCCATTTATTAATTGTTGACATTAAGGCCAGGGCTGTTGGTGTTCTATTTAGGAAGTTGTTTCCTGTGCCTATGTGTCCCAGGCTCTTCCCCACATTTTCCTCTAACTGAATTAATGTCTCTGGTTTTAAGTTGAGGTCTTTAATCCACTTGGACTTGAGTTTGTGCATGGTGACAAATAAGGGTCTAATTGCATTTTTCTATATGTAGACATCCAGTTAGACCAACACCATTTGTTGAAGATGCTATCATTTTTCCATTGAATAGATTTGGCTTCTTTGTCAAAAATCAAGTGTGCAAAAACTCAAATGACACCACATGTTGGCGAGGATGTGGAGAGAGAGAGGAACACTCCTTCATTGCTGGTGGGAATGCAAACTAGTACAACCACTTTGGAAAGCTATCTGGCACTTTCTCAGAAAAATGGAATAGGGCTTCCTCAAGACCCAGCTTTCCCACTCCTTAGAATATACACAGAAAATGCCCTACCACACAACAGGGACATATGCTCAACCATGTTCATAGCTGCTTTATACATAATAGCAAGAACATGGAAATAGCCTAAGTGTCCCTCAGTAGAAGAATGGACTAAGAAACTGTGGTACATTTACCCTATGGAGTACTACTCAGCTATTAAAAACAAGGAATTCGCAAAATTTGTGGACAAATGGATTAATTTAGAAATTATCATAATGAGTGAGTTCACCCAGAAGCAAAAAAAGACAAATGGTATATACTCACTGATATCGAAACACTAGTCCAAGGGATACGTACCATGAAAAACTTTACTTACCAAGAAAGTGGGTCAGAAGAGAGGATTTCCTATTGAGACTTTAGGCGAGAGTAGCATGGAAGAATGGGGAAATAGTAGGACCCACAGGGTCCTGGAAACCTACAAGAAGAACTTTATGACAGGCAGATCTGGGTCCTGGGGTCCTCCTCAAATTAAAGCACCAGACAAGGAGAATATAGGCAGTAAACTTTGAACCCCTACCAAGACCTAGCCGACAAACATGATATTCTCCACTGTTGAGTGGAGAGTGAGATCTGACTCTCATATGAACTCTGGTGCCCCCTTTCTGACCACGTCCCCTGGATGGGGAGGCCTGGCGGCACTCAGAGGAAGGCTAGCAAGTTATCAAGAAGAGACTCGATATTCTAAGAGCATATATAGGGAGAGAGGTCTCCCTCAATCACAGACATAGGGGAGGGGAGAAGGGGGGAAGTGGGAGGGAGGGGAGAATGGGAGGAAACAGGGGAAGTGCTAACAATCAAGATGTAATATGAATAATTTAATAAAAAATGTAATAAAAAACTCACTGAGCACAGTTAATGCTGCTACGTTCAGCAAGTGTGAGGCCCTCCACGGCGCATGGGCAACCCATAAGGGCCCACAACCTTGGAGAACACTGACTCTCCCTCCTCCGGGAGCCAGTTGTCTTGGCTGGTTTTTTTTAGTTTTCCGACCTCTCCACCTCACCTTGCAACCTTATTCTTGCTTACATTCTCTTAGAGCAAACAAACCAAAGCACAGCATTTCTTAATGCTTATGCCTTTAATGTTAGGAAAAAGAAAATGAAAGTTAAATGGATCCTACATTTATGAGATACATTTCTCCTGTATTTCAATAACTTTCTTTTTATTCTATTTATTGTTTCACATATTTGTCTTTGGTGCTTTATTTAGGGATACTGACATAAGGGTCTCACTTAGGAACATGAAATATCTCATAGACTAGTGAGGTGGTGGAATGTGTGTGGGCAGATAGCCTGTATGTACAGTTTAAGGGGAAGATTTAACTTCCCTTTTCATCAAAATAAGTATAATGTGAACATCATTAGCCAGAGAGAGTTCTGGGAGCCGGGAGACAAGGATATAGAGGCATTAGTGTCAGCTATGCTCTGGGAGGGAGTGGAAAGTGATGGGCCTCTTCCACTCACTTGTCGTCTCATAGTGACATGGACCCCTCCTCACAACCACCCCTCTCCCAACATTCTCACTCCCAATCCAGCCAAACGAACTTCTCAGTCTGCATTGGATTCCTCTCGGTAAGTCAGATGTTACTCCACCATGCTGTAGCCACAATGGTCTCACGTGGACCGTGCGGGAAGACATCAGGAGAATCTCTCTGAGTCACCTTCCTTCACAGCACCTTTCCGCGGTTACAGATTTGGTGTAGACCCTAAGAATCATCTCCGGCGCCGTCTCTAACACAGAAAGACAACACAGGGAAGGCACGTCTAACTTGTCCTGTATCCTCTACAAATGGCTGAGCTCATGCTCACCTCAAATGATTTCTTTTGCTTTCATTTCAAGTTGTCTTCTTGAGGAAAATAATGCTATCATCCAATTTCTTATTGTTTGGTTAACCAAGCCTGTGGACCTTCTCAGATCTAACGTGCCCCACTCTCTTGCCTCCGGGCTATTAATTATGTTCTTTTCTTATCAACTTTTGACTCGTTCACACTTAGTTATCACATACAGAGAAACAGTCAGACTTTACACATACAAGATCTCAGAAAATGGAACTCCCACACAATCTGTCCTAGAAAGCTTTGGAGGACTGGGGGGGGGGGCAGGGGGGGATGGCGAGGCTCGTGAAACAGCTTGTGCGGATACAGTAGTCAAGGGAAGGAAGTCCCACAAGGACAAGTGTGCTGGAAGATGCAGAGCCCCAGAAGAGAAGAAAGGAAGTCTTTAAAAGATACTGTAGGTGAATATTTGACAGGTGTTATGGATTAATCAACCCCAGAAAACCACACAAAGGGAAAAGCCTAATGAGCTACTATTAAAAAAAGTATGATTTCTGCGTACTGCTTAGCTCAACCAGCAAATGATACTTAAATCATTATTTGGGTATAACCATTAACTAGTTCTTTTACCATAAATTGAGATATGACTTTATCTAGACAAGATGATTGGGCAATGGTGGTGTGAAGGTGTTAGGTTCCCATCAGGAAAAAGGGCAGCAAGGAAGATGTATGCTTGATACATCAAGAACTAATAGACACACTGGAAAGTGTGTATAAAAATGGAAATATGATAAGCTGCGGCTATAGTAATCCAAAGTGGTTGTCTCAGACCAATGGTTGGCCGGGACACAGGAGATCTACACAAAGACCAGTGCTGTTTTCCTATGAAAGTTTTAAACTTTAGGATATTTTAATAATTGTTTTACAAATGTTTAAAACTAACTCAAAATGCAACACACACACACACACACACACACACACACACACACACACACACACCACTTGCAATGTGCCCAGCAAAGAGCTCAACTTTCTACCCATCATTTAACATAGGCAATAAAACAGGGTTAGGACCCTCTGGGAACATAAGTCATTTGGTCATTTTGCAGGATGTAAGGGGTGACCCCAGTCCAAGAAGAAACTTCACCAAGTTTGAATTCAAGCTGTATGAACCTTAACTTTCTTTTTTTTTTTTTTTAATGTTTTGTTTGTTTGTTTTGTTTTGTTTTTTTTTTAATTAATTTATTCATATTACATCTTGATTGTTAGCCCTTCCCCTGTTTCCTCCCATTCCTCCCTCCCTCCCACTTCCCCCCTTCTCCCCTCCCCTATGTCTGTGATTGAGGGAGACTTCTTCCCCCTATGTATGCTCTAAGATTATTGAGTCTCTTCTTGGTAACTTGCTATCCTTCTTCTGAGTGCCACCAGGCCTCCCCATCCAGGGGACATGGTCAGAAAAGGGGCACCAAGACCTAGCCGACGAACACGATATTCTCCACTGTTGAGTGGAGAGTGAGATCTGAACCTTAACTTTCAAAGAAAAAAAAAAATCTAAGAAGTACCCTACTGAATTTATAATTAAAACTCAAAGGACCATGACAGTGAGTTACGGGTTGAAAACTCTCCTAACGGTTTATCGCATTAAAGCCACCATAAGAGAGATCAGGGCTATACTGAAGATCCAGTTTTGATGCCCATGGGTTACACTCAAGTCCTGCTTCTTCTTACAAAAGTGACTGTTTGCTTTGTACCAGATACTGTTATTCTCATAAAAAAGGAACATAGGTTCCTGTTCCCTTTTGCCCAGTGGCCACCTAAGAGGATGCTGCAGAGACAGCCAAAGAAGGACAGAAAAATAAGGATATGAAAACAAAAGGGTCAGAGGCAGGGAAGATGAAAAGGAGGACAGCAGTACCACAGACGCTGTGTGTGTTAGCACTCTGCAGACAGTTTCTTGAATGTGTTTCTTGCCGTTGTTGCATATTTTGCTTGGACATCCTGTCACTTCCTCTGTACCCTCTGACAAATATTTGTGAGGAAGGTTAAAATCACTAAGAAGTTGTTTATGTAGCATGTTTCTTGGCAGAAAGCACATCTTGTGTTCCTCTGAATAGCTGCATTTGAGCAGCCAGGTAACTCACAGAAAAATTAAGTACTAATCTATTGTGACCACACATGGGAAGTTGCTGATGACTGTTTTATAGTTTTGTGTGTGTGTGTGTGTACATGCCACATACATGAAAATGTGTCATAATGTATATAGGTAGTTTGACCTCCTGCTTCCCTTCTATGGACATTCAGATTAATTTTTCTCCATTCTAGGTTAGGCTACCAAGAAATGGAGGGACGAAGCCAGGCCTGAAGGACAAAAGCAAAGCCTTAAAAATATTCTTTTATTTCCACACAGATATGAAAACCTGTGGGATTCAGTCTTCACTATTGTGGAATCTCAACTTGGAGACTATTTATTCAATTAAAATATATGACATGGGCCACCCAATTAAAACTGATTAAAAAAAAAAAAGGCCAGTGAGATGGCCCAGTAGGTAGGGATATTTGCCATCAAGTTTTGATTTCAAATCTCAGGATTCACAGGTCGGGAGAATGAGACTCCTTATATTCATATTTTGCCATTGGCATGTGTGCATGCACACACACACTCACTACATAAATGTAAAGAATAAATTTTTTAAAAAATGCATAAATCAACAAATCAAGGGTTTTTATTTATATGTAATCCTATCTTGGAAACATTTATGGCTGACACATGTTAAACAATAAAAATAATCGCACAGGGCTAAGCATGTGAGAGGACATGTGTGCACTGTCCCTGAGTATACATGACATGAAACATCTTTTATGGTTTAGCTCAGGCAGAGCCGCATCAAGTGACAAGGTCAAACAGGCTGAGATCCCATGGTCCATGATTCCTCTCAGGAGGCCCCTGGCTGTGCTGGACAAACTTTTGGCTGGGGACTGAACTCTGCATGGGGCCTGCCTCAGTAACCGTGGTAGGTCACCAGGTTTAGAAAACACATGTCTTAGGGACACTGCACAGCTCTGTTTTTTGCAGAGTGGAGGCCAGCACCCAGGTCTTCTTTCTGGTAATATATAGAAAATACAATGTTTTGGGAGGTAATGTCTAGAAAATATACCTTTGTGGGGGAGGGAAATGGTTAGCCCACACAGTTGCACAATCTTAGCCACACACTGAGCTCAAGCTGTCAGTGTTGCTTGGTACTTCTTCCTATTTCATTTCATTTCATTCCAAAAGGTCCCGCCTCTGTTCCTCTTGCTTCCTGAAGTTGAACTCTTGATGTGATAACCCTTCCTATAGGATTCTGAGCTGGTGCCTGGGATGTAGCTCGGTGAGTTCTTCCTGTGTGGGCATGAGGACATAAATTCAGATCCTCATACTCCTACAAACCTGGGGATGGCCGCGCGCATCCCTAGAATCCCAGTGCTGTGAGGCTGGAGGCAAGAGGCTTACATCCACTGAGACTTACTGGCCACCCAGTTGCTGAAGGCTCAGTGAGAGAGCTCGTCTCAAAGAAATAAGGAGGAGGATGATAGAGACAGACACACGACCTCCTCCTCTGGCCTCTATGTGTGCATGTACAGGCACACATACACACTTATACACAGCACATTCACGCATTTTTTACACACACATTAATTTTTTTTTAAATAAGAGAAATAAAAATCAGAAAACAATTCTGAGGTTGCTCATGGCTAGCGGTAGGTCTTCTCAAGGAGGATGTGTCTCCATAGCTTCTGGGAAAAGAGCAAGAGAGGGCAGCGCGTACACAGAGCATCCTCCAGAACCGTGAACTCACACCAGAGAGTGCAGGGGGCCAAGAGATGTCTCCCTAGCACACCTGGCTGTTTCTCTCCAAGGGTCCAGTGGAAATACCCATCCATTTTGCAAGTTTCAGCTCTAGGGCCATGTAATCTTGGATGTAATCTTTCCAGACAAGCTCCCTCTATCCCTGTGTATTTTTTTCCTTTCCCAATTCTAGATGGCAACTAAGGGGCTGAAAAACATAGATGTTCCAGCTTTTAATTGGATCTCTACAATAGCACAGAGAATAGCTACTAGGGTATCACTATCATCCTAAGAGTGTCTGGCAGCTGCTTGGAGCTTCCTGCCTCATGCACGTGTGTTTTCACAGTCATTGTTCCCACCTAGGTCCCAAGATGGGGGAAACAGGCCCATTGAGAGGCCTAAACATATGAGTTTGAATGTCTCCCTCAGGCAAAGAAATGTATGCTCATCGTTCTTCTGATTCCTCTCCTTCACTGGGTGTAGTCAATCATCCTTTCTTAGGAAAAACATATTAAATGTTGTATAGTGAGTTTAATCTCATTGTTGGAGTGACTTTAGAGGAAGAATAAAGAATAAAGAGTCAGCTCCATCGTGCAGTACTGGTTAAGGCAGAGAGAGGTTCTGACTTGGATTCCCAGAATTCAGTAAAGAGCAGATCACAGTGACATGTGCTTACAAGTTCAGCATAGGGCGAGGTAGAAGGCAGATCCCTGGTACTTACGAGCCAACCAGCACTGGGTCTCATCGAGAGAGATCCTGTCTCAGAAAACCAAAAACCAAAAACCAAATGAAACAAAAATTCAACAATATTAACAGCTTCTGAAGAGAGACACCTGGGGTTGACATTTGACTGGCACACACACACAGACACAGACACACACACACACACACACACACACACACACACAGACACAGACACACACACACACACACACAGACACACACACACACACACACACACACACACACACATGCACACACATGCACACACATGCCAGTGGTTAAGTACCAGTGATAATAATAATAATACAATGTGGCTGATGTATCCAGCTAACCTGAATGTTGTTAGTTTGAAAGAGGTAGACAAAATAGTTCATTTGAGAACATTTTTGCTTAGCACATTTGGGGAGAGTCTCGTGGCCTGCTGCTTCTACTATTGTTTAATTATCAGCATCTTGATATCAGGCCTCGTGTGTGAAGATTGATGCAACTGATTATGTAACTTCAAAATACCCTAGATTTATTTAACTAAACTTTCATTATGAAACAATGGCCTCACCTAGGATGGATAGCCAAGTGATACCTGTCAGTAGAAGTAGTGGGTTTCACCTTCGTGGGTTATTGAACATCTATGCAGTCTACCTTAAGAGGGAGATGTTTTACTTCTCAGCCCGAGTATCGTCATCATCACTGTGATTATTATTATTATTTGGTGGAAGTGGTCAGACATCAAGGTAGCATTTTCCTGCAGATAAGTGCCCCAGGCATAAATACAGATCACTAAGATTTTGCCACTTTCCTCCTTACTAACAGTGCACACTCATTTAGCCATTGCATACAGTCTCTCTTTTCCTGTTGTTGGGATGAAACACCCCGATAAGAGCAACTTAAGGGAGAAAGAGTTCATTCTGTTATTCTGGCTCACGTTTCAAGGCTACAGCTTTTCATGGCCAAGAAGCTGGGAACCGGGCTGGGGGTGGGGGTGGGGTGGGAGGCAGGAACTTGAAACAGCTGGTTGCATTGAATCCACAACCAGGAAGCAGAAGTCAACGAGCTAACACTGCTGGTCAACCCTCTTCCTCCATTTTAGACAGCCCAGGATCCCATGCTCAGAGAACAGTTCTACCCTTGATTAAGAAGGGGGCCTTTCTGCATCAACAAATGTAATCATGGTAACCCCTCACGACACTCCCCAGGCTAAACTTTAACCTAGAGAGTCCCTAACAAGTGTGCCTGGAGTCTTGCCTCCTCGGTGGTTCTGGATTCTTTCAGGTTGGCAACAGCAAACACCATACATGTTGCCTGTCTTTTCTCTAAAGGGATGGTAAATCAGAAAGCATTTGTGCACCCATTCTCTCTGGCTTCCATGGGTGACAGCACACGCACAGGGGACAGCATTAATGGACCACAAATCGATTTCCTCTGAGCTTTAGAAATTTCAGCACATCTCTCCCCTGAATAACTAAAACCTCTGCATCATCCTTTTTTTGTGCTGAGCACTAACTAGGCAAAGGTGTACAGCCCACATTTATTTTGCATTCAAGACCACTACATAGCAGTGAGTGAAAGCTACTTGTCCCCAACTCTATCTTTCCATGAGCCCCATCTACTGTATTTTCATTTGTGAGAAGTCCAAGGTTAAAAGCACAAGTCTTGAGATTTCATTACTCTCAATTCTTACCTCCTACTTAAAGGTCTAAGATCGCAGGTGAAAGCGATTGGCAACATAGTGTTGAGATGCCCCGGTTTCATTCTGCTAAACTTCCACTATAAGGCATCAGTCTTATAAATTGTAGAAGCTCCCCATTTATACTTGGTTTTCCCCTGGTTTGGGGTTAATTATTTCTGGATGGGTTGCTTGGTTCAGTGGGAAAAGATTTTAATTTCCTCTTTGCAGTTAGTGAAAGAGCCCTCCTATTGCAATGGTCTCCCTCTTCCCCTTACTGACAAGGTAGCCACAAAACTTCCTTCCTCCAAAGTCCAACCGAAATGAGCAGTAAGGCTTAGAGGTCATAGCTGGCAAATGAAAGATGTTTACCCACTTCTTCCTCCTGTAGTCCTGGAAGTCAGGAGCCCCAGCTTTGAGACCTCACAAGCCCAGGAAGGACCCCTCTGCTTCTTCCACACAAGCGTCTCCTTATGTGGGTGAGGTTCACTGAGCCTGTCTGTCAGCAATGATTGACGCCCCCAGACAAAGCTTTCCACTCACCCTAAGGTTGGCACCATTAAAAGCAGATCTGTAACTAGAGCTATGAGGAAGCTTGAGAAAGTTGGTAGAAGGGGCAGGGGACTTTCCCAGCAAGAAGCCTCTGAAACGCAGGTGGCGGAGGAATGTGGCTTCCTTACATGTTTAACTAAGTCTTGCCTTTGCTAGCACTGAGGGGAGGCACCTGGATGGCACTTTGAGTGTTTGTATGCGTGTGTAAGTGTGCGAGTATGACCACATGGTGGTTAGTCAGAGGTTAATGTTGGGTGACTTCCTCAATTGCTGTCCGCATTACTTTAAAAATAATGTCTCTATGCTTTGAGAACTTCATTCATACAATGTATTCGGCTGTATTAATTCCACTTCCCCCAGTTCCTCTTAGATTCTCCCCTCCTATCACTCAACTTCATGTTTCTTTTTTTTTTTTTTTTGAGTCAGTGGTTGTCCCTGAATCTGGAGCTTATTAATTCAGCCAGGCTGGCTGGTCAGCAAGCCCCGGGGGTCCTCCTTGTCACTTTCCAGTGTTTCAATGGCATGCACTCATCTCAGTCCCAGGGTTTTTTTTTTTTTGTTTGTTTGTTTGTTTTGTTTTTGTTTGTTTGTTTTTTTAATAGGTGCTGTGGATTGAACTCATGTCCTCACATTTGCGTGCGGAGCACTTCGCAGGCTGAGCCATCTCCCCAGCCCGCCTTATGCATCTTAAAACAGTTGCACCTTTGAGACATTTGAATCCTCTCTTTCCACTGCACGTGGCCACTGTTCGCTGCTACAGAAGGTGGCACATGACTGACTGCCCCTGATATACCCACAGAAGAACACAGCCCCTGGCTTCAGCTGAGTCCAAGCATGCAGAGAAAGGCTATTTCTTTGTTCCCACATCTGTTTTTATTTTAGGCTTTCTGAGAAAACTCCTTGTGATGGAGGAGAAAAAACCCCCACCCCAGGTTCCATAACGTTCCTGCTGAAAGAAAGCATTGTGAGGAATGGTAAAGGGCTGTCGGTGCCACCTGTGGCTAATGTTAGCTGGGAGGGCGGGGCACTGTATTACTTTTATGAGCGCGCCATTGAGGACACTGACTACATCTCAACTATTTCCTTCCACCCTCCATACCTTCTTAAGGACTTAAGGAGCTGTTTCCTTCCCAGTTTTAAGTCTTCCCATTTACTGCTGGGTTAAATGTCATTGCACGTATTTTGCTGCAATGAGAATGTAGTTTGGGTTGTGTACTGCTGTGACAGTAGGGCTTCACAGATGTGAGCACAAAATCAGCTCTGGCAGAGAGACCCTGGTCAAGTTCTTTGACCTCCATGAGCCATGGTGTCTTTAAAGTGAAACTGCCAGTACTGCTCACATGATGATGAGAACATACACGTATGTGGGACAATACAATATCATTATATTGAAGTGTATTATATACATCTCTGTGTGTGTGTGTGTGTGTGTTACATGTGTAAAGGTGACCACAGAAAGAGGGCCTCGATCCCTTCAAGTTAGAGATTGATAAAGTTATGAGACGCCCAACATGGGTGCTGGGAGTTGCACTGAGGTTCTCTGGAGGAACAGCAGGTTCTCTTAAGCCTTCAGCCATTTCTGTCAGCCCTGTGATATATTTTAAAAGGTATTTTAGAGAAGATTTAAGCTCACAGAAAAGTGGTGAGGAAGGAGATGCTCCAGACTCCACTCAAACATCGTCTCCTCCGTTTTCATTAATGGCTGTTATGTTAAAATGTTCTTGTAGAGGTCATACTTTCTGCCTTAAAAATATCATCTCTTCCCTCTAGAGAAATAAAATTATCCTCTAGCCATTTGAAAGTGATATATATATATGTGTGTGTGTGTGTGTGTGTGTGTGTGTGTGTGTGTGTGTGTATAACAGGGTCTCTGTGTAAATAAATGTAGCCCTAGCTATCCTGAAATTTGTGTTGTAGACCAGGCTGACCTCAAACTCAAAGAGCTCCTCCTGCCTCGGCCTGGGCTTGCAGGCATGCTCCGCCACACCCGGATCTCTGTGCCAGTTTTGCTCTTCCAGTGTTTTGTTTGTACATACTAATTTCCTCTGTGTAAACAGTAGAGCATTTTAGCAGTTTAATCTCTTTTTCTTGTTTGAAAAATGCACTTTTTGGCTTAGATAAAAAATTCAAGTGACACCACATGCTGGCAAGGGTGTGGAGAAAGAGGAGCACTCCTTCATTGCTGATGGAAATGCAAACTTGTACAACCACTTTGAGAATCTATCTGGCACTTTTTCAGAAAACTGAGAATAGGGCTTCCTCAAGACCCAGCTATCCCACTCCTTGGAATATACCGAGAAGATGCTCCACCACACAACAAGGACATATGCTCAACCATGTTCATAGCAACCTTTTTCATAATAGCCAGAACCTGGAAACAACCTAAATGTCCCTCAGTTGAAGAATGGATAAAGAAACTGTGGTTACATTTACACTATGAAATACTACTCAGCTATTAAAAACAAGGAAATCCTGAAATTTGAGGACAAATGGATGGAAATAGAAATGATCATGATGAGTGAGTTAACCCAGAAGCAGAAAGACTCACATGGTATATAATTGGGCACTAGCCCAAAAGGCATGTCCCATGAAATTCTTCACTTACCAGGAGATTGGGACAGAGGGGAGGACATCCTACTGGGATTCTAGGTAAGAGAAATATAGGAGATGAAGAAATAGAAGGACCCAGAGGGTCCTAGGAACCTACAAGGAGAACATCGTGATGGGTGGATCAGGGCCTGGGGGATCTGCTCCAACTATTACACTAACCAAGGACAACACAATAGTAAACATCGAACCCCTACTCTGATCTAGCCAATGGACAAGACATTCTCCACAGTTATGTGGAGAGTGGGGACTGACCCTGCATGAACTCTGGTGCCCTATATTTGACCACCTCCCCTTGGTGGGGACGCCTGGTGTCACTCAGAGAAAGAGTAAGAAGGCTACCAAGATGAGACTTGATAGCCTATGACCATATAGTGGAGGAGGAGGTCCTCCTCAGTCTTAGACCTAGGAGAGGGGAATAGGGTGAAAGCAGGAGGGAGGGAGGAATGGGAGGATGCAAGTGATGGGATAACAATGAAGTTGTAATCTGAACAAATTAATTAAATAAAAAAAGAAAAATGCAATTCTTTGTCTTTTATTTCCATCATGTTTACTTAATTTTAATTTAGAATTGATATAAATATTTTGGGGAATTTGGATTTTTTTGGTCATTTTCATTGTTTTATTTTTTCTAGGTAGTAATATGTTTTAATAAGTTCTTCAGCCTATGATTTATTTCTATGCATGATAATTAGAAAAAGTGTCTATGATTATTGTAACTTCCTATGTTTCAAAATGAGTATGATTAGCCCCCATCTTTGTTTTTCTTTGCAAAGCCATTTGTGTGTTTGTTTGTGTGTGTGTGTGTGTGTGTGTGTGTGTGTGTGTGTGTGTGTGTGTGTATTTTAGCTCCTTTACACTTCCATAAGAAGCTAAGAACCAACTCCTCAGTTTTAGCACACCTCCTGCTAAGGTTTTTATTGGAATTCAATTTGAAGCATCCAGGACAAACTGACATCTTAATACTTGTGCTGACTAATGGATGTCATAGATCTTCCTGTTTCATTACATCTTTTTAAAAACATGATTTCTCAGCAATGATTTATAGTTTCTAGTCTATGGGTATTTTATATCTTCGTAAGATATAAAGATACCTGAATACAACAGTTTTTATGACATTGTAAAGTGGTTTGACTTTTGCATTTTAATCCCAACTATTCATTTCCGGTTTACAGAAATGAAATTACTTTTTATACATTTATCTTACTACAACCTCATAAAACCCACTCATTTGTTCTATTTTTATATTGCATAGAATTTTTATATAGATTATTATACCATGCATAAATAAAAATAACTTTACTTCTTTCTAATATGCCTAACTTCTTACCCTTCTTGTTCTGTAATTTATCCTCAGGGGCCTCTAATATAATGTGGGATAAAAATGATGAAAATAGATTCTCGGCTCTTTCCTGATGTTATATGAAAATTATTCTTATTTCATTATTAATTATGATGCTAACTATAAGTTAGGGAGATTATTCAATGTTTTAGTTCAGTAAGAGTTTTACATACCTTAGGAATATATGCAATACTTACCAAATGATTTCCTGTGGGTCTGTTGAGGGTGCCATGTACTTTTTTCATCTTTAGTTTTAAACATAATCATTTCCAGTGCTTAATCTATAATGTTAAGCCAATTTAACATCCCAGGACAAACACTCCTCTATAGCGTGTTGGTATGATCTGTTATGTATGTTCATGAGAGACATTGGCCCATGATTTTTTCATTTTGTATAGTATTTTTTTCTAGTCTTAATGTCAGAGTCATGCTGGCCTTCTTGAATAAATTAAATTCTGGAGCAATGCACAAGCATGATCACTGTCTAGCATAACGCACTTGTTTTCCTGACCTTGGTGCTCTTCTTCAGTAATGATTGCCTGGCACTTTTGCATCACTTTGTAGAACCTGTATGAATCATAGCTCAGGAGTTGAGTGGAATAAATATTTATCCTTGTCTATTGCTATTTTTGTCCCTGACCCAGAAATCTTGTGTGTCTGCATCTGTGAGACTGTGGCAGATGAACAACTGGCTTATAGGTGAAATTTCATGTCCCTCATAATTCTTCACATAAGGCTATTATTTTTTGCTTAAGATATGCTAGATCTCTGCATTGATATCGGCACTTATTAAAAGAACATCCATCTATGTTTTGTATTCACTTACTTGTGTAGATAAAGGACCAATAGGTTGAATGAGTTTCTGTAAAGTTACTAACTATCTTTATGGCTGAGGGCTGGAGTTGGAAGTTTTCCAGGAAGGCAATCAGAAAGGAAAGATGGATGTAAAGTTAGCACAGCAAGGTCAGAGTGTCATACCCAGGTATGGGCTAGGATCCACAGGGATAAGCTGGATCTCATGTCAGCCATTTCTGCCTTCAAACTTGAGGCAGTGAGAAGCTAGCTGTCCATTCATCTTAGAGTAACACACATCTGGACCATAAGTAAGAGAAGGTAAGAGAGGTACCAAAGGAAGCTTGGTCATTTGCCTATCAGTGAAGTATGTCCACAAAGAGAGAAAAAGCACGTGTTTCAAAGTCCCGGGTCATGCCTTGCATCCTCAAATGCCATTGATGATGATGATGATGGTGGTGGTGGTGATGATGGTGATGATGATGAACTGAAATACTGTTTCACATTCTCTCTATAATAATACAAAATGCAAAGGAAAAGGATAGAGTCTAACCTGTCCTGGAAATACAAGGGAAGGAATTACTCTCAACATAATTTATCCTGCCCAAGTGGACACATTATGGAGCTAGTTCCACCTTAGCATTTGAAAATGGACAATGGAAAGTCAGAAAATGAATGATCAGGAGTCACTGCTGTATCCTGCCTGCACCTAGGTATTGCCTTCTTTGACTCTGCACTGTCCTGCGGCCATGTGCTGTTTCTGACCAGAATTGCACTGATGTGGCTGTTTATTTGCTGTGCAGTGGTGACACAGAAAGTGAGCACAGCCCTTTTAGTCCACTAAGATGAAGAAAGAGCAGCACAGACTTAAATCTCATCGTGTTTTCCAACATCAGCCCTTGGCTTCCTCCCATCAGTCCAATTAACTGCAACACAGCTGCCTCCCTTCACAACTTTCCACCTCCACAGTATTGTGGCCCCATCTTCTCTAGTACACATGGGGGTGATAGTAGGGCTGTGGGGAGTGGGGCCACAGCCCCTAATTGCTATTACATCAGCACATTGTAAAGGTAGATTTGATTTTTTAACCTAAGAAATCACTAAAGTAATAATAGAAAACAATAAAATGATGAAATGATGCTGTTGGCTAGATTGCTAGCTTTCTGGTTTCTTTTTTTTTTTTTTTTCCGTCTCATTCTTTTCTTTTCTGACAAATTTATCTGAGTTGAAAGAACCAGGTAAGATTATGCTTTAAAAAGTAAGGATAGAGCCATCCATTTTTGGTTCATGCACCAGAGTAAAAATGCACTTAACACAATGTTTTTTTTTTTTTAAAGAAAGATGGCTATCTCAATTGTTCCCCCAAGATGGCAAAAGAAATCTGAATCATGACTAACAGCTGTTCTTATTATTTTGGAATATTATTCATCTGTGAAATTCTTCCCCAGGGCTCCATAAATTGCTGCAGTGTTCCCTCAGGGATTACATATACAAAGTATGCTTTTTCTGCCTTTCATTCCTAATACTGTCTGTGAGTGACTCACATCACAGAGAGAGCATCTGGCTGGGCATGTGCATTTCTGTGTGCCTCTGACAATACTAAGCCACAAGCATGCATACATACATACATATGCACGCAGGTTTTTATTGTATTTTAACATAAAAGAATTTAAACTGATATAATATGAAACATTAAGAACAGCCACTTTGTGCAGTCTAGCAGAAATAATAGCGTCTTAAAGCTGCTTGTTTATTTTCTTTTTAACTGACAACTCCGCGTCTGAATCTTTCTGGGAAGCCACAAAGTCTGCTGGCCAAACAATGACTACAGAAGCATTCCAAAACCAAGTAAGCAAGCCAAAGAGTGGGAAGCAGTGAAGTTCTCGGATGTCAGTGTCCTCCTTGTAAACTGTTTGGTAGAGAAACTTCCTCTGGGCAGACTGGGTGCTCCATTCTGTTAGTGCCTTGCTAGATCCAAGAGCAGAGACTGCACTCCTTCACAAAGAAGTTTCCAGGTGGAAGAGGACAAGTGCCAAGACTAATCTTCCTGACAGAGTGACAGTGTCTTCGCAGTGTCTCTGAAGACTTGATGACCCTCCATATCTCCTGGAACAAAGGAGTCAGTAGAACAGGGTGAAAATGTTACAGGAGGCAGGTAAGAAACACAAAAGGCAGATGACAAGGTGACAAGTTAAACACAATCCACTGAATAAGAACGTCAGAAGCCTCCTCCGCAGAACACCTACAAACACCTGCCCTTTTGTTAATACATAAGAGAGAGCCTCTAGCTGTAACTCCTTAAGTTCCTTCGAGAGGGAAGTCAGACAGATATGTTGGCTCTGTGGGAGAGTGCCCTGGACACTGAATCAGCCAGACTTATTTTACCTTCATTAGCCTTTTACGTTTCCTTCTCTGCACCCCAAATTCTGGCTATTAGAGTCTTCCAGCTTGGCCTCATTTCTTCTCTTATTTCCAGCCTCACAGATACCAAAGGAGTTAATGAATTAGTCAGAGGTAATCTGTGTACTGGGGAAGATGGTAGAAGGACCTTCTAGACTTGGAGACTGAACTCTAGACAATGTTCAAAGAGATAAGAGCAAAATCACCCACCATTTACCAGTTCCAGTCCTTCCTCGAGTTATATCCTGCCTGAATTTTCAGTCAGCACTCACCGCTTTTTGAGGATCCTTGATGTCTGACCTGCCGATGGTGTGGGCTTGTGTGCTCTTAGATAGTTCACTCACTTGCCATGCTTAGATCCTGCCACGAGGGGAGAGTTCTTTATTTTAAGCATGTCACTCTGGTAATAAAAAAAAAATAGCATTAGAATGAATAAGACAATGGAATTCAAATAACTTAATGTAAATGAGTTATTCATTTCGGTTTCTCCAACGGAAGACATGCAGTCACTGAATAAAGATCAGAGGAAGGAAAATCCATCAATGAGGCATGAAAGAACGAGATGAAGAGCCTGCAGTGGGAGGCAATGATTATCTTAACAAATATCATTTATGTGATATATTTTATTCCCTTCTGGACATTGGATGCAGAAGATGGAGATAATGGTTCTCTCAGCTCATGCCACATTATCATCACTCATCACTGGCTAAAGAAAGACCTTTCTTTGTTTGATTTTATATTTTTATTCCATTTATTTATTTGTGCGTGCATGCACACATGTTCCAAGTGCTCTACAAATAGACGAGGCTGACTGCCAGTGAGCCCACGTATCCACTTGTCTTTGCCTCCCCAGTGTGAGGATTACAAGCTTAAGCCTATATTACCACGCCAGCTCTCTTTCTCTTCTCTTCTCTTCTCTTCTCTTCTCTTCTCTTCTCTTCTCTTCTCTTCTCTTCTCTTCTCTTCTCTTCCTCCTTCCTCCTCCCCCTTCCCCTCCCCCTCCTCCTCCTCCTCCTCCTTCTTCTTTCTCTCTCTCTCTCTCTCTCTCTCTCTCTCTCTCTCTCTCTCTCTCTCTCTCTCTCTCGTCACTTGTGTAGGTAGCATAGCATGTGTGTGGAAGATGTTGACACAGGGTTTCTTCATCATTGCACAAACCAGCCTCTGGCCCATGGAGATTCTACTGTGCCTGCCTCCCATCTCTCCATAGGGTCACACTAGCATTGCAGACACTCACTGTTCTGTCTCTTTACCTGGGTTCTGGGGATCTAAACTTAGGCCATCACATTTGGACAGCAAATGCTTTTAGCCAGTGGTCCATCTCCATGGATTCAATGCCTGTCTCTCCCCCTGCCCTGCCCCCCCCCCCCCATTTTGGGGACCAAACATAGGTTCTTGTGTTCATGAGACAAATATTTTACTTCAATCTTTGTTTTTTATTTCCCATTTCCCACCCCTTGTTTTCATCCTAGTCTGTCCAGTGTAACAAATTTGTAGCTTTTTTGTGTGCTTGTGTTCTTTCAAAAGAAATATTATTTTAGGTGTGTTTAATTTACATTGTATTTCATTCTATTGTCACATCTTTTGACATTGGTCCAAGATCCATGATGCTGCGTACACATCCACTCCCTTGCCTACAACTTCCCTAAGAGATGTTAATATTACTTGTGTGCTTTCTCAGTGATGTAGCTCAGATCCTCTCCAGTTACCTCACTTCAAAGGATGCTGAAGTCCTGATACAGGGACCAGTAAGGAACAATGGAAGAGTAGGAAGTGAGGGCAGTTGGAAGACAGAATTCTACATAGTTTGCTTTTCCTTCGAGGATTAATGGCACAATAATTTTTGAATTGGACACCAGCTGTGCATCTACCTGCCCATCCAGAGTTTACTGGGGGTCATTATTATACCAGACACAAAAGGCTACTTGCTTCACAAAGATATCCACGACCCAGTGTTCTGCCTTAAATCAACTGCCTCAAAATATATTTTACTACTTTTGAAAAGATGAAAACATTGTAGCAATTGAGTAACCCCCTCAAAAGAATTTTAGTGAAACTCTATTCAATTTTATTATATGCATGCTTCCCAATACTTGTTTTCTGAGCTCTGTAAAGATGTTTGATTAAGCAACCTCTGATACCACCATTGTCTAAAGGGTCTGAAGTGTCATGATAGGCATTGTTCTGAAAGTCATAGAATGAGGTAGCTTAGAAGTGGCTCTTTGAAACTCTTTGGATGAGGGGCAGAGGTGACCACACCTCTTAGATAAGAGCTTACAGTTTGAAGCCTTTCAATCTCCAATGCAAATACCGACATCCCATGGTCCTACAGAAAACTTTCTACTCTCTTTCTAAGATGAGATTAGCCACTTCTCTTGGCAACGTAGGTTTCTATCATGACTAAAACTAGGGTGTGTTCACCCTTGCAAACAGAGTTTTGATTTGTTATCAAAACTGAAGTCCTTGTAAAAGACAGACATGTTGGTGTAAGAATGTCAGGAATGACCCTATCTTGCTTTCTCAAGGACTGAGAACTTCATGTAGATAAGGGAGGCATTGCAGTGTGGCCACTGGAGCTGCCGTGGGACAGTATCAGAAGATGAAAGGACCTTACCCATAGCATTAAGAAAAAACAGACAATGGTGATGGAATGAATATATGAATTTGAAAACTGGTTGCTCCAGCTCTGAGGGAGTATTCATAAACTATTGTTGAGGAATCTATCATAAAGTATCTTTTATTCTAGTGGCTCTCTTATTTTTAATTTTAATTTCATTAATTTATTCAGATTATAACTAAATTGTTATCCCATCACCTGTATCCTCCTGTTTCTCCCTCCCTCCTGCTTTCACCCTATTTATCATAGTATCTTAACTTTGCTTTTTTTTCCTAGAAAATTAGAAACCTGTCTCCTTTGTCCAAGCCCAAGGTTGTTTTTTGGCAACCCTTTGGTATGTCTGACATACAACGACTAGCAGTTAAAAATTGAATTGCCCTTGACTTAGTGGAGCTCCAGAGCTCCTCAGCTCAGAAATTTACCTCGAAGGCCTGTGCCAGTAAGTTACAGACACTTGTCAATCTTTAATTTTAAGGCAGAAGTACTATTTCTAGTACACCAAAATATAGTTACAGGAGGTGTCGAGCATTACCACTCAACAAGGAGCTTGTATGCCTACAGCATTGGCCTCACTCACAGATGAAGGAATGGCAGCCTGAACAAAATGTATCACAAGAAGCAGACTCCTAAGTTGTAGCTTGTCCCTTTGGCGTGGAGTTTTCCTTCTAGTACCTTCTGTAAAGCTGGATTTGTGGATAAGTACTGTTTGAATTTGTTTTTGTCATGGAATATTTTGTTTTCTCCGTCAATGGTTATTGATAGTTTTGCTGGGTAAAGTAGTCTGGCCTGGCATCTGTGGTCTCTTAGGGTTTGCAGGACTTCTGTCCAGACCCTTCTGGCTTTTATGGTCTCTGCTGAGAAGTCGGGTGATATAATGCATCAGATATGTGCGGATGCTGCTCTGTAAGAGGTGAGCAAATTGTTTAATATAATCTCTACCTTGTTCTAGATTGTAACATATGATCTGATGGTGTGTGTGTGTGTGTGTGTGTGTGTGTGTGTGTGTGTGTGTGTGTATGAAAGTTAATTCTGCTCTTGTCTGGTCTGGTCTTGTTTTTTAATTTTGTCCTTGATAAAGATTTAACAGATGAAAAAATGAAGAAGAAGAAGAAGAAGAAGAAGAAGAAGAAGAAGAAGAAGAAGAAGAAGAAGAAGAAGATCCTGAGCTAGGGAGATGACTCAGTAGGTAAGCATTTGCAATGCAAGGTGAAGGCCTGAAGTTGAGTCCCCAGAACATGTGTGAAGCCAGATGCAGTAGCCAGATGCAGTAGTGTGCATCTGGAATCCCAGTGAGGCAGAGACAGAAACACCTTAAGGAGTCTGATGACGAGCTAACTTTGTGTACGGATTAGTGAGCAGCAAGGAGCCACTCTCTAAAACAAGTTGGAAAATGAAGACTGTTACCCAAGGTTGTCTCTTGACCTCATACATACACAGTGACATGGAAACTCCCACACTTTCATAACTGAAAGCACACACACACACACACACACACACACACACACACACACAGAGAGAGAGAGAGAGAGAGAGAGAGAGAGAGAGAGAGAGAGAGAGAGAGAGAGTTTGTTATTATAATTTATTCAGAATACATCCAGATTGTTATGTCCTCACTTATATCTTCCTATTCTCTCCCACCCTCTTTTGCCCTATTCCCCTTCCCTAGACCTCTGACAGAAGGTGATCTTCTCCCCCACCATATGACTACAGCCTATCAGTTCTCATCCCAATAGCCTGCTTCCCCTTCCTCTGTATGCCACTGGGCCTCTCCATCAAGACGAAGTGCTCAGATTGGGGGCATTAGAGCTCATGTCTGAGGTAGCTCCTGCTCTCCCCAAAACTGTGGAGAATGACCTGTCTATTTATTAGATCTGAACAAGGCATCTAGGTTTACTGTAGACATTGTCCTTGGTTGATACAGCAGTTTGTGCAGACCCTCCTGGTACCAGGGCCACCAGCCTTGATGATCTCCTTGTGGGACTCCTGGATCCTCTGGGTCCTTCCATGTCCCCACTCTTCCATACCAATGTCAGTGCTCCAGCAAAGTCCAGCAAGGAGTCCCAGGATCTGTCCTGATCCCCTGCTGTGTGGAGACTCTCAGAGGACATCTATGTCGGGCTAACATCCACTTATAAGTGAATATATACAATGAATGTCTTTCTGAGTCTGGGTTACCTCATTCAGGATGATCATTGGTAGAGATATATTTTAAAGCTGTTACTTAAATCCTTTCCCATTTGGGGTAGAACAATTTTGTGGAAGCTTGTGATGTCATACAAAGAACAGTGAAGAGCACTGTTCATACCCCATTATTTCCTCCATACCAAGTTCATAAAAAGTTTATACCAAGCTCTCAATTCTTTTCTTCATGACTGTGAGCATCCTATCTGAGGTCTGACATTTTCTCTTTACCTGTGAAATGTGATGATTATATTAACTGTAGCATCACACTTAAAGCAAAATAGCAAAACAAAACCAAGCAAACCAAAAACATAAATAAAAATATTCTGACATTATTACCCGCAATTCCACTCAGGTTGGATCAAGGACATAAATACTATTTTAGTGTGAAACATCTTCCTGTGATTCATCTGTTGAGCAGAACTGATAATATACGTGGAGGCTGAGTTCAAAGATGCAGGGCAGACCATGGCGCTATGTTTCTATTTCCATTCTATAGGAAGAAAAGGAGACTTTTTGGGGTTGGGGGGAGGAGAGTTCTGAAAGAAATTTCTTTTATACTTGTATAATGACACCAGAACCCAAAGATTCCTGGACAACTTTCCAGAATTGTTCCAGTGTATCTGGGGTGATGTCTGAGAATTTGCACTTATAACACATTCTCAGGTGCCATTAAGCACCACACTTAGAATGATGCCCCCCCAACTTTGAGAACACCATTTTCTCACCATCAAGGTAGTGATCTCTTACTGTCCACTGTGTCCCCAGGTCAAATCATGTAATGGGCATGCTGAGATAATGTAGAGACTTCTGTCCATCTGCCAGAAGGTTCTGTTTTCTGGTAACAGTAGCCTCACAGGAGAGAGAAAGAGCAACACATGAAGTGGTCACCAGGGAGAGCTTACACACAGTAAGTTTCTCTGCCATTTTTCTCACCATGACTCAACCAGACCACATATCCCAGGACAGCATTATGTGGTCCACAGCATCATGCCCCAAGGTCAAAAGGCTATATGCCCCTGATAGAAAGTCCAGTTTACAAACTGGCCTAAAAAAATACAAAGGATATGTTTCTTTTGGACAGGCTTTAATAGATTCACAGAAAAATGCAGTTGCTGAAGGATTCAGACATGGACTAGAGTCTCTTTCTCTCCGATAGATGATATTACTGTTGGTTGCTTCCTGCTCACACTGCAGTGCACTGCTGACTTCATATGTATTAGTTTATGCAACCCTGAGACATCAAATGGATATTATTAAGAAAGCCCAAGTGTAGGCAGAACAGCTTGCCTGAGGTTGGTTATAATGGAAATGGGACAGCTAAGCCTTGTTTCTCCCAACCATGTGACACTGGAGAACAATAAAACACCTTCCTTGCTGCTCACATCCTCAAAATGGCTGTATTTCCCAGGGAAAAGGCATGGAGAAGTGGCAGATTTATTGAGTGCCACAGAGAGAGAGGATGGGGAGGATGGGTTGTGCTTGCAAGACATCACTTCATAAAACAAACCAAAGTCTATGTCCCACACTTGTCAGTAACTGTTTTATTCTTTTTGTGTTTCTATTTTCTTACAGGATTATTTTTACATCTTATCAAAATGATCGTGTGTGGTTTCGTTGTTGTTTGTTTGTTTGTTTTTGTTTTTTGTCTCTGATGACACACAAGGAACTACTCCATGTCACTTTAATTTGACATGTAACCCTTATGGCAGCTCTCCCAGTATCGTGGGGCTAAGTGGAATGACCGCCTGGCTCAGGCTGCCTTTGCATGTGGTAGGAGCATCAGAAAAGGTCACCACAATTTGTAGGATGAATGACTTTCATATTTACATACCAGTCTGGGGTGAAGCACATATGTGTTTTATGGAGACATAACACAACTGTCCCTGCACAGATTCCTGCCTGCCCCACTGCCCCTGCCCTGTAGCTGCCCCAGCCACAGTAATTAGCAGCACACTCATCTCCTAGCTCCCTCTGTGTGTCCTAGACAAGATGGACTGGAGGTTATCAGTAATTCGCAGAGCTGGCTCCAACCCCACCTCTTTCCTTCCAGTCAGGAACGCACTTAGAGTGCAAGCAAGAATGACGGTGATGTTCCCATGGCAATTATTTGGAATCTAATCTAATTTGTTTCTTAAGAAAGGATCATTTCCAAACAGCAGTACTGTCTTATTAATAATAAATCATTGCTGCAAGCACTCCCTCCTGACCACCTCGGTAGATGTGGGGGCCTTCTCCCACATCTCCTCATTTGTCACCTTGGACTTCCTTTTGTTTTTTTTTTAAATATTTTTATTAATTTATTCTTGTTACATCTCAATGGTTATCCCCTCCCTTGTATCCTCCCATTCTTCCCTCCCTCCCATTTTCCCCTTACTCCCCTCCCCTATGACTGTGACTGAGGGGAACTTCTTCCCCCTGTATATGCTCATAGGGTATCAAGTCTCTTCTTGGAAGCCTGCTATCCTTCCTCTGAGTGCCACCAGGTCTCCCCCTCCAGGGGACATGGTCATTCAGCTGACCTTCACAATAAGCTTTCTAGATCTACTGCGTTGAAATAAGCTATGCTGCGCAATTACTTCTAAGTTATGTCTAGCTTGCTAATCTAGAGAATAAGGATTGGAGGAGGGACTCTGTGCTACAGGCATTTCCTGAAATAATTAGCTCTGAGATGAACAAAAAAAAAATCTAGACTTTTTTTTTCTTGAAGACTTGTGAGAGATTTGGAAGATGTAAAGTTCTGGGTGGCGTGTGAGGGCCTCAGCCTCAGATGGTGAAGATGGCAGGGCCCTCTGACTTGTAGACGTCAGAGTTCTTTAAATGAGTAAGTCTGCTAGAATAAATTACTTTCATTTTTATATGAAATAGTCTACCCATTCA
This sequence comes from Acomys minous, assembly GCF_964271855.1. Lineage (NCBI taxonomy): Eukaryota > Metazoa > Chordata > Mammalia > Rodentia > Muridae > Acomys > Acomys minous. Next base: position 72,062,337 of record NC_140496.1, on the reverse strand, counting down.
CTTTTTATTTATTGTCCTTTTAGGCTCTTGAAAACCCAACAAGGGAAATTTTAGATGCTTTGAGTCTCCAAAAGGACAATGTAACATTTCGGTTACAATTTCTCTTTGAAATGTTTTAATCACTTGGTATTTGTCCTGCCTATCCTGGCACAAAGGTATCAAAAACAGGATATTCTTCCTAAGCCTTCTTTTGGCTATAATGTGGCAAATGACAATCGAGCTTGTACAATATTTGATATGGAAGTCTTGGAATTTCCACACAGCGATTCCGAGCCAACAAAAATACACCGAGATGGAAAGCAGGGAAATTTCAACTTCTGTTGCCTGACTTCACCGTGTTACTCCTCTGCAGATAACACTTGCCCCAACAGGATACTTGATTCTAACCATGATTTGGAAATGGAAAGCTAGTTTTGTGAACTCGAAGGAAAATAAGATAAAAATAGTTTACATCGGATGGTAACGCGGCCTGAGAATGGGTGGTCCTTAAGTTATCTGGGAGGATTTCCTGGACTTTCTTTGGTACAGGAAGATCAAAGATGGTCTGGGGTTGGGCTGAGTTGAAGTTGTTTTGAAAGTAGACGCCGTAGAAATAGTCAGTGGAGACTCAGAAACCTTAACTTCTTGGGGTGGCATTCCTCTCGCCTGAGCAAGTCAGTTAGCTTCACTGACCCTTCTAAGGGGTGGGGGGGAAGGCATCTTTCATACTTCCTAGGATGAAGGCTCATTAGAAGATTCGTATAAAGGACCTTAAAATTACATTTATTATGAAGCATGTTACAAATGTGAGATAGTCTCAAATGCTTTTCTACAGTTTGATTGGTCTGTGCGCACTGTATGTTTAAATTAGATAGGATGGAAAGGCTAATTGGAGTATATTTTCTCAAGAGGATGTGACATGTTTAGCATTTATTTATACTTTTTTGTCTATTTTTTTGGCTATAAAACACAAGGAAAACCAGAATTTCTGGTGTTCTAGCTGAGAGTGTACTTGTCTATTCAGTTCTTTCAAAGATGGAAACAGCATCTCTTCCTGCCTGTCATACCTTTGGAAAGTGCTGTAGACCTGGAAAATGACAAAGCCAAGGTGTCCTCTCACACATTCTTCTAACGCCATCAGGGAAACTTTTCTTACATCCTCCTTGGCAGACCTGGACTTCTGTATCCGTACATTCCTAATTCTGATCCAATCGTGGGTCTCTCAACACTTTCTTTGTACACTTTGCAACTGAGGTCACTCATCTGTAAAATCCCTGACGGCCCTACTTTTACGAAACCGCTTTCTCATCTTTTCATTCTCAGAGAAGCCTTAGTCATCCTCTCCCATATTCTAGTACTTGTCATTACCCATAATATCCCTAACTAAAATCTTAACATCAAGGTTTTCATTCTCTGACCCAGTTCACTGACTGTATTATGATCCCAAGTCCACAGGTCTTTGACTCCATTTTTTATTGTCCTTGTGTTATTTATTGCACACATTGCAAAGTCTCAGGGAACTACTTTAGTCAAAGCAAAGGGATAGTTCAGATTAGAAGGGAATATGCTATCAAGATTGACAGGAGGCCCCAGGAGCACTTCACTCCAGGGCCTTGATTATTGTTTGGTGCCTCCTTTTAATAGATTCAAGAGAAAGAGGAATTTGCTTACTAGGGACCTACTTTAGAGGGGGTTTCTATTTTGGCTGACAGGCTTGTATTTTATAACCGTTTGCACACCACATGCCTGTTCCCATAGCATCTGGCTTTAATCATATGCATGACCAGTAGTTCCTAGGCATAAGATGGGAAATAGGGAATTCTTTGTAAAAGTTCACTTTGAAGACACTGTTTGTCTCACTGCACATGCACCCCCAAATAGTCTAGCTAAGTATGCCCATTGTCTGGAAGTTTGGGATTGTATTTCAGGATTTGTTTGAATAAAAACAGGCAGATACCAAAGAGTTGCTAAAAGGAGTGAGTTATTTTCATCATTAAAGAAAGCTCTACATGCAACACCACACAGGTGGGGTCCTACGCTGCTAACAGGCTTCTAGGTGCATTGCTCAGAGATGGGTGTGTGCAGAGCCATGCTGAGTGGTCCAGGCTGCTGAAGCATTCTTTATGCTTGCCTGCTTTACCTGAACACCGCATTTCAGACTTAATCTCCTTTGTCCTTTATTTCCATACTGTTTTCATTTGGCAAACTCTTAGCCATTGGTTAATGCACCCAACCTGTGCCAATGCTGAGCCTGTACAGCTGCAGCTAAATCCACTAGACCGAAGTCAACAGTCTCTGATGCATGGGTACTTACCATACTTGTGTTAAGCCAGCCACTAATCCCTCCCCCACCCCCCGCATGAGTATTTTGAGGCAGAACCTTGCTATTTTGCTATGTAACAGGTTGACCTTGAGCTTGCTCCTGTCTCCTGGGTGTTTATATTAAAGGTGAAAACCATAGCCAGTTTACAACCTTATCTTTTAAAACAGACTAAAACAATAGTTTGTGAAAGAAAATTACCAACTCACTAGCCTATGAGTCTAGCATTTTTTCTACTTGTGCTTACACTGGCATCCTCCTGCACAGTGTCCTATTGCTGCTACATTTGCTCTTTCCTTTCTTTGTTTCATCCACTAGAATAAAACTCCAAGAGAAATAGGAGAGAGGAGGAGTCTGCATCACTTTGCTCTTGAGCAGCTGGTCCAGTAGGTGTTACAGAATAGTTGACTTAGTAAATATTCATTTTGTCTCTATAGAGGGGAGAATAGACAGACATATTGAGGAGTTCAAATAGAAACAATGGTATATGCAGAGTAAAGCCAAGAGCCTGCTACCAATGGCTAGAAGTCTGTCTAAAACACAACAAGTGTGGCCTTAATCATTACTCAAAAGGTTATTTTTAATTCATTGGTATAGAATCTTGTATATTGATGCAAAATAAGTTTAATTTTGATACATTGGTATAGATTCAAATTTAAGATTATTCTTCATGCACATTATATATCAATATTTCTACTCTAATATAAGGTACAGTATCTATACAACTCAATTATAATACAAGGTTTACTTCCAATACTTTGAAAGTGCTATGTCAGGCTGTTTAGGATAAGTAAGTTATACAAGTTAATTGTTAATTGATCAAATCATGGTCATGTCAGCTACTAGTCTATTTTTATCACAAGAATATATATCCTAGGTTTAACAGATAGATATGATTGTATAGATAAGGTAAAATAGTTAGATAAGGTCTTCAAAAACTCAGAAACCTAAAAATATGGTATTTAAAGATGCTTTTATTGTTTTAAGGATTCTTTGGCAATAAGACAGGTTAACTCTTGGCAGCACTCAGCCTACATCAAAGAAGATGATGAACATCAAAAAAATCTTCCTATGGAGATGGCTTCAAATGTGGCAAACCAGCCACTGGGCAAAATGTTCTCATTTCGGCTACCGACAGAATTCTGTCTAAAAATGGGCAAGCTTGAACTCAGGCAAAGTCGATGGCCAAACTCTGGCAAGACAGGGTATGCAAGTCCTCAATAGTTCTTGCCTCACAACTATGTCTGTCAGACATACTGGGCCAGAAGGCTGAAGATGATGATCCAACATTATCGAGAGCTTTGGATGACTGTTCAGGCAGCAAACTGTCTCTGTCATTTTTTCTTTTTTCACTTTGGAAGCTGCTAGTCTGCACTTCCTATTTACTCAGGTAATTAATTTTATTCCTTCTCAAATCTCTGATGAGGTTAAAGACCAGATAGTTTAGTTTTACAATTAAGCTTAGGTGTTTAGGGATTAGGATATTTTTAGGTCTATATAGATATTTTAAGTTAATAGATATGAGATATGATACATATGGATTTATATTCAGAATTCAGATAAGAAAGATGCTTTCTTCAAGGTTACCAAATACAAATAGCCAAAATACTATGAATGTAACATTTATATAATTCCTGATTGTTTCACGGTTCTTCTTGCAGTATGTAGTTTATTTAATATATGTGTAACAATATAAATGTAGATGTAAAAGATAAAAAATATTAAAAGAAAAAAGATACAAATTGATGTTTGTCTATCTCTGTTTCTCTGTCTTTGTCTGTCTGACTCTCTCTCTCTCTCTCTCTCTCTCTCTCTCTCTCTCTCTCTCTCTCTCTCTCCAAGGTTGGGAATTGAACCCAGGACCTTGTGAATGCAAGGTAGACAGACACTCTACCACTGAGCAATTCTGAACTAGGACTTTTATGGAAAGATTTTCTACAAAGGACACACAACTTCCAAGAGGGCTTCTGTCACCGTGTATACAGTTGTAAGTCCTGAGTAAAAGACATTTGTGTGACATGAGTGCAGTGTTTTGATTGCTTACTATCGGTCTAGAACTCATCATGATAAAAGGGAACAACTAGGAGAACACTGGCCACGCCCCACTTGGCTTTGCAGATGAGAAAATTTCGAGCGCAGGAGTAAGGAACCTTACATCCTATAGCTCTTTCATGTATAGAACAGAGATAGGAGCCCTGACCTCCTCTTTTCTGACTACTTCTTTTTACTTCATGTATCCTAAAAATGATAAAATGTTTTCAGCATTTGATGCTGAGCTGCAGCTCTTAAAAAGCCATTAGATCCCCCAAAAGAAACCTTAAGTGCTGTTTAAGAAAGATTGGAACTTTTAATCTATCATTTGAAAGTCATCCTATTTTTACGGAGAAATTTCCAAAGGCATTATACCTTAGGAGAACACACTTAGAAAGTAGTCAAGTATCAAAATATATATATATAATTTCTTACTTCTTTTACATGCTAAACTCTGACCCCCTACTTGAACAAGTCATTTGTAAGTGGATACAACACCCTAGGTTTGCGATGGTTTTCTTCCCCTCCACCCTTACTTGTTCATTTTTATGTGTTTACTCATCCTTGTCTACTGCATGCTCAGGACATGCCTCCTGCAAGCCCTCCTCTCGCTAACGTAAACACGTATTTTACAGTCATTTAGAGTGGGCAAAGACCTGAATATTTTCTCAGATCCTCCCTGTGAGAAAGGGAATTTATTTGGGATCTGACTGCATGATTGAAGGGGCTGTGTAGAGCTCCCATCAAAAGAATTCACTTGGACCCACTGGAGGCAGCTACTAGATTATGGGAGCCGGGGTGTTTGCAAGCTCAGGGACTTCACTAATTTTCCGACTGAGCTCCAACAAAGGCCAAATGGAGTTCTACATGTGGATTCACAGAAGGCAGGCACCACTGGCTTTGAATTCTTGCTCTTACTTTCAAGTTTTATGCCTGGAACACAGACATGCTGTTTGGTGAAGGGACCACCATGATAGCATCACGAAGACTCACCACATCAAGACTGCAGAATTAGGAGCGACTTTAAGCTTGGTCCTCATTATTTGCTTCAAATGCAATTGATCCATCTTCAACCTTCATGATCTAGGGTCTCTATTAAAGCTACTGTAAAATATTTGCCTAGCCACAGGCACGTTCTGTAGCTATGTGTTAGAATAGTGATACTGAAGTGAGGAAGAATTTTACATTATGGAATCCACCAAATTTTTCTTTATTTTTTTCCCTCCCTCTGTTGTATTTACTATTCCCTTCTCCCAAAAGGAGCTATTCTTCCATGCACTTGGGTGAGAACTGATAGAAAATTACATGGGTTTGAGTAATACCAGTAGTTGTTTATTTTTGTGTATCAAAGAAATGGATTTAAATTTCTTTTTTTGTTTTTAAACATTTTTTATTTTTGCATATATGTTTATATTATTGCACATATATACAGTAAACTACCTACAGCAAGAAGAACCATGACACAATCAAGAATTATATAAATGTTACTTTCTTAGTGGATTTAAATTTCTTGCATGCCTTTGATCGATTCCAAAGGTGAGCGGCAATAGTGAGTGGCTGCTAGTCTTCTCTTATGATGTGGACATTGCTGAGGCCCTCTAGATTGTCCGGCACCTAATTGTGTTGATCCCTGGATATGTCATCACGGCCCTAGAATGCATTCCTCTACTGCCTTTTCCTACTTGCTGTTAGTGGGAGCCACATGCATTCCTAGGAGGAAGCTCAGAGTCTCTCTTGCCAGGTCAGAGCAGTGGGAGATTTCAGGTCTCACTTATGGCCTTTGTCATATGACATGGTACTGTTTATTTTACATGTGCCTAAATGTCTGGGAACTTGCAATTTTCTTATAGAATTAATTTGTTCTCCTGTAGCCCTTATGTACTGTGCCCAGTAGTTTAAAAGGTTTTTTTTTTCTAGATTTTTAACAGTTACTGCTGCAGGCTTTATAGTCATTCTTTGCAAAACTGTGCGTTATGTGTTTAAGGAGTGGAAACAACTTTGAATAAGAATGAGTTCCGGCCATGAAGGGAACTGATGATGCGATGTGGGAGGTGGACCCGCCCATGTATAATACAAGGAAGTGACTATTCCGGTTTCTTTTTGATGGGCAAGCATTTTGCAAGGACATGGGCTATGTGTGTGTGTCACACTCAGTGAGACAGCTAACTGAGTCTTTCAGAAAGCAATATCACCAGGAGGAGAAAAGTAATAAAACTTGGTTGGCATTTCATCTCCTGCAAGAAAAGGCAAATCTATTTACATGTTCGAACCGGACTTGTGGCTAAACAATGCAGCTAAGGAAGTTCACCTCAAACCTTTGTTAGCCAAAGAGCATCCTTTTGCATTCAAGACTGCGAGGGGGCAAAGGCCTGGGATAGCCTCAAACAGAAGAAAAACACAAGTCCCTTAGTTTTGCATCCACATTCCTTCATCTTCTACTTCAGAAAATTATTTCAAAGGGCTGAATTTTTTCCAAAAATACATTTATGAATTAAAACGCATAAAATGAAGTTGTACTCTCCTATTCTAAAAGAGTGACTGATAATAATGAGTGCACAGTGAAAAATAAGGGATGTTTTTCTCTTTTCTGAAAGAGAACAACTTTTATTTTTTAAATTGCAAATTCATTCATTAATGAAGAAAAATGAGTGGTTATTTACTTCAGTTCTCTCTCTCTCTCTCTCCTACACACACACACACACACACACACACACACACACACACACACACACCACGCTGTGGACAGTTTCATTTCGCAATGATCTTTTTCTCATTATCTTTTCAGGAAAGATATCCCTCTTTCGGAGTTGAAGGTCAGGAAAAGGTTGAGATTTAAGGACTTGGAAGTGTCGTGTTTCCCAGGACTTCAGCCCTGAGAGTAGCTGAAGGGGTTAACTTGGGGACTTGGCTGCCTGTCAGTTAAACTTTTTTCCCTGGCTCTGCCCTGGGTTTCCCCTTGAAGGGATTTCCCTCCTCCTCTGCAGCAAGACCCTTTATAAAGAGAGCAGACTTTCTATTTCACTCACACCAGCCTGGCTGGCTTTGGGAGCTGAACACTTTTCCCAGACACTTTCACGTGGGGCACAAAGAAGGCTTTGAAGCTTCTCTTCTATTTCTTCAGTAAGCAGCGACTTGAAACGCCTGAGAAGATGGTCACGATCTTTGGAGCCTCAATGGTATTTTGGATACTGTTCGCAGCCTGTAAGTTTCTGACCTGTTCCACACGTCCGCAGCTTTTGGTGTGCTATAGAGTTTTGCTATAAAAGCCACTATTGTCCCAGAGCTGCAGACGGATGGGTTTTGATACCCTTTTCCAATGTCAAATGAGTAATTTGGATTATATCGGTGGTAAGTCTATCTCTTCAGTTTCCTGTACTTAGCAATGAAGTCAAACTTAGAAAATGACAAAAAGAGCTTTGCGCAATGGGTTTCAAAGTAAGAACGGAGCCTTCTTCTTCATGGTGACGACTCCAGCACTTTCTCCAAAAGCAGCATCGGGTCTTTGGGGTTGTCTTGCTATCAGTCTGAAACAGTTTAAAAAGTAGATTGCCCAGGCTGTGTTTCAGACAGCTGTATTGCTGCGCAGGAGTGAAAAGGACACAGCATAAGACAAGACCAGGGTAAAACTTGCTTTTTCCTCTCTCTTGCTTTTTCAGCTCAAGCTTTTAAAATCGAGACCTCCCCTGAATACAATACGATTGCTCAGATTGGGGACTCCTTGTCCCTGACTTGCAGCACCACGGGCTGTGAGTCCCCTTCTTTCTCTTGGAGAACCCAGATAGACAGTCCACTGAATGGGAAGGTGAGGATCGAGAAAACCAAGTCCATCCTGACCATGGACCCTGTCAGCTTTGAGAACGAACACTCTTACCTGTGCACAGCAACATGTGGTTCTGAGAAACTGGAAAGAGGAATCCAGGTGGACATCTACTGTAAGTGTCAGAAAAAGGTTTTCGTTTTCTCTCGATTTTCTTGAGGAAAAAAAAACAACTCTTAATATTATTTAATAGAGACTTTTTAAGAGTATCTGGATTCTTAGCTAGAAAACACATTTCAATAAAGCCAGAGACAAGAGGAGCTAGCTCAGAACCCAAAATTGAACCTCTGTGTCCTTGTGTGGCACATGCGCTCGTACGCACGCGGACACACACACACACACACACACACACACACACACACACACACACACAAACACACACTGGTGCTCATGTACAGGACTCACACTTTCTTGGCTCTGGTTATTTGCTGCAATGTGAACATCTCAAGGGCTCTGTTAGTTTTCTTTCTCTCTCTAATCTTCCATCTGGTTGTATTTCTACATGTTCACTTATTCATACATCTAAAGGAATGATGAGTTCTCCATTTCTGGGATTTTCCATTCACTTATTCTTGTGCAACTTGGATCTGCTTAGGGATTAAGGAGCTCTGTAAATAGACAAGCCTTCTCTGTAGACATAATCAAAACAACTACTGACATTTCACTCATTTGACACTGATAACTTCAAGAGTTTTTGTTGTTGTTGCTACCATAAAGACTTGTTTTTATACCTCAAAAGGGTTTTTTTGTCTAATAAATTATATTTATCTTAGGAATAGGAACAGGTACCCATATTACACCAGCCTCCCCAAAATGCACCCTAACCTGCATCCTCAACTCAGCAAATAGAACCACCAAGGAGAGTGGGGGGATAAACGAGCCCTACAAAAAAATCATTTGTCTTCTGTTACTGATGGTATCACTTTCAAAACATTTGTCCTCGGGTGAAGCATTTCCTCATACCACCTCATTTGATTCATCTTCGAACCACCTCAGTTTCTTCCTACTGTGCTCAAGTCCGACGTTGCTGATTAACCTTAATTGAAATTTTCAGCAAACCCGCTTGTGTAGTTAGGCTTCCCAAGCAGCTGAGCCTGGCCGGCTGCTTTCAATTATGCCGGCTGTGCATGCACAGTTTATGTCTAGGCAGCCTCCTGAGCTCCTTGGAAGGTCCTGTTATATAAATACCAAGAAAGAGTAGCAACTTCTTATATTACCCGTCGTAAAACTGCGTGGATTCTAGGCACATTTCCTGAAGACTGTGACAGACATAAATAATTGGAGTGGAAATTTAAAATACTGTGGTTTTAGATAATAAAGCATTTCCAGTGACTTCACCTTTTGCCCACAATTACTATACATTTGGAGACTTATAAAAGAGAAGTGAGGATTCTTCTGGATTTCATTATGTTGCTTGCTTTTTTTTTTTTTCTCCCCCCATGAAAGATGTCAGAGTGCCTGTTTCTCATTGTTTTTTTTTTTTTAACAGTTCACTCTCCATTCCACAGTTGATTGTACTATTCTGTGGATCAGGGACACCATCTTGACAGCTGTAGTAAGAAGGATAAACCTTGCAGACGGGGAAGCAATGCGATGTGCTCTGTTGTACTGGGGGGGTTCAGAACACTGACTCAAGCTTTTAGGGGGAATAAATACAGAATGGAGAGCTTGCATAGGAACGTGTTTCTGGTGGATGCATTCTTGCCAGAGGTCTCATTTTCAGAAGCCAGCCCTTTAAAGCCGTTCTCCTCATTCCTAGGCAATCTTACACTGTAACTCTGGGCATGGGGCTTCTTATCTGGATTGTAGAGTTGTCATGTGTCACTGGACTCGTAATGCATAGTGTCAGAGCGCATGGGCTTTGCTCCTAGCTTCACCATGTACTGGCTGCATAACCAAGGCTGGCTCTAATGCAATCACACCACGTCCACATTTCCTTATCTGTGACATGTGGTCTCTCTCACCCAGGGATATAGCAAAAAGAGAGCAAACTTCTTTATGTTGCATCTGTAGACGAGTTTCAATAGACAGTAGGCTTTTCTTTAACAACACATGCTCTTTAACAGTTAGAGGATTCAAACTGAAATGGCCTCCGAAGCATGGTTAATTCTAATTCTTGCTTCCTTGGTCCACCACAAACCATGACGAACAGCTACTTAAACAATTAGTTGTGCCGAATTAAGCCTAGTATTTACAAAAATATCTGTTTTGACTTGCGTTGTGTTCAAACAGTCAGAGATGTTATCAACAGGAGCCAAAAGCTTAGTTGTGCATTTGTTTGGCTTCGCAGCATTCCCTAAGGATCCAGAGATTCAGCTGAGTGGCCCACCGGAGGCTGGGAAGCCGGTCACGGTCAAGTGTTTGGCTCCTGATGTTTACCCATTTGACAGACTGGAGATGGATCTATTCAAAGGTGACCAACTCATGAAGACTCAGGAGTTTCTAGAAGAGATGGAGAAGAAATCTCTGGAAACCAAGAGTTTGGAAGTCACCTTTACTCCTGTCATTGAGGATATTGGAAAAGCTCTTGTTTGCAGAGCTAAATTACACATTGAGCAAACTGACTCTGTGCCCAAAGAAAGGGAGACTGTCAAAGAACTGCACGTCTACAGTAAGTACTTGCATGGTGAGCTCTGGTCTATGGAAATTCCATTGTGGATATGTATTATTTTATTTATTGTTACAATAAATGTGTCAAGTAGATCAACAGGAAAGGTGTAGTTTTACTGCATTATTTATGCAGAATATGATATTACAAATGGCATTATTAAAAGAACAGGACACTGGATGTGGGTTTAGAGTTCTTGAGTGTCATGTCTCCCTGTTAGCTGAGTGACCTTAATGTTCTTTAATTCCTCTACTTTCGTGTCTGTCGAGGAGTCATCATCACACTGTCTGCTTGAAGAGTAGGAAAATGGGCTCAAAGGATAAAATGTTTTACAAAGTTTACATTAAGCCTAAAACACTGGCTTCACGGATTTTTAAAATTGACATTTCTTATTCTCACTCTCTGTGTGTGTGAGACCCATTGTATGTGCATGCATGTACACACACATAATAGGTGGGAAGGAGTTAGAGTTTGTCTTCTAGCTTCTGGGGACTGCTGGCAGATACAAAGCTTTCTTCTTACATCAGAATCGTGTCTAATGGAACTCATTGTACCCTGCTAAAGCTGCAATGTTATGCTCCACTCTGCTCCTATTTTTAAAAGAGCTGGTGTCAAGTACAATGTGTTTACCCAAAGCATAATGAAATGGAAGAGGCTTTTTAACAGATTTATGAGAAAACAGTCAAGAAAGAGGATGTCTTTCTTCATGGAATATAGTACTTTGAAAGGGAGGTATAGTTAAGTCATTGAAAGGCAGTTGCAGAAGAAGGAGCAATGTCAATCATCTGCAAAAGCAGAGTGCTGGACCATGACTACAAATGCTAGCTACTTCCAGGAAAATTTCAGCTCTTTAAGAGAATTTTTCAATAATTAATGATATTTAAAAGCCAATTTGATAGTCCTGGTAGGTTGTCTCCCTCAGAAGTGCTGAGGCTGACCTGGATGTACTTTTGGCAAGGGTTCCTACACAGGATTCCAGTTTTCAGACAAAAGGCAGAACCACAAAAACTTTATGGGCCTCTCTTATTTTCTACATATCTGTGGCTCTCTAAAACCATCAAATATTGAAAAACTATAATTTACTGGTTACAAATTAGCCTGGCTAATTTTTTTTTAACGACTCAGTGATTCTTGACTTCAACTTGACAGAGTAGTTTATAGGCAAATTTGTGTAAATAGAGTCTTCAAGAGGAATAAGCCACCCACACTGGATGGAGGTAACGCTTAATGATGGCTCGTACTATGTTCTATCTTTTCAGCCTCCCCCAAGAACACAGCTATCTCTGTCCATCCCTCCACAAGGCTTCAGGAGGGTGATGCTGTGACAATGGCATGCTCCAGTGAGGGTCATCCAGCTCCTGAAATTTTCTGGAGCAAGAAGTCAGATAATGGAAATCCACAGCTGCTCTCAGGGAATGCAACCCTCACCTTAATTGCTATGAGGACGGAAGATTCTGGAACTTACGTATGTGAAGGAGTTAATCTGATTGGGAGAGACAAAAAAGAGGTGGAATTAATTGTCCAAGGTGAGTAGATTGTGAAGAGATGCCATTATTGGGAGCTGTTCAGTAGTTACACAATGCCAATGTTGAAATTCCTTCCTTAGATTTGCTTGGTGGCTCATCTGGTAGTCATGTGCTTCAGGGTGCATATATATTTATCATTCTCATGCTTTTTGGAATTTTTTTTCTCCAAGCACCTCTACACTGGTCCTTTACTATCTCAGGTCATTTCACTGTTGTTCCATTTCATGGCTTGGTTCTTCCCCTGCCCTGTGGATGCTGGCGTTCTCACGTTACTTATGTCGGTCTTCTCACTCCATATACTCAGGAACTTCACTGCTATATACTTGCTATTATCATTCTGAATTACCTAATCTTCAGCCTTCTACCTCGAAATGATTCCCAATGATCAATCTTCCTTTCCAGCCCATCCTCTTGCCATTGCTTTAGTGTATAACTTCTCATTTGGGATTTTGAAAGATTTTTCTGACACAATAGCATTCCTCAAACACCAGCTGTACTCCGGGCACTTTATATGAGCTATCTATAGTCTTCAAGAAATAACTTAGGGGTATTTTCTTTCCATTTTACAGATGGGAGAATGAATTCTCACATTAATAATGGCCATCAATTGACTGTACACCTACTATTTGCCAAGAGTTCTACATTCTACTTCATATGTTATTTCGGTCTTTACCATGTTCTGTGAGGTAGCTGGAAGACTCAGGTGCAATACAGCGCACCATTTTCACAGAGTCAGACGGCTTTTTGTTACATTGATGGGCTCCTCTTAATCAAAAAACCCCATGTTATTTTCATTGTGGCTAATTTTCTCTATTTTTAAATTAATTTAAAATAATTGGCCAATCAAAAGTATATGCATACTTTGGGTGTGGTGTGATATTTTGGTGTACTTATACAAAGTGGAATGAATGACTAAGTCAAACTATATACTTTAGTAAGAGAACCAAAAAAAAAAATGTATGTATTTGAATGTGTCTGTCCATTAAAATGCAAGCTTCTTAAACTCAGAACTCAGGAACTCATTGTGTTTGTGTGCCTTTGAATGGATTAATGGTGGACTAGTATAGGACCTGACACATAGTAAGTGGTTAGGAAACATTAGTTACATAAACTGTAAAGATGGAGAACATATATTGTCTAATCTATAAAAACATGGATTTTAATGATTTAGATGATTAAGCAAGTAGAATTTGAACACCGCCAGTTGATTAACTCAGGTGGGTTACTATTCTGAAATGGTCAGAGAAGAAATTATATGACTAAAAGTGTGGATGGGTCAGTGTCAGCCCTGGAATAGTTGCATCCCATAACATTGGGCCCCCTTTCAAACAGGCAAAGGAAATGTGTTCTGGGCTTGGGGAAAGGGTGCTTTACATTGTGTCACATGAGCTACTACCAAGGTGAAGTGTTCAGCTACTTTCCAGGGCTTCACACAGTGGTTAGATCCTGATCTCTTTGCAGGAAGGAAGTGAATCTCCTACTGACTTCCCCATTCTCACACTTGGACAGCTTGGTTACTGTTCTGAATAATTTCTGAAAATATAACAGCATATTAATGTATTTGGGGGTAATTTGAGGAGGATCTTCTTTAGAAAAAAAAACACTACAATACCAGGAATACACAAACTTAGACAAGAAAAGCAGCTTTTCCTGGTACAGAAAAGAACCGTGCAAAACGAAGGATTGTGTGCTGGGATTTCCTCTTGTCTCCAGCTTCCTAGAACACTCTAGTAATTTTCTTTGGGGATTCATATGTCATCTTCAGAGTTGCCCAGCAACTCTCTGGGTTTTCATAGGAACAACATCAAGATTTAGAACTCTGTAGCTCAACATGTGTCATTTCATTCACACCTGTGCAGCTGGAAGCTGGAAAACATTTTGGACACTTGAGTCTCGGGTATTTTCTCTGACCACTCAGTTTTCCACCCTGAATGACTACAAAATATTTTGATAATGCATTCAACATACTTGATGTAACCTTAATGTCATCTTTATTTTGCTTTCAGTGTGATTCTGTGTGACTCTCAAAGATACTACTATATATTGGAATTCCAATATATATAGATATATATGAATGGTTCCTTAAGGATAGTGCATCTAGTTAGAGGGCATTTTGGTGCAGTTTCCCCTGTAACTCTTTTAGATTTCATTTTATATTTACATGAGGGTGTCTTGATTTATTTATCTAGGAACAGAAAAGCTAGAATCTCAAGCCAGACCCTTCTCACATCAAAATTTCAGTTATTCCTCTTGCAAATTTAGCTTAAGCCATTTAGCATTTCTGAGCCTTAAATGTCTTAAAGAGATATGATGAGGAGATGGAAAAAGAGAAGTGAAAACCCAGGAGAAGAATGAAAAAGTGGAAAAGAAATAATGGCACCACCTAATGAAACTGTTCTGGGAATCAAGTGAGATAACACGTGTACGTAAAACAGAAAGCACGGTGCTTGACACACAGAAACCACTGCACGATTTGAGGTCCTGCACTCTCAGTGACTTGATGGACTGCACAGAGCAGAGGTTGGGTTATTTCCCTGGAAAGATGCCAACCACATTCTTACCAACTGTTATCTACACTTATGCTGATAGCCTGACTCAACAAAACAGCATGGGTCCGTTCTTAAAAGATGTGGTCCTATTCCTGATGGATCCAAGATGGAAAGGAGTAATTTCTTCTTGGCACAGATAGTAGTTGAATAGAGATCAAGAGAGATAAACATTGAATATGGAAATATGATGTAATAAGAAAAGAATCTTATCTGTTATTCATCTTGTTCTTTCTTTTCTTTCTTTTTTTTTTTTCTTCCTCTTCAGAGAAATCATTTACTGTTGACATCACCCCTGGATCTTGGGTGGCTGCACAGGTTGGAGACTCAGTTGTACTGACATGTGCTGTTGTTGGCTGTGATTCTCCCTCTTTTTCTTGGAGAACCCAGATAGACAGCCCCCTCAATGGCGAGGTGAGGAGTGAGGGTGCCAAGTCCACACTGACTCTGAGCTCTGTGGGTTTTGAGGATGAACAGTCTTACCTGTGCACTGTGACCTGTGAGCGTAGGAAACTGGAGAAGGGCATCCAGGTGGAAGTCTACTGTAAGTGCTTTTCAAAATTGGTGAATCTGATCACTTCAGTTTCCTCTAGTTCCTGTGGAAGAAAAAGGGGTGTGACTCTGTAATGATATCCATTTATAGAGAGAGAGATTTGGCATTGTAAATCATCCCTAGCTCTCTGAGTGTGGTTTGATGTGATACAGTTGGGCCAACCATTCAGCATATATTGCATATGTTTCCAGCATGCACACAATGTGTGACTGGTCCTATACTCTCCTCACGCACTTGACCTTACTCTATGCTCTGCTTCCCTCCCGCATGTACATAAGGTGTATGGAGGTGGTGAGTGAGAGCAGACAGGGGGTTGGGGAGGGGTGGGACTTTGGGGAGGGAAGGGGGCTGTGCCCATTTAGATAACTGCTAGGTGAGGAGTGACTGCCCTATTTATTCAAATTGTGAGTAAGACTCAAGCCTGCCTGTTTATTTATTTAATTTTGTTTTGAGATGTTAGGGATGGAACCCAGGGCTTTGAATATGCTTAGAGTTATATCCTCAGCCTGCCAACCTACTGTGTGTGCGTGCATGCGTGTCTGTGTGTGTATGTGTGCGTGTGTGTGTGTGTGTGTGTGTGTGTGTGTGTGTGTGTGGTTTTTTTTCTGTTTTTTATGATCACTTAAAATGTCTTTATTCTTCTCTCATTTTGGAGAGATAACTTTACTGTTTGTAGTACTCATTATTTTTTTTAAAGAATAGAAAATAATGGGTCACTGTGCTTTGTTCATTTTCACGCTCATGTTATTCTGGCTTATCCTTCCCCATCCACCATCCCCGTTTCTTTTCCTAAATAGTCATGCTTCTGATCAGACATAGCATTCTTTGTATTGTGTGTGTATAATACATTTCAAATAATATATTATATTACTATGTACTATACTTATTAATATGTACTTATTAATATAAGCATATGGTATTTTAGATACTATTAAGACTTTTTCATTAAAGAAGACAGAATGGAAGGCCTATAGGGTGAAGGGGCAGGTGGTAGGGGAAGGGGAGGAATGGGGAAAGACGTCTAATATTTTAAGGCAGATGTGAAAAGGTGATCTGCAGGATTCAGACGGGGACAGTGGGAAACAGCAGAGTGCCAGAAATGAAGACAGGTTTTACTTAGTCTGAGTGTGGGATGGTCTGGATAGGGAGCTGCCTTGGAAAGCAAGTGCCAAGAGCAGCTTCACAGCTGAGTTATACTGTTAACAAATGGTACACATTTTTCTTGTCCCCTCCTTTTCTGCCACCTTAATAAAAATTATTTCCAAGCCCCAGTCTCCATGCATTTCACATTCCTGGAACCCCTTAGTCTACACTGGGTGAGCAATGGACCTCATAGTGACCTTGTGACTGTTATTTTGTGGAGAGGGTGGTGCTGCTCTGTTCCATTCACTCAACCCCAGAGAACATATTGTAAGGATTTTCTGTCTACGACCCTGCCCGACTTTATGCTAGGCTTTGGGATTTTGTTCAGAGTAAGAGTGTGCCTGTTAAGAGATTTAAATCTTTCAAAGGGGGGTAAACTTCATTGCTTTATCACGTTACCCACAGTCAAGGATCTGCTGATGTAGGCACATTCCCAACAGAAACGGGAGCGTCATGACAGCTTATTGCAATGTGGCCATGTTGGAAAATCTACCATTTTCGCAAGATCTTACTTAAGGAAAAATGTGTAGTTTTGTCCTGGGTTTTTGTTTTGTTTGGGTTTGGGTTTTTGTTTTGTATTACTCTTACCTTGATAATTATTTTAGTCTCATTTTTGTTGACTTACATAGGATGCATTATACGTGTTATATAGATGAGAGAATACGTACTCAGAAGCTAAATAATATGGTTAGAATAGTTACTTTACATTTTTTTTATTCATGGCTAAAGTTATCATACAAAGAAGTGCCTTTGTGTTGCATCTGTGTTGCTAAGCTTTCTTCTCATTTGTTCCCCTTTCCCATTGCCCTCTCCGTGTCTGTCTCCTCCCTAACTTCTTCCCTTCTTTCCCACAGTCTTCCCTTCTGCTTTTCTATTGTACATGCTCTATTCACCTTCTGTTCCCCACATCCCACACAATGTCCTCTCATGATACTCTCTTTTAGTTCTGTGACCTCCAAGCAATCCGTATCAATACATACATATATAACTTAAAATTTAAATTTAGGATTCACATATGTGAGAAAATATACAGTATTAAGTCCTCTCTCTCTCTCTCTCTCTCTCTCTCTCTCTCTCTCTCTCTCTCTCTCAGGTTACTCTGTAGCCCCCAGCTTTCCTGGAACTCACTCTATTAACCAGACTGTCCTTGAACTCAGAGATCTACCTATGTCTGTCTCCTGTAGTGCTGGGATTAAAGGCTTTCACCGTCACACTGGCCTGTCTGTTTCTTTAATTACCAGAATTGCCTTATTATAGGCAGATCTCTGAACTCAAGGACAGCCTAGTCTACATAGAAAGTTCCAGATCAGCCATGTCTGAAAAATGAGCTACAGTCTTTAAAAAATAAATCTAAAAAGTATTTAAAACTTATTGCCTAAATTTAGTCATAAAATAAACCATACAAAATTTGATAAACTAACCAAATTGAGAACTGTATTGTGAGTCTCATTAGATGCTGAAAAAACTATATAATCAAGACTTATAGAGGCAGACTCTAGATATAATATAGTATGAAAAGTCTCTTTTGTCCATGTAAGTTTCTTTTTCTAGCTGTAAATTAAATTAAATAATAACCATTTTATCAGACTGCTCCGAAGAAGGAACTAATGAAGGCTGATGGGATTAGTTTATTTTTAGTAGCCAATATATCATGTCAGATAATTAAATTATTTAAATTATATAGTTAATTGATAAGATAGACGAAACCATTGTGCCCTTAGAAAAGAATAGAGGCAAGATGGCATCATTAGAAGAGAAAATTAAGGAGTAAACACACTGATTACTCACTGACTTAAAATACTAAATATTTTGTTATTATTTATAATTAGTATTATATGTGTATAGTTATACTTAATGATATTACTTATTACTTGAGACCACACTGTTCCCAATAATTAAAAGTTGTCACTTTGAGACTTTTGCATTTTTCCATTAAATATCACATATTAATATTATTTTTGATTGATATCTGCAGCATTCCCTGAAGATCCAGAAATTGAGATGAGTGGGCCGCTTGTGCATGGGAGACCTGTCACTGTGAACTGCACAGTCCCTAACATGTACCCTTCCGACCATCTGGAGATTGAATTACTGAAGGGGGAGATGATGTTGATGAATAAAAAATTTTCGGAGGAAATGGGCATAAAATCCCTAGAGACCAAAAGCTTGGAAACGACCTTCATCCCCACTTCAGAAGATACAGGGGAAGTTCTTGTTTGCCTGGCTAAATTACGCAGTGGCAAAATGGAATCTGAACCCAAACAAAGGCAGAGTACACAGACTCTTTATGTCAATGGTGAGTGTACACGTGGGGGCAGCTACAATTGACTATGGATTTCTTGTGTATGTTTGCCAGGTAATAGTTACAGAAGGTTAACGCTTAAAACCTCTGTGAAGAAAACTGGGGAAAAAAAATAATCCAGAAAACAGTGATTATAACAGATCATTCTTCATAATATAAAACAAACTATTTATTTACATATTCTATGTATTGACATTCAGTAATGGCTCAGTCAGGCAGCTACTCAGCCCCAAAGAGATTCAGTAGAGCTCACTCAAGCATCTTCAGGCAGGCAAGCAGGTGGCTTGTCACAGGAAGTTCACTTAATGTGTCTGAGCCTTATGTGTGTGGTCCCACCTGTCATTTTTTAGTGCGGGAAGGTGGCATTGATTTACTCTCCAGAACACAGGTGAGAAAGGTGGTGATGAAAGTAGCCTCATAAAGGTCTGTGTCAGGGGCATCTCTCTGTCACCATGTCACTTCACCCACATCCTTTTTGGCCAAAAGGTCAATCTAGGTTCAAGGGGTTATGAATGGGTTTTATTCACAGAGATATTCCAATGCATCCTGCTTAGATAACAGATACCAGTGTGTGTGTGTGTGTGTGTGTGTGTGTGTGTTTCCAACACTCTTCTCTTCTCTCCCTTAGAAATAGAGCCATTTCTATTTTATCCTGGTTCTTTTTCACTGGGTCACACAGAGGCTTCTAATCCACCATCTTGACCAAAACTTACACTCTACTTGATTTTCTATGCTTTGACATCAAAGCCATTCCACAGATTTGAAAATATCCATATTTCATTTGTATTCAAACTCTCATTGTGTGTCCTCCACAGAAACTTCCTGGGCTGGCTATCACAGCTTATAAACTGTACTAAGGCAGAGTCCACTTCCTAGCTTCACAACATTGTCTAGACTCTTTGGAATTCAGGGCGTAAGCGGATCAAGCTAAGTATCTTTTCCTTTTCAGTTGCCCCCAGGGAAACCACCATCTGGGTCAGCCCCTCTTCTGTACTAGAGGAGGGAAGTCCTGTGAACTTGACCTGCTCAAGCAATGGTTTGCCAGTGCCCAAAATCCTCTGGAGCAGACAGCTAAGCAATGGGGAACTGAAGCCTCTTTCGGAAGATGCTACACTCACTTTAATGTCTGCAAAAATGGAAGATTCGGGCGTTTATGTATGCGAAGGGATTAACCAGGCTGGAATTAGCAAAGAGTCAGTTGAGCTGATTGTTCAAGGTGAGCAGGGTACGACTTTTAAGTTACTTATGGCTAGTAAGTTCACTGATGGTAAACAAGGTCTTCTCTGAAAAAAAAAAAAAAAGCCTTTGTGGGCCAAAGAGATGGTTTGGCTGTAAGGTGTGCCTACTGATCTTACAGGTAACCTGGGTTCTGCTTTTAGCTCTCACATTGGTAGGCTCAAACTTCCATACCCTCTCCTTGCCTCCATGGGTACTGCGTTCGCACACATAGACACATATAAATATGCATAACTTAAAAGTAAACCTTAAAAAAGAAAGAAAAGAAAAACCTTTATTTCAAAACTTCATTTATATGCAGAAAAATAAACATAAAAATAGAAAAAGCAGCTCCACACTGCCCATGGGATGGATTTTCATTCCAGGCCTACTCACTTGCCCGAAAATCATATTCACCTCAAATATCATGTTCTCTCCAGTAACTAAGGTGGAAGTTCATGGACACATAGGAGATCATAGTTTTGGTGAAGAAACAAGGGCAAGAAATTACTTAGGATTAAAACCATCACCTTGCGTTGAACAGGGTCCTGAGAAGTAGCTCCCAAGAAGCTGCCTAGGAGTTGTTTAGATGCCCAAGTGGGTAACTTTTGTAAACTTTGAGATTAAGGATCACAGTAATTGTGCCTTTGGGTCTCTCTGCCTGCTGGCATGGAACCACCGGGGTGAATATAGATATAGGTCTCCCTTCTTGATGATAAGGGCCCAAGATTGAGAACACAACAGTTTCTGCTCAGCACATTGAAGCCATAGGCTTTCCAGGGCAAAATTATGAAGCAATCCACTTGCATAACCCTTGATGCTTTTTCTCTGGGGGCATTGGAGCTACTCTCTTCTGTGTCCCTTACTATTTATTATTCCTGGTAAGGTATATGCTGGGGTTTGTTGTCATTGTCTCATTTAACTGAGGTCTGTAATTCAAAAAAAGAAAGAAAAAAGAATTTGGGAAGGCTACTGCATAATCTCAAAGAAAACTGCTAGGAGAGTCTCAGGTCAGCCTGGGCAACACAGTGCCACCATCTGAAGGAAGAGGAAACCTAAGTATGGGTATCATGGCCCTGTAGTGTTGTAGGAGGATCATCACAGTGACAGCAATAGACAGTCTTAAGCAAATGTTCCTAAAACAGACTTTTGCTGTTTCCCTCTAAGGCTTCTTGCTCTGCCTCAGGTTAGATCAGCAAGACTTTGTCATTTGATTAAGTGTTAACTCCGTTCTTAATGTCAGTAAACATATTAGTTTCCTGGTCAGGAAATCCCTAGCTCATAAGGCTTTTTTGCACTTCCAGGAAAAATTTTGGTGAACAATGTGATTTTTTAAAAAAACAAAATTTTTCCTTATTTGAGTTCCATGGCTATTTATTAAATGTCTTCTAATGTTTGTCTTTGTCTGGGTCAAAAATCATATAGAGGATATGGGGGAAAAGCCTGAGCTATGACTTCTCGCGCTTAGAAGAACATGATCAGTTAGAAGTGGGCAAATGCCTGATCTCTGCTTGCTTTCCTTACAGCTCATGCAGAAAGCATCACAAATAGCTTGGCAGAGACCGCAGGTGTTCTCAGTCTGTATGGGGGGGATGGTTGTCCCCCCGCCCCCCACTGACTGTCTGCTCTCTCCTCAGTCTCTCCAAAAAACATACAGCTTACAGTCTTTCCTTCTGAGAGTGTCAAAGAAGGAGACACTGTCATTATCTCCTGCACTTGTGGAAATGTGCCCGAAACATGGATAATCCTGAAGAAGAAAGCAAAGACAGGAGACATGGTGCTAAAGTCAGTTCACGGCTCGTACACCATCCTCAGGGCACAGCTGCAGGATGCCGGAGTGTACGAGTGTGAATCTAAAACTGAAGTTGGCTCACAATTAAGAAGTTTAACACTGGATGTAAAAGGTTAGCTTTCTCTGTTTGTTTGTTATTTTTTTCCGCTTTAAAAAAAAATTATTCAAAGTTTCCAAGGGGAGTAACAAGTTTCTAGTATTAAATGAAGTTGACAAAATGACCCTGAATTCAGTGCTAGCGACTGTTTCTTAATGTTTCTTGAAATAATCAGGCACAGCTGTTCTCGTCCTATAACATTTAGCCAGGAAGTGGACATTAATCATCAGTGAACGTGGAATTCACATTTGTTTTTCAGAGTTGGCAATTCATCATTGGCGTCTGAGGTTTTAGATTCACTAAGTGTTTAGCCATATATTTTGCAAACTTTCCCCTAGAGTAAAAGGAAACTGAGGAATTGGGACTGGCAAAGCAGAAAAAGAGCCCTCTGCATGCCTTGCTCCCCACTGGCAAGAAGCTCTGCTTTTACCGTACAGAATAACTGCATATTTTCTGTGTGGCTCTTTTGTGAGGATGCTAATTGGGGATAGTGGCAAGGATCTGAGACAGGATCTCTAGATTTCACTAGAGTTTCCTTTGAAATCCATGCCCTGATTGTTTTACTTTAACAGATGAAGAAGGGAGGGGCAAGGCCCCTAGAGACATTGGCGCTCCTTAATTCCCTGTTCCATCTTGTGAGTGCCTCCTAATTTTATTGATGCCAGCCTTGACGAATGAGCCTTGGACCCTTCGCACACCAAAGAGCTGTTGTGTGTTGAAATCCAGTCTGGTAGAGTGGACAGGATTGCTAATGAATGCCGTCTCTGAAGAGGCCTGGCACTGACCATGAGAGTTAACTAACCACATGCCAGTTTAGAGAAAAATCTGAACCTAAGTAAGAAAACAGAATTTTTGGCTAACCAAGGTCCTCAAGATCACAAACCTTAGCATATATTTTTTCTTTCTTCATAGCACCTCTTCAAATCACAGCTATATCAATATATCCACTTAAAATGTTAAATAAGGGGAAATATCATAACTACATGTCAAATTTTTAGTCACCCACTCGTGGTGATTGTCCTGAAAACAGGTGATCTGGCCAAAGAAAGTATCATGTATTCAAAGAATGGGACACTGCCTTCCATCATGTCACTAGACGTGTGTAGCTATTGCCCTCGGCGAGGTAGACTGAGATCTCAGTTATGAGCAGGCTGAGATGTGCCTTCCTTTGGCTAGCTCTAATTTAGCTTAGCCCCAGGAGATGACACTCCTAAGATTTCTGCCATCCTGTGGGTATGGCTGTTTCTTCTCAAGACTGCGAAAACCGCGTCTTCTCTTTATGTCTTTCTCTTTCACACATTGCCTTCTCTAATTGCTTAATTACTCCCTTACGTATTTGCCACTTTTATTTATCCTTTAAATGAACAATGAATGCATATTAGTCACTCAGCCAGACATTCATGCTCCAATGTGAAGATGATTTCAAATAGCTGTATCTGAATAAAGACCCAACATTGTCCTGTGTTCCCCCACCTCCTTGCTGGATAGTTTGAACTAGTTTTCCTTTCTTTTCAGTTGAGTGTTTATATTTATTTTGTCTTTTGGGGTTTTAGCTTAAATGCATTCCATTGATACAAATGATCAGGAATCTTTACAACTTTCAAGGTTTAGGCCATTGCCGTGACGCTTAGGGTGACACTTCATATTTGTCCTTCTGTAATTTGAAACAACTCACTCGTGTGATGCTAATAAGTCACTTTTCTATTTAAAAAATTTTTTTATTTAAGTAATTTATTCAGATTACATGTAAATTGTTATCCCCTCACTTGTATCTTCCCCTCTTCCTACCGCTTTCACCCTATTCCCCTCCCCGAGGTCTGTGACAGAAGGAGACCTCCTCCCTCACCATATGGTCACAGTTTATCAGGTCTCATCCTGGTAGCCTGCTTCCCCTTCCTCTGAATGCCACCTGGCCTCCCCACCAAGGGGAAGTGGTCAAATAGAGGGCACCAGAGTTCATTCAAAAGTCACTTTCTATGTTTTAAAAGCTCTGGAAGGAATTGTGGTGGTGCTCCAGATCAGATCACTAATTTCTGTTGGGACTCAGACAACATACCCTCCCCACTTATTAAAACATAGTCCATGAGGCCACACTGTGGTGTGCCAACCGACAGAAGCAAGTCTTGGGACAATGTCATGCTGTCTGGAGACTTTTTTTATGAAGCTCAGATGTTTGAGGTGTTGCAATTGTCACATGTTTTCTTAGGAGACTTTAAGGTGTTTATATATTGTCATTTTCAGTACTACATTTATGACTTGGTGGCAAAATCACAGGAATTAAAAGAAAAAACTTTATAGCCAGGCAGTGGTGGTGCATCCCTTTAATCCCAGCACTTGGAAGGCAGAGGCAGGTAGATTTTTGTGTCTGAGGCCAACCTGGTCTACAAAGCAAGTCCAGGACAGCCAAAGCTACACAGAAAAACCCTGTCTCAAGAACAAACAAACAAACAATCCCAAAATTAAAAAAAAAACAAACAAGAATAAAAAACTTTATTAGTTCTCAATATTTTGGGCCTACCTAGAGTACCAAGTAGTGTCTTAAGTGCTGGCTAGTTGTGAAGCACTTGGTACAAACACAGCTTTCTCTACAGAGTTTGCAATCAGGAGAGGAAAACAAATGTAACAGATAATTGCACGGTCAAATGTTGACTCGCAAGCTGTTAGGGGGATCTGAAGGTGAGGTGGCTGGGTTTTTGAGGGAATGTTGGAGTATCAAATTTAGATCAAGGGAGATGTAGGTCTCTGGGTAACTAAGACTTGTACTTAAATTTAATACCTGAAGACCATCAGTAAATCAAGAGAGCTTGTCATTTGCTGGAGGCGAGTAACCATATAAAGATGGTTTTGCTTCAGACACACAGAACAGGGGCCGGCCAGCCATTGACAAGAATGTGCTGTCTTTTACATTAAGGCCCACACTCTGAGTGTCACGAAGAGGTGGTTCAATTCATGATGGTCAGAGTCACATTGCTCCACCAGATGTTTCTGGCTCCTGCTCTGATAAGCCAGATCACTAAAACGTGTGCTCTTCCTTCCCTTTCACACCCGAAGCGATCTTTTAAAATGCAAGTTTGTGGAATCAAGAACTGTCAGCTTTCATACCCACCGCGAGCATAGCAATCACAGGCGACTTGTTTGGCTGTTTCAGAAAGAAAATGCGTTATATGAGTGAGTCTTGATGGCCCTCAGCACAGCTTTTATCGCTTCTTCCGTGAGGAACTAGTCGTACCGTTACTACAGAACGCATGCTGTGATGAAATTATTTCCTTTTGTACTAGACACTAATCGTACCCGTTTGATTATTTTTCCAGGAAGAGAGAATAACAAGGACTATTTTTCCCCCGAACTCCTTGCACTCTACTGTGCATCCTCCTTGGTAATACCCGCTATCGGAACCATCATCTACTTCGCAAGAAAAGCCAACATGAAAGGATCGTACAGTCTGGTGGAAGCACAGAAGTCAAAAGTGTAGCTGACATCTGAAATGTTTGTGAAAAGACACTATTTATAAACCCCAGATCCTTAAGACTCTCGTCCTTTCACCTCCCTCTCCCTCTCCCCCTCTTCCCCGCCCCCTCACCCAACCAAGCTAGGCATTCAGACTTCCCAGAACCTTCTCTCAGGAGAGAAGGTAAAGACCTGGCTGCTTGAGCCCTTGCTGGATGCAAGAAGCCAACCAGAAAACGTTCTACGTGACAAGTCCCCATCGTCGAAGTGACTGGAACAGTCCTGTGATATGTACATACATAGCGTAATCTGTATATATGTAAAATAAAATTATGTCACAGCAAGGTTGTTTAGAATAGCAGCATATATGCTGCAAGTCAGCATATAATCAAAAAGTGTTGCTTGGACTGACTATTGTAACTTAATGCATCTTAGGAAAGTTTAATATTAATATTAATGTTAATGTTGACTAGACAGCTGACTAGTGACACCTTTCTTATATTTTATTTTCTTCAATTTAATTTTATTTCCATGACTTTTATTGACAGTGATTTTATACTTAAAAAAAACCAAGGTTTTATATTTTTATAGGAAAATCATAAAGAAGTCAGTGGGTTGACTCTAGGTACTATGTCCTAACTCCTGGCATAATTATTAGCCAGTGTTTGCCACATGATACTGTATGGTACGGGCACACGTTTCTTCCTTGGGACCTTGTGTAATGAATGATGTGGTTTAAAATGCAACTTCCTTTTACCTATCTTTTATAAATAGTATAGTAAAGTGAAAATTTATGAACACAGAAGACTTGTGTTTTGTTTGTTATAAATTGTCTCCTTTAATTATTCTCTTGCTGTTCTGGGATTGTCAGTTATATGCGTAAAAACTTCAAATTACTAACATAATACAGTTGCTCAACATGGTTTTCAGACTTTTTTTTTTAATCAAAAATCACCATGAGAATCTGATAAAATAAACAGTCTTATTCACATCTTCTCAACTTAATGAATTAAGATCTGTGGTTTATCATAGACCGGAGGCTAGCATGATCGTTATCAGAGGCGGTTTCATCCCACAACTGATGGAAACAGATGCAGAGACCCCACAGCCACACATTAGGTGGAGCTCGGGGACCCCACAAAAGAGAGGGAGGAAGGATTGAATGAGCCAGAGGGGTCAAAACTCACAGAATCAACTAATCTGGCTTCATAGGGGCTCACAGACACTGGACCGACAATCAGAAAGCCTGTTCTCTGCATATGTGTTATGGTATTTGGTCTTCTTGTTGGACTCCTAACAGTGCCTGCTTTGGGGACTCTTTTTCTCCTACTGGGTTGCCGCATTCAGCCTTAATATGAGGGAAAGTGCCTAGCTTTATCACAACTTGATATGCTGTGTTTGGTTGACAACCTTGGGAGGCCTGCCTTTTTCTGGAAAAAAAAAAAACAAAAACAAAAAACTGGAGGATGAATGGATTGGGAAAGAGAAAGTGGAAGGACTGGAAGGAAAGGAAATAATGGAAACTACAGTCACAGTATAATGTATGAGAGAAGAATACATAAATAAAAATGTAAAGATCTTTAGTTTGTGATTTTTTTGGAGTCTGAAACAATTAAGTTAAAAACAATAATTATATATCCATTATGTAGTACATACAATAAAATGACAAAGAATGAACAGTTGGTACATGCTACAAAGTTCTATTATTTTTCAGGTCATCTTGTATGCCCAACACAGGTAGCAATTCTCTCCCCGCTGAGCCAGTAAGTCTTGAATTGTAGCCTTGATCATTTTCTTTCTCCGGAGGTTTTGTAGCTAGAAAGTTAATTCTAACTAGTACAGTAGTTTGTTAGGTTTTTGAATTGTATATAAGCAAAGTTTAATAGCATGTTTGCCTGGTGGCCTTATTCTTTTATTCAAACTTTGACTCTTGCACAATTCAACCATGCTGAATTACAGGCCGGTGTGTTGTAGACCAGTTGTTTTCACTCTTCTCCAGGGTTTTACTCTAAGACTTTATAACTTCTTATTTATCCCTCCTTTTATTTACAAATATTTGGATCCTCACTGGGACTCCTCCCAGTTATCCTGTTGCTACCTTGTGTCATGGAGATCCTGCAGCTTTGGATCAGTAGGGAGGGAGGTGGCTTTCCCCCAACCCAATAGTTCACAGGTGATGTAGATTTTTTGGGGGTGGGATAGGTCAAAGCCCTGGATCTGGGCCTGGATGGCAGCTGAGCTGGTCAGCCCAAGGGTCTCCCTTATCTGTACTACCAGAGCACGCTCTCCAGCATTGTTCTGGCTAGGCCTCTAAATACCATCAGCAGCAGGAGACAGGATCAGCTCCCCTGCTCTCATACCCTCCAGCTGGCTCATGTACACCCATGCCTCCACATGCACCTTCACTGTGCTGCCCAGTCAAGACTTGGGGCCCATTTTTCCAAGTGCTGCAGCCTGCAAGGATCTGAGACAGTTCTCCCACTGTCACAACCTCAGGGCTGGCTCACCTACATTTTTGCCATCAGGGCCAGCTCCACTGTGTGGCCCAGGCAAAGCACAGAACCAGGTCCTCCTGGGTGCTGCAGCTGGGGAGAGGCAGGGCTAGCTCTCCTGCTCTCATGACTTGGGGCCAGCTCTCCTGACCATCGGAGGTGGCGAGAGGCAAGCGCGAGGATGGCATCATCCCGCATTGGTGGGGCCAGCTCTCCTGTGTCCCGGCTATCAGGGCTCTCTCTACTGTGCTGACCAGGTAAGCTACAGGGTCCACTCTCCCTAGAGCTGCGTTCAGTGAGGGACAGGGCCAGCTCTCCTGACTGACGCAGGTGGTGGTGGCAGGAAGGGGTGAGGGCATCAACCCTGAACCTACACACCTACACACATGACAGATGACTGGTGGGACTATCACTCCACACTTCCACCCTTGGGATTGGCTCCCCCGTGCCGCCACCACCAGGGCCAGCTCTGCTGTGCTGTCCCAGAGAGGTATAGGGCCTAGCTACAGCCAGTGAGAAGCAGGGACAGCTCTCCTGCTCTCATCATCCTGGTGTCAGCTTTTCCTTCAGCCTGACAGCACCGGAGGCAGGGGCAGCTCTCCTACACTCACATCTTTGAGGCTGCCTCACCCACATGTCTAAACCAGGGCATGCTCTATTCTGTTTCCCTAGGGAGGATGGGGGTGTGCTCTCCCTAGTGCTGCCTAAAGTGAGAGGTGGGGCCAGCTGTCCAGAGCACTGTAGCCAGTTGAGGGCAGGGGAAGTTCTTTACAGCTCCCGGACATTCATGTTGTCTTAGTGGCTTCCCAGACCAGGGACATCCCTGTAATCTCTAGTAGTAATGTGAGCCATAGATACTAGAATTTTTAAATAATAGGGTAGATTATTAAGATGGAATATTATATTTTCATAATGTCAGCATAAATGAAAGAACAGAAATTATTGACATGTTCAAATGCTATCATTTTCCTTCTCATGGAGTATTTAAACAATGCTTTGGGTGTCAATGTCCATATAGAAATCATTCACAATGATAAAACATATAAAAGAAGTTCCAGAATTGTTGAAAAATGGATTGGTGACTGCTCTCCTGGATTTATGTGATGTATGCAATAGGCTTATACTTACGGAAGCATCCTGTTTAATTTTATCAACACAGTTAATAAAGATATAAAATATTTTTTGTTAAAATCAAGTAGAATGCAAATAAAGAACATAAAATTAAAAATAAAAGATATCCACAGGGATCCAAGCCATTGTATAGTCATGGGCCCAGACACCAGACATGACTTCCAGCAGCAACACAGGTTAGGCCTTCACCATGGCTTCAGGTAGTAGAGCTGGCTACTCACATCAGGCTATTCCTCTCTACCTTCACGGCTCTATCTCCATTCCTCTTCATAATGCTCAAATTGTTCCACTTTTCTTTCTTTCCCTTCTGTCTACACACACTTGCACATTGTAATGGCTCATCATGTAGATGGGCCATGTGGCCTCTGGGTGATCTCTGCTGTCTTCACTGTGGGGCATGGCAGCTTACAGGCCTGTATGTGTTTACAGCCTGCCAATGTGGCATGGCAGCAGGCAGGTCTGTAGACATCTTCTCCCTCTTCCCACTCCTACACCGTGTTGCATGGGAAAAGCAGAGGGCAAGTTTGTGGGTGTCTTTCCCAATGGAAATGGGTACTATGACACTCAGCAGGCCTATGGCTCCCTTCTTATCTGGATACCAGTTCTTTGATCTCCTTTAATAATTACTCAGTTGTCCTATACTCTATACTACCTTCACTTGTGACCTATGCATTCACTTGCTTTGGGGTATCTTCGAATGACAATAATTTAAATTTAAAAATTTTTAATTTTACTAATTTATTCATATTACAACTCAGTTGTTATCCCATCACTTGTATCCTCCCACTCCTCCTCCCCTCCTGCTTTCACCCTATTCTCCTCTCCTAGATCTAAGACTGAGAAGGACCTCCTCCCCATCTATATGATCATAGGCTATCAAGTCTCATCATGGTAGACTGCTTATTCTTTCTTTAAATGCCATCAGACCTCCCCACCAAGGGGAGGTGGTCAAATATGGACCACCAGAGTTCATGTCGAAGTCAGTCCCTGCTCTCCACACAACTGTGGAGAATGTCCTGTCCATTGGATAGATCAGAGTAGGGGTTCGATGTTTACTATTTGTATTGTCCTTGGTTAGTCTAATAGTTTGAGCAGACCCCCCTGGGCCCTGATCCACCTGTCATGATATTCTTCTTGTAGGTTTCTAGGACCCTGTGGGTCCTTCTATTTTCCCATCTCCTATATTTCTTTTACCTAGAGTCTCAGTAAGATGTCCTCACATCTATCCCAATCTCTTGGTAAGTGATGACTTTTATGGGACATGCCTTTTGGGCTAGTGCCCAATTATAAGTGAGTATATACCATGTGAGTCTTTCTGCTTCTGGATTTAACTCACTCAGTATGACCATTTCTAGTTCAATCCATTTGTCAACAGATTTGGGGATTTCTTTGTTTTTAATAGCTGAGTAGTATTCCATAGTGTAAGTATACCACAGTTTCTTTATCCACTCTTCAACCGAGGGATGTTTAGGCTGTTTCCATGTTTTGGCTATTATGAATAAGGCTGCTATGAACATAGTTGAGCATATGTCCTTGTGGTGTAGTAGAGCATCTTCTGGGTATATTCCAAGTATTGATGAAGCCCTATTCCGAGTTTTCTGAGAAAGTGCCAGATAGATTTCCAAAGTGATTGCATGGTTTTCATGCCCATCAGCAATGAAGGAGTGCTCCTCTTTCTCCACATCCTTGCCAGCATGTGGTGTCACTTGAATTTTTTATCTTAGCCATTCTGGTGGGTGTAAGATGGAATCTCAGAGTCATTTTGATTTGCATTTCTCTGATGACTAAAGATGTTGAGCATTTCTTTAAGTGTTTCTCAGCCATTCGATATTTCTCTGTTGAGAGTTCTGTTTAGTTCTGAGCCCCATTTCTCAATTGGGTTATTTGGTTTGGTGGTGTTTAATTTCTTGAGTTCTTTATATATTTTAGATATTAGTTCTTTGTCAGATGTAGAGTTGGTGAAGATCTTTTCCCACTCTGTAAGTTGTCACTTTGTTCTGTTGACAGTGTCTCTTGCCTTACAGAAGCTTCTCAACCTCATGAGGTCCCATTTATTAATTGGTGACGTTAAGGTCTAGGCTGTTGGTGTTCTGTTTAGGAAGTTGTCTCCTGTGCCAATGTGTTCCAGGCTCTTCCCCACTTTTTCTTCTAACCAATTTAATGTCTCTGGTTTTATGTTGAGGTCTTTAATCCACTTGGACTTGAGTTTTGTGCATGGTGACAAATATAGGTCTACTTGCATTTTTCTACTTGTAGACATCAAGTTAGACCAGCACCATTTTTTGAAGATGTTATCCTTTTTCCATTAAATAATTTGCCTTCTTTGTCAAAAATCAAGTGTCCATAGGTGTATGGATTCATTTCTGGGTCTTCGATTTGATTCCATTGATCAACCAGTCTATTGCTGTGCCAGTACCATGCTTTATTAATTACTATTGCTCTATAGTACAACTTGAGATCGGGTATGGAGATTCCTCCTGAGGATCTTTTATTGTATAGTATTTATAGCTATTCTGGGCTT
This sequence comes from Acomys minous, assembly GCF_964271855.1. NCBI lineage: Eukaryota > Metazoa > Chordata > Mammalia > Rodentia > Muridae > Acomys > Acomys minous. Next base: position 72,030,817 of record NC_140496.1, on the reverse strand, counting down.
TTTGTTTCTCCATATGAAGTTGAGAATTGATCATTGAATGTATTAAAAAATTGTGTAGGTATTTTGATAAGGATTGCATTGAATCTGTAATTGCTTTTGATAAGATGACCATTTTTACTATGTTAATTCTCCAAATCCACGAACCAGGGAGATCCCTCCATCCTCTGATGTCATCTTCAATCTCTTTCTTCAGAGATTTAAAGTTTTTTCAAACAAGTCCTTCAATTGCTTGGTTAGAGTTACTCCTAGATGTTTTATATTGCATGTGGTTATCGTGAAGGGTATAATTTTCCTAATTTCTTCCTCTGAATGTTTGTCATTTGTATATAGGAAGGCTTCTGATTTTTTTTTGAGTTAATTTTGTATCCAGCTATTTTGCTGAAGGTGTTTGTCAGCTGTAGGAGTTCTCTGGTGGAATTTTGGGGGTCACTTATGTACACTATCATATCATCTGCAAATAGGGATAATTTGACTTCCTTCTTTCTCATTTGGATACCCTGGATCTCCTTTTGATGTCTTATTGCACTGGCTAGAACTTCAAGAACAAAATTGAAGAAATATGGAGAAAGTGGGCAGCCTTGTCTGGTCCCTGATTTTAGAGGAATTTCCTTGAGTATCTCTTCACTTAATTTGATGTTGGCTATTGGTTTGCAGTATATAGTATGTGCCTTGTATTCCTGATCTCTCTAAAACTTTAAACATGAAAGGGTATTGAATTTTGTCAAATGCTTCTTCTGCATCTAAGGAGGTGATCATATGTTTTTTCCTTCAGTTTGTTTATATGGTAGATTACATTCATGAATTTCCATATGTTAAACCATCCCTGCATGCCTGGAATGAAGCCTACCTGGACATGGCTTTGATATCTTTGATATGTTCTTGTAATCTTTTTGTGAATATTTTATTGAGTATTTTTGAGTCAATGTTCATCAGAGAAATTGGTCTGAAATTCTCTTTTTTCTGGTTGGGTCTTTGTGGGGTTTAGGTATCAACATGATTGTGGCTTCATAGAATGAATTTGGTGATGTTCTATCCATTTCTATCTCTTGGAGTAGCTTGAAGAGTATTGGTATTAGGTCTTTTTTGAAAGTCTGGTAGAATTCTTCACTGAAGCCATCTGGCCCTGGGCTTTTTTGCTTGGGAGACTATCAATGATTGCTTCTATTTCTATAGGATTAATAGGACTATTTAAATTGTTTATCTGATCTTGAATCAATTTTGGCAAGTGGAATCGGCCAAGAAAAGTGCCCATTTCCCTTAGATTTTCTTTTTTTTTTTTTGGCATATATGCCTTTAAAGTAGGATCTGATGATTCTTTGTATTTAGTGTCTGTTGTTATGTCTCCTTTTTCATTTCTGATTTTGTTGATTTGGATAGTATCTCTCTGCCTTTTCGTTAGTTTGGCTAATGATTTATCTATCTTGTTGATTTTCTCAAAGAACCAGCTCCTGGTTTTTTTGATTCTTTGAATTGTTCTCTCTGTTTCTAATTTATTGATTTCAGCCTGGAGTTTGATTATTTCCAGACATCTACTCCGCTTGGGTGTTTCTGTTTCTTTTTTTTTCCCTAGGGCTTCCAGATGTGTCATTAAGTTGCTCATGTGGGATGTTTCCAATTTTTTTTTATAAAGGCACTTAGTGCTATGAATTTTCCTCTTAGCACCACTTTCAATATGTCCCACAAATTTGGGTATGTTGTTCCTTCATTTTCATTGAATTTCAGGAAGTCCTTAATTTCTTTCTTTATTTTACCCCAACCTAGGTGTCATTAAGTAGAGAGTTGTTTAGTTTCCATGTGTGTGTAGGCTTTTTGTTATTACTGTTGTTGTTGAAGTCTAGCCTTAGACCATGGTGATTTGATAGGATACAAGGTATTATTTCAATCTTCTTGTATCTTTTGAGGCTTGCTTTGTGACCTCCTATGTGATCAGTTTTGGAGAAGGTTCCATGCGGTGCTGAGAAGAAGGTATAATTCTTTATGTTTCAGTGAAAAATTCTGTAAATATCTGTTAGATCCATTTGATTCATGGCATTGGTTAATGATGTTATTTATTGGCTTAGTTTCTGTTTCAATGAGCTATCCTTCAGTGAAATTGGGGTGTTGAAGTCTCCCAGTATTAATGTGTGGGGATAGATGTGTGGTTTAAGTTTTTTAAATAGTTCTTTTACAAATGTGGGTGCCCTTGTATTTGGAGTATTGATGGTCAGAATTGTGATGTCATCTGGTTGATTTTACCTTTGATGAGTATGAAGTGTCCTTCCTCATCCCTTTTGATTAATTTTGGTTGAAAGCATTTTATCAGATATTAAAATGGCCACACTAGCTTGCTTCTTGTGATCATTTGCTTGGAATATTTTTTCCAGTCTTTTACCTTGAAGTAATGTCTGTCTTTGTGGGTGAGATATGTTTCTTGAATGCAGAAGAGTTCTGGATCTTGTTTATGCATCCATTTAGTTAGTTGCTGTCTTTTTATTGGAGAGTTGTGACCATTGATGTTGAGAGATATTAATGACAAGTGACTGTTAAGTTCCTTAATTTTTGATGTTGGTTACAGTAGAGAGTGAGTGGTTGTGTTTTTGTGATGGTGTAGTTATCTAATTCCTGTGTAGTTTTGGTTGTAACTTGTCCCTTTGGGGTGGAGTTTTCCATCTAGAAACTTCTGTAAAGCTGAACTTGTGGATAGGTCCTGTTTGAATTTGTTTTTGTCATGGAGTATTTTGTTTTTTCTATCAATGGTTATTGATAGTTTCGGTGGGTATAGTAATCTGGCCTGGAATCTGTGGTCTCTTAAGGTTTGTAGGACCTCGTTCCAGGCCCTTTGGCTTTTATGGTCTCTGCTGAGAAGTCAGGTATAATTCTGATACGTTTGCCATTGTATGTTACTTTGCCTTTTTCTCTTGCTGCTTTTAATATTTTTTCTTTGTTCTGTATATTTTGTATTTTTATTATTATGTGTCAGGAAGACTTTCTTTTTTGGTCTATTTTATTTGGTGTTCTGTAGGTAGGCCTCTTATATGTTTATGTACATCTCTGTCTTTAAATTGGGGAAATCTTCTATGATTTTTGTTGAAGATATTTTCTGGGCCTTGGAATTGGGTCTCCTCTATATCCTTGATGCCTATTATTCTCAGGTTTTGTTTTTTCATTGTCCTTGATTTCTTGGATATTTTGGGTGAAATTTTTTTAAGATTTAGCATTTTCTTTGATGATTGCTTTGAGTTCTACAGTTGTAGTTTCTAGTCCCAAGATTCGTTCCTCCATTTCTTAGATTCTGTTAGACAAGCTCACTTTTGTATTGCTTACTTTCTTCTCTAAGGTCTCTCATTTCTGTTTTTCTTCTGTCTATGCTTTTATCACCATTTCTATTTTCATCATCAGATCTTGAACTGGTTTATTGATTTACTTCATCTGGGTGTTTGTATTATCCTGAATTTTTCCAGTGCTTCTGTATAGGCCTCTTTTATGTTTTCCACCTGTTTGGTTGCATCTTTCTGCATTTATGATTTTATTCATTTCTTCCATTATCCTCTTCATTACTATGGATTTGAGGTCATTTTCCTGTATTTCAATTGTGTTTGAGTTCTCAGGGTTGCTTTCTTTTGGGATAGCTCCATCTGGGGATGCTGAATTGGTTTTTGTTTGCATTCTTATGCTATCCTTTAGTCATCTTGCTATCTCTGATGTTGGGTGGTAGGTTCTAGTGTCCTTCACTAGTGTTCTCCAGTTCTTGCAGTCTGTGGCTCCCAATCAGGTTCCTGGTCTCAGTGCAGTAGATCAGATACAGTGCGTGATAGGTGCCGCCATCTTGGAACTCCCGACAATAATTTAACTTCAACCACACTCAAATGTATTGAGTTTTCTATGTTGGCTTATGAGTTCTGTCATAATTAAAAATAGATTCTTCTGCCCAATGGTAGAAATTTTGCCATCTTGCCTCAGGAAGTTTTGAATTTCTCACACACAGGATCTGTACAAGTTTAAGCAAGACCACATGCCAGGACTGAGAGGGACATATAATCCCACCACTAGCAGAACAGCTATTGGCATTAAATAGTCTCTGGGAGAGAGAGAAATAGTGTTCTCCAGGGAAGAGCATACTAGTTCATTATATAACACCTGAAAACATGTAAATAACAATATATAGGCTGAATAGATTATATTTAGAAATGTATGTCCATATACATATGCATATATGCATGTAATAACAATTAATGAAAAAAGAAGTGAAAGCGAAAGAGGGCAGAGACAAGTTTGATTTGGAAGAGGGTTTGGAAGGAGAAAACTGGAGGAAGAAGTGATGTAATTATATGACAATCACAAAAATAAAAAAAAAAATCAAAACCACGTGCCCACAAAGATAGAATATTATTATCCTTTTAATGATTAGAGGATCTTGATGTACTCTCTTGTACTTCTGACTTTGGTAACGTGTGTTTTCTTCTTGGTTGGATAGAGAAGTTGAGGCTGGTCTATGTCATAGATCTTTGCATAGCTACTGTTTTGTTTCCTTGATTTTTTATCTATTTCTCTTTTCTTCCTGTACCATGGACCTTTGTGCATTTTTATGATTTTGTTTCCCTTATTTCTTTATATTGAATTTGCTATCTTTTACTATATCATTTAGGGGTGACCTTATTCAACAATTTGGAACGTTTTATATCCTTAAAGTAGGCAGTGAGAGGATAATTGTTTCATGTAATTAGCTACATGTCATAAATTGTAATGTGCTGTATTTCACTCTCACCCTTTAAATCCCTGTGTAGTTTCTTCTTCAGAAAATGAGTTATAAAAGCAGATCCCAAGTATCTGGGAACTTTTCATTCAGTTACTTCTCCATTAATTATCTTTAGTTTAATTCCATTTTAGTCTGTGAGCTTACTTCTCATGAATAAAACATTAATTGAATTTATTGAAGTTTGAGGTATTGTTTGGAATACAATCTTTCTTGATGTGCACTTGTAAACAGTGTGTATTCTCTAGCTCTTGGGTAGATGACATTATAAATACAATCAGGTCTAATCATTTGCTCAGCAGTTTTCAAGCCTTGTGTATTGTATTTATTCTTGGTCTGTACCTCCAGTCAATCAGACAGCATTCTCAATTATCCATTTATAATTGTGAATTTTTCTATTTCCCATGTTGAGCCCAGAGAAAAATAAAACCCATCAAGGTGGATACAGCAGCGAGAGAGGTTAGTCCCAACCATATGTCAGACACCCAATGAAAAATAGTCAGAGAAAGATCCTGTTATTATCAGCGATGTTGACCGCCCCAAACTAGAAGTTACCCAAAAGTTCATCCACAAGTGTATGACCAAATGCTGTATTTGTGCAGAGGGATACTATACAGCCTCAATAAGTAATGAACTTTGAAAAGCTAAGAAAACAAAACAAATCTCCTTACTTTGATGAATGATGAGCTGAAGCTGTCATGGCAAGTTCAAAGTCAGCCTGCACTACATAATGAGTGCTAGATCAGTGTGGGCTACAGTGTATGGCCAGATTATGTTGGGGTCCATGCAAAAGGAACAGCAAAACAGCTCTAAAACTCATGGAATGTGGCCCACCGGTGAGCAAACCCACAATGGGTGTGTCTCAGTGAGGCATAACCCCCGAGAACTACGTGTTCTGAGGACTTGGTGCTGTTATGGAGCATGGCTCTGCTGGTTACCTTTGCAGTCCTTATAACCCCCTTAATATGTGAATTGTGTGAGTACTATAAAGGGGGCTCCCAGCCCCTCACTGGGCAGTATCTTTGGCATACTCATTATCAATGCTTGATCTCTTTCAGGCATTGCTGCTGGAGCATATTAATGATTCAACCACCATCTCTGAAAACAATCTATGGCTGTGTATTGTTAACAATGATTACTACCCTTAGAAAGAATTTGGAAAAATAGATTGTTCAACAAGGCTAGGTAAAGATGTTTTTGCTAGTGGCTCTGACATAGAAAGTCTTAGGGAAGAAGAGATTGTTTAGCAAAGTAGGGTAAAGATGTTTTTGCTGTTGGCTGTGATGCAGGAAATCTTAGGGGACAATGGACGTTATGAGAAAGTACACTCTTATTATTAGGAAAGCTAGAGACTTTTTGATGTTGGCAAAGCAAGAACAATGGCCGATAGCAGCATTCGTTGATATGACTCAAGCTGGGCTGGTGACTTAGATGACAGTTGATTTCCTTATTTTATTTTCTGCCCTCAGCTTCCTGATATGATTTAATAAAACATATTAATGAATAGATGAACACATTTAGGACTCATAGGGGAGGGGATTAAGGGAGAAATGAGAGGGAGGGAGGATTGGGAGGATACAAGGGATGGGATAACCATTGAGATATAATATGAATAAATTAATAAAAAAGATAATTGATTCCTTCTTTGTAACCACAAATTGCAGCCTGCCATTAAAAAAAGGCTGGCTGAGAAATTCCCTTTCATGCTTATACTCTGTTAATATATAACAAGTTGCTTATGTACAAATGTATGTGGGTTCTCAGAAATAACTTATTATTCATGTTTGTTCCTTATCCATACTATGCAAAACACTTGGTCATGTGAAGGTATTGTGGAACATGAGTTTATTACGTATATCCATTGTAATCATTTATTTATAGAGAAATAGGATGTAAACAGATCATGATTTTTGTACTGCTTAAAAGATTTTGTTGGGGTATATAAACTATAAAAGGGAAAGGATAAAGACAGAAACAGGAAGAACAACAAGAACAAGAACAAGAAACAAGAAGAAGAAGAAGCTAGAAGAAGAAGAGGAGGAAGAAGAAGAAGAAGAAGAAGGAACATAAACATAAACAGAAGACAGATAAGAATATGGATAAGGACGAAAACAAGAAGATAATAAAAAAGAAGAAGAAGCTTGTTAAAACCTACCTGCTGGAGTCTGTCTTACTTTGTCACTAGTGTAAGTATGTGTGTGTGTGTGTGCGTGTGTGTGAGCGCTCGCGCGCGCGTACGCGCGCATGTGCACGCTTGTGCACATGGTTCTTTTCTCTCCTTCTTTCCTTTTATTTTTTAGATGCTTGCCACCATCAGTGGAAGCCCCTGCTAGGAGCCATCAGCCCTAGCCCCAGCTTGCCACCATCAGTGGGAGCTATTGCCAGTAACTATCAGTTCTGGCTTAGAAGATTTCCCTCAGAGAAAGTCTATAGGGTCACCAGCCAGCCAGCCTCAGGATTCACGCCCCACCTCAGTTTTCCCCAGTTGATGTCGAAGCTGGACTTGGATAAGATTACATTACTTACATAAATTCTGTAACATGAAAACTAATCTATAGTGGATGAAGTTATGTGTCAGCAGTTGCTTTGGGACAGGATGGAAAGCAGGGAAACATTAATTGCAAAGACCTCTGAAAACACTTTAGGGGTGACATACGTTCATAATATTAATTTTGATGTTTGCACGGCTTTGTGAACTTTAAGTTGTGCAGGTCATTGTCTATCAGACCTATTCTGACCTTTGCCATTGTGACATATTTATCTGACCAAAAGCAATGTGAGGAGGAAGTGGCTCAATTGGTCAACACTTCCAGGTCAAAATCCATCTATGTGGTCACTAACCTTTCCTGAGAAGGTAAGAGTCTGGATACCTATCTAATGCATTAAGGAACTTTAGTTTTGTTGTTGTTGTTGTTGTTGTTGTTTTGTTTTGTATGTGAGATTAAGATCTTTGGGACTGTTACGCTTCATGTTTCCCTCCAATTCTTAAGCAAAAAGATTCTAAGAAAATTTACACACATGACATCAGCAACCTAAATTTCATTTTCTTAAATTATGTATTTATTGTACGTGGCAAGTGCATGCCTTAGAGTGCATAAGGAGGTCAGAGAACACTGTGCCACAGTCAGTTCTTTGCTTCCACTGTGTGGCAATCAAGCTCAGGTTATCAGGGCTGTGGCAAGCACCTTTACCTGCCCAGCCATCTAACTGGCCCACAGTAAAACTTTGCTTCCTTATTTTAGATAGTTTCTTTTTTATATTTCACTTTAACAATGGCCTCTTCAGCTTTTTCTCATACTTGCTTAATCAACTTTAACAGTTGTGAGAAGAAAAACAAAAGACAGACAAGCTCCAAGACCAGTTTATAGTTTCTGCCGGGGTTTCATTAACATTGCTTTTCCCTGCAAAGGAAATGAGGCATTTGTAACGTCCTTTGAAATGGCATTTGCTTTAGTCATGGTGTTTGTGAGAATGTCAGTTCTGACAGATAAAATGCATTCAGGGTCTTGTGAGGCTTTGCCATTCCTGAAGTGCAAGCTTGTAACATGACTAATGTGTGATTCTTGCTTGAGGTGTGACAAATTAGGCCCTGAGCTCTTTGGTGAAGGGCAACACTGTCGGCAGAGAGCATTTTACCATTTGCAGTGCTTTCTTTATTGCCAGGGACTCTAAGAGGCTTTGTGGACATCAGAGCAAGTTGATTATGTAAATGAAAAGGCACAGTTTTAATCTTTGAACAGAAGAGAATAATGAAATGGCATTGACTTTGTCGGGGGACAAGAGATGCCGTGAATCACTCTTGAATTGAATTGTATTGTGGAAAATTTCAACTAACTTTCTCAAGTGAAAGTTTCAATCTTGTAAAAGAAAAAAAAAAAGAAATTTGAAAACAAAATGTATAATTAAAGATTGTTATGACTTCTTTTACTTAATTCGATTTGCATGCAATTAAAATGCACTTAATTACCTGGACATTGAGTGCTGTCATGCTGAAAACCCAACAAAGAGTGCTATTAAATACAGAACTTCAAATGAATGATTTAAAAAAATAAACATTATTACTTTGGCTTGAGGCCATTTATGCGCTTAGGAGTTTAAGAACACGGCCACAAGTTACTGAACGATTTAGTAATGGATTCTAGGACATGTAGCACGGTGCAGTTATATTGCTGTGCAAATATCATGGAACATGCATACACAAACCCGGATGGTGCAACCCACTACCCACTCAGGCTACCAAGCTTTGTAGTCACTTACTGTATGAATACCAGCATGCAGGCAATCGGATCACATTGTGTCTGTGTGTCTAAATACAGCTAAAGTCAGAAAAGATGCAGTAAAAGTATAGTAAAAATTATACAAATCTTGCAGCTGTATGGAGCACTTAGGAAGACAGAGTTTGTAGACCTGGAAGTTGCCATGTCCAGTCAGGGAGTGAGGGGTGGGTGGTAAAGGGGAAAACTGAGGACATTACTGTCCATTGCCCAACACAGAGGCTGCACTAAACCTACATCAGAATTTCTCTTCAATAGTAAATGAATGTTAGTTTATTATGACTTGTTACTCTACAAAACATTTCCTTGGAGACAGGGTCTCTCTCTGTCTCTCTGTCTCTCTCTCTGTCTCTCTGTCTCTCTGTCTCTCTCTCTGTCTCTCTCTCTCTCTCTCTCTCTCTCTCTCTGTCTCTCTCTCTCTCTGTCTCTCTCTCTCTCTCTCTCTCTCTCTCTCTCTCTCTCTCTCTCTCTCTCTCATGATGGAAGTAGAAATGAAATTCTATTAACTTGAGTATCACTTCTTGGTAAATATACTGAAATTTTCTTATAAAAAGAATTAGCTCAACATAATAGAGAACATTTATAATATTTCAGTCATTAGCATTAGTCTGAATGGAGACAATATGGAAGCTTTCTATGTAAATCCCGGAAAATGACAACGATTCAAGGGTTGTCAGTTTATCACTATTTTAATTAGCTACTAAGAACTCTAGACTGAACAGTGAGGCAGGAGAAAATCACAAAGTATCTAAATGAAGAAAGAGGAAGTCAAACTACAAGTGTTGCAGATGACCCTATCTTATATATAGAAAACTCAACAATGAAAACAAAACCCACTAACACTATTGGGTATATTCTACCTAGTAAAAATATTATAAAGCCAACACAAAAATTGTATTTTTACGTGTCAATGGTGAATAGTCTAAAAGAGATCAAGCAATCTCTTTTGCAAGAGCAACACAAAATGTTTTTATTGAGTAAACACTTTTTTATTTTTTACATATACATTTATATTATTACACATATATACAATAAACTACCTATAGCAAGAAGAACCATGATACAATCAGGAATTATATGAATGTTACATTCTTAGTGTTTTGGTTACTTCCTGGAGATATGAATACCCACGAAGTGCAAGGAACAGAGACAAGGTTTCTCTGTGTAGCCCTGGCTATCCTGAAACATGTTCTATAGATAGACCAGGATGGCCTCAGATACACATAGACCTGCCTCTGCCTCCTGAGTGCTAGGATTAAAGACTTGCAAAACCCTTATTTTTTATTAAAATTGAACCATGGTTTGTTTTAATAACACAGCTTAAATACATTATAAAACATTTTCTTTATATTCCTACTTATGTTTTTTATTCTATGTGGTCATGTATTTTTATGCTTCTGTTAAAATCCCAAGACACACACCGCACATCATGGAGACTTTCCTAAGGTAAGGATGACCAGTGTGATGTCTTCAGGTTTACCTTTCATTCTACTGGAGTATGAAATGAAATACGGATGGAGTTGTCATCACCTATAAAGAGGCCTCTTTCTGCTTACCTCCAGAAGGATATGAAGGACCACCCTGGCGCTCTTTCATAGTTAACATTTTAAGTACACAGGAATATATTCTAAAATAAGAATATCACTTATCTCATTTTCAAGTTGTTTGTAAATACATAACTAACATACCATGCTATGACTGGCAGTGCAGTGCAGGAGGCCTATTTACATCAACATATAAGAAATGCGTTGTGCTATGACTCCACAATGGTTATGACATAACTAGCAGTAGGAAGTTTTCAGAGTCATTATGTTGCACACATACACTTTTAAGTATGTAGCCTGTCACTGATTGAACATCTTTATGTGATGTCTGACTGTGTGCAAATAAAACTCATCTAGAGAAGAGCAAATCCCAGGAGTTGCTTTTCACTGTGGTTTCTGTTGTTAAGTTGCCAAGATATCTCTCTCTCTCTCTCTCTCTCTCTCTCTCTCTCTCTCTCTCTCTCTCTTTCTCTCTCTCTCTGTCTGTCTTCTCTCTCTTTTATTGGAAGGAGGAGGTCAAACAAAGAAAAAGGATGAAAATATATTTGGTGCCAACATCTGTGTTACTATCTACTGTGAGGTCAAGTACTATGGGGCACAGTGTAAAGCTACCATGTTATCGTAGTCAGTCTGGAAGAACCACAGAACCACAAATGCTAATACTCTCTGGGCAGTCGGGGCTTCACAGAACACACTTGAGCTGAGAATTTTTGGATGTGGTGTGAAGTAGGAATAATGTAGCACTAGGAAAGAAGACCAAAGGATGGAGTGGGTCAGGGGTGCCTGGAAACAGAGTCAGTGAAATGCAGTCATCCTGAAGATCGGACACAATGAGAATCTTCCAAAGTTAATAGCATAATGCATACCAAGATTGGGTAGGGCCTCCTAAGTCACCCAAATTTAGCAGAATGAGAGTCATCAAGCAGAGGCCAGGAAGGACCCTAACAACACTGTGAGGACCGTGAGACTCCTGTCACCTCCACTGGCCATATTAAGTTGCTTGATAGTTTTGAAATCTTTAGATTTTTGTCTGCCTTTTATTCCAGTTATTGAGAGAGGGCCATCGAAATTTCCAAACACACTTTTGGATTTGTCTTCCTTCAATTTTAACAACTCACTTTGTGTACTTTTAAGTTCTCTAATAAGTTTATAGCTATTTAAAATTGTGTTCTCTTGAAAAATTGAGCCTTTAAGAACTGTGTAAAAATTCTTTATAATTTTTTCCTTAAATCTAACTTGCCATATATGAATGTGACTATTTTAGCCATTATTGTAGGTATAACTTCGTCTTTTTATCAAAATGATAGTCTCTCTTCCTTAATAGTGTTTTCACCATTTACATTTATTACTGTTGCTATAGATGGGTTTAAATCTACCGCTGTGTAATCTTTATATGTCCCATATGTTTATGTTTATTTCCTTATGATGATGACTTTAACATGTATTCACCCTCAATATAATTTAAGTGTGTAAAACATTAATAATTGGAAGTACCATTTTCTTTTTGTTTTTTTGAGACAGGGTTTCTCTGTGTAACCTTGGCTGTCCCAGACTAGATCAGGCTGGCCTCGAACTCACAGAGATCCACTTTCTTCTGCCTCCCAAGTGCTGGGATTACAGGCATGCACCCAGCTGGAAGTACATTCTTAACGGTACATCTCTAGAGTGTACTCATCTTTGATGTTTGGAACTTCACATCTACTGATTAGCAACTTCATATTTCCTGCTCACTCCAGCAAGCTGGCGAAAATAGGAAGATGTATAACAGAATGCAATGAGAACTGGGTTAGAAAAACGAGCTGCAGTAAATTAAGGAAGGCCTTGAATACCATAGTGGGATTTGGGCTTTGCTCAACAATAGAGCAAATTGATGAGAACTAACAAGAAAAGGCCGAAGCTTAAGGGTCCAGAATGTCATGTTTATCTGGTAGTTGCCATATATACATCTGCCTCCCATCTCTCCACTAGATCCTCCCAGATTCACACCTCCAGTGTCAACTACCTTTCTATTATTTAGTTCCAGCTTTGCCACATTAATGAGAAATAAGAGAATAATGAGAAGGTTCCATATGCTATGCATAAATACAACAAAACATTAAGCTACTAAAATAGAGTTCCCCTAAACCATGCCTGGAAATAAATGAGTAACAGCAAAGTATAAATTGTATGTAAATTTGAAGTTCTTAATGGCATGTGCAATGTGCATGTAACATGAAAAAAATAAATCAAAGTGTCAGTATTGGTATGAGGATTTAAGGGTTTTTTTTATTTGTGATTCCCTACTTAGCAGACTAGATTATATATCAACTATAGCTAGTAAGAAAGAGTCATGCTTTTTAATCTTAGTGTGTTAACTGTAGGATGTAATCTCAGGATAGCAATCAGCAAAGCTCCTATCTGAATTTGAGACCTGGCATTCTCAAATATCTACACATATTCTGGATTTGAAGACCCATAGACCACTTTGGTTTCTGGGTATCTGACGGTTCTAAAAAAGAATAAAGATAAGAGGTAAAAACTCACTCAGCCATTCACCACTGAGCTGCCTCTCTGGCTTTCTAACCATGGCTTTGGGTGAAGGGACGATAGCATCAACAGCCAGCACTCCACACTTCCCCATGCTTCAGGGTTAAAAGGTCCCAGGCTTAGCAGTTTGGCAAAATCCACACTGAAGGGAAACACTGAGGCTTAAACCTCGAGTTTGGCACACTCATAAATTTTCCAGCTAATTATTCTCACGTTGCTGTCTCAGGCAAAATTTGATACCATGCCTCAAGGGTCTCAGTATTAAACACTTCACAGCTATAAAAATTGATTCTTCTTTTATAAAATGAAGGAGGACTTTAAAAACTCCCAAGAAAGAAGACTGCCCTATAAAATCGCTGTGTATGAGCCACTGGACTAATTTATTAATCTGTTTGGAAAATTTCTAACAAACAGCTCTATAACTTCAATGCCAAAGACATAGGAAATTGGCCTCATGCCTACATCTCAGGTTCAATCTTTTGATAAAAACTTTATTTTGTGTGTATGTGAGCTCATGCATGTGTTCTCATACAGGAATCTTCATGCTTTGATGCATGTGTGGAGGTCAGAAAATGCACAACTCTTAGGAATTAGTTCTTTTTCAGGCTTGTGTGAAGGCACATTCATCAGCTGAGCCATCTTGCCCTTCTACAGATTCACTGTTTATCTTTTCCCGTGTATGTGGTATGAATACATATATGCTCACATATGTATGGTGCATGTGTGTGTGTGCATGTGCATGGAGGCCAATCTTTGATGTCAACATCTTCCTATGTAAAGATCCACTTTGTGTGTGGAGACACTCAGAGGTCACCAATCTGGCTAGTCTAGTTAGAAAATCCAGTGATTCCTTCACCACAGACACTGGGATTCAGGCAGGCAGTAAAGAATTCAAGTGCATGCTGGGGACCCAAACTCTTGTCCACCTGCATGGCAAGCATTTTATCTACTGAGCTGTCTTCCTAGTAAGCTCCATCTTTACCTATATATTACTTATTTATCTGTGTATTTATTTAGTCAGAATCTTGTTGCTATGTAGGCCTGGCTGACTTGAAATTTATGATGATCCACCTGCTCAGCCTCTCTATTGCTGAGATTATAGATGTGAGATACCACACCTGACTTCTGGGTTCATTCTCTTGAACAAGGTCTTTATGGGTTTTCTTTTTGCCATTCAATGGATGCATGGACTTCTCTAGAATCTATCTGGGTAGCAGTAGTCCCTAATTCTTCAAGCTCTCTAAACCAAGTAAATAAATGTTGATCCTCTTAGGAAATATTCCCAGAAAGATTAAAGTAAAATGTGATAGCACAGAAATTCTAGACAAATAGTTCTTTTTCTTTCCTGTTTCCTTTTTTTAAAACAAAGTATATCCAGGCACAGAATCCCAAGATAATGTCAACACAAAACAATTTACTTTGTTTTAATCAGTGAATGAAATGGAGACCAGCACAATGAACAAGATGAGAAAGTCCCTGAGTTTCCTGTTGTCAGTGTTCTGTTGCTTCAAGGTTGCCTTTGCTGTAATGTGGTCCCCAGCTGACTAAAAACAACTATAGGAACTCTGGCATGCCTCACAAATATACTTTAATTTTTGTGTGTGTGTGTGTGTCAGGGGTCTACTATGGAACCCTGGATGTCCTATGACTTGCTATGTAGACCAGGCTGGTCTCAAATTCACAGAGGTCTGTCAGCCTCTGTAGCCCAAGTACTAAAATTAAGATCATTGAGTCAACATGTTTGGTAACATAACACATTTTTAATGGACGTGTAAAAAAGTACTGGTAGTTAATATTCATTGAGAAATAAATGCATAAGTTCTAGAGGAAGGGCATTGAATGAATTGTTTTAATTAGTAACTATAACAACTTAATTCAGCATTACTATTTGACTAATAAGAAAGTACATGAGTATGTACATAATTTTCTAAAGGTCAATTACAAAATGGAGCTGTGATTGACAGTACTTGGTCTGGATTCAGATTCTGCATTATTGTTCTATGCACTGTGTCACTTTTTAATTTATTTACAATATGCAGACTTCCATAAGCTTAGACATCTCTGATGGACAGATGGTCAGAAATTTTAAAAAGTCAATTTAACTTAGATATTCAGGGTTTTTTTTTTGCAGAAAGAAAGAAGTCCTGGTGCTTCAGAATCTCAGAATGCCATGCTGAATTTCTAAGATGGGTTCACTGGGCACCTATCTTCTTGTGTTGTGTTCTGAAGCTTGTGGGTTACTATGTTTAAACAGCCATCTGCCATCAAGAGCAAATTCTTGAGGAAATTGCTTTGGACCTAAAAGTGTAAAACATGTTTGATCTCAATGTGTATCATATGTTTACAATCTGGAAGTTTAAAAGAAAGAGATAGAACAGGGTATATAAGAAGAAAAATGGAAAAACAGAAGCAAAAACAAACCAAAAAATATTGCAACTAATTTAATAAATAAAATAAATCACTTTAAAAGATTCATATTGTCCTTTACCAGTGGGGGCAAGAGACAGAATTTTAACTGACCAAGTAGACAGAGCTAGCTACAAGATATTATACTGAAAGGTCCTCTTAATGTATGCCCAGGAAAAGTGGTCATTGGGGGAAAAGGATAGTTCAAACATTATGCATGTTTTATAGGCTCTCAATCATGGCTCCTTAATGATGCCAAGTCCTAATCTCTAAAATTTGTGGATGTGTTACCTTCTATGACAGAAATGACTTTGCTTATGTAATCAAATGAAAGCTTTTTAATTTTATTTATTTATTCACTTTATATCCTGATAACAGCTCCTCCTCTCCACTCACTGCTCATCCCATTTTCCCCTCTACTTATCCTCAGAGAAGAGAGAGGTTCTTCATGGGTACCAACCTACCCTAGCACGTTAATTCTTTGCAGATCTAAGTGCATTCTCCCCAACTGAGTCCAGACAAGGCAGCCCTGTTAGGGGAATGGGATCCAAAGGCAGCTCTCAAAGTCAGAGAGGGCCCCATTCCAGTTGCTGGGGTAAACATATGAAGACCAAGCTGCACATTTGCTACATTGTAAATAAAAGCTCTTGAATTTAAAATGATCTCCTGAATAATTTAAGTGAGTCTAGAGGAATCACAAGAATACTTTTTTAATTATTTAATTTATTCAGATGGCATCTCAACTGTTTTCCCCTCACTTGAATGCACCCGTTCCTCCCTCCCTCTCTCCTGCTTTCACCCTATCCCCCTTCCCTAAGTCTATGACCAAGGTGAATCTCCTCACCCACTATATAGTCATAGGCTATCTATCAAGTCTCATCTTGGTAGCCTTCTTATCCTTTCTCTGAGTGACACCAGGCCTCCCCACCACGGGGAGGTGGTCAAATATGGGGCACCAGAGTTCATGTCAGAGTCAGTCACCATGCTCCACATAACTGTGGAGAATGTCCTGTCCATTGGCTAGATCAGAACAGAGGTTCAATGTTTACTGTTTGTATTGTCCTTGGTCAGTGCAGTAGTTTGAACAGACCATGGTGGGTCCTGATCTGCCCATCATAATATTCTTCTTGTAGGTTTCTAGGACCCTCTGGGTCCTTCTATTTTGCCATCCTCACATACTTTTCTCACATAGGGTCCCAATACTCAGTAATCTCATCTTGAAACACCCTTACTTGTAAACTTGTTAAAGCACCTGTCACATTCTTTCTTGTCACAATCACTCCTGTGCACACATATTTTCTTTATATAAGTGATTAAAAGCAGACAAAGTGTCTTATACATTACTATTACCTGATTCTCCATAGTCAAATGTATACATTATTTGATAAATTATAGGGTTACTGAACTACCAAATTTAATGGGCTTGCGAAAATAGCAACCTATCTGCTACTTTTCTTCTTGAAGCTCAAAGTATTAGTATAATGTAAGCTCCTAAGCATCATAGGAAACTGAGTGTAGTGAGCCTTGGTGCCAGTTAGAATCACTCATGGCTTCCCTTTTATGAGCAGAGCAAAACCATCAGTTACTATAAACCTAAAGGCAAAAGGGACAATGATTTTAGAGGACTGATTTTTTGGATGGGGAAGAATGGGACAGATTATCAAGCTGGTACCTTGTACTGTCCAGGAAATCTGTGTTATGTTTATCACTAGCCCCAGTGGTAGAACTGCATCTATTTTCAGTCTCCTGTGAACCTGCCAACACATAGAGCACTCCACCTCACCAGATTCAATCCCTAATAATCTCTTGGGAGAAACTGTCCTCTTTTATGGAGTAGGAGAGAGGGAAGAAGAGAAATAGAGAGAGAGAAATGGAGGGAAGGAGGAAGGATGACTCTTTAAAAAAATATTAACTTAATTTATCACAATAAGTTTTGAAGGGAAAATATCAAATAACATTCAGTATTTATTATTAACAGTGGCACCAAATGAGATGAGAACAAAAAGAAATTGGAGATGGAAAGATGGCTTGAGGTGAAGAGTGCACACTGCTCTTGAAAGGACCCAAGTTCAGTTCCCAGCAACCGAGTTGTACTGACGGATGCTTGTAACTCCAGTTCCTGGGGGCTCTGACACTGTTGGCCTCCAATGATATCTGTACTCACTGCACACACACCCACATACACTCACAGACACCTGTACACACCCACACTTATACAAATACCCAAGCACACCCACATATACCCTCCCCTGACACACCTACACACACACAACCACACACACCTACACACACAGAGAGAGACATAATTAAATTGTTTAAAAGAATAAAAATAAACAAACCATAATAAAATAATTTGCCTAAATTCAGTAAAATAGCTATTAGACTCCATGAGGAAACACTAAGCTGTCTTAAAGTGAAACCATGTGGTACATGAGCACACACTGACATCAGTACTTGTGAATATGCTTCAGAACTACAAGAGAATACAGTCAATACAAACGTGAAATTGACTGGTTTGGAAAAATTAAATTCAAGTTGCAAATGACTGAAAGCCTAGAATACCAGACCAATTTTAGCAAAACAGAAACGATGTAAGGTAGTTGTTTAGAAGATAGGATGAGAAGGACCAATACCTTTTTTTATGCTTAACAGTAAAATTTAGAAGGAGAAAAGCAGCCTTTCCTAGCAGCAAGAAACACTTTAAAACAGCTAGGAAGATCTTTACCTATAATGCAGATTATAAAGAAAGGATAACATTTTATTTAAAGTTATAAAATGAAATGTAAAAGTAGAAAATTCAACAATAAAAAAGAAGAAACTGGTTTGTTTGGAAAGAATAATTGGACTGTTAAGGCCCAAGAGTAAGTAAATGTTAATGATGCACAAAAAGCTAATAAACTGATGAGTAAATGAACTGGAAAGTGATCAGCCTGTGTGGCAAGATACAGTAAGCAGAAGTCACAAGGTAACACTACCTGTATGGCCAGAACCAGCTCAGAAACCCAGAATAGAACCAAACATGACTGGGGAAAAAAAATCAACAAAATGATTCCTACAGGTGTCTAGACCGATTGTCACCAGAGAGGCTTCCTCCCACAGGGATCAGATGGACAGACCCACAGCTAAGCATCAGACAGAGCTCAGGGAACCCCACAGATGAGGGCGAGAGTGGATTGCCAGAGCCAGAGGAATCAGGGACACCAGAAGAATATGGCCCACAGAACCAACCAAGCAGGGGTCATAGGGGCTCACAGAGACTGAAGCAGCAGCAATCACGGAGCCTGCATGGGTCTGAGCTGGGTCGTTAGCATATAAGTTATGGTTATGTAGCATGGTGTTCTTGTGGGACTGGGGGGGGTATCTCTGACTCTTTTGTATGTTCTTGGGATCCTTTTCCTTCTACTGGGTTGCCTCGTCTAGCCTTGATATCGGGGTATGTGCCTAGTCTTATTGTAACTTGTAAAGCCTTGCTTAGTTGATATCTTTGGGAGACCTGCTTTGTTCTGAAGGGAAACAGAGAAGTGAACATGGGGGAGAGGAGAGGGGAGGGGCCTGGGGGGAGGAGTAGAAGGAGAGAGAATTGTGGTATGAATGTATAGTATAAAAGAATAATAAAACATTTTTAAAATAAAGGGGCTTCTAAGGATACATTTTGATTACTGGTGTGGATTACCTTACCATATGTTCATTGGCTGTCCACACACTTTCTTCAGTGAAGTATCTGTTGGGGGGGAAAAAGTTTTCAAAAGTATAAAAATGCACACAAGTCAGAATAAAACATGTAGTAATGAAGTTTTATTTGAAAAACAGATGCCTATTAAATACAAACATTAGACACAAAAGATTGGCAGGGAGCTATGGGGAAAGAGGTCCTATTATTACGAGAGAAAGTGATGTACTTCAGTGTTTGGGGCAGGGCACCTAGCAACGATGATTAGTAAAGTGGAAATAATTTCCGTCTGAGTATTCTCTACAGTTGAAAAAAAATTCAGGATCTGGTATGGAGGACGTACACGTTAGGATATGCAGCAGCATTAATGATAGGAAAAGCTAATAAGGTTTTTAAAAAATAAATTGTATTTATTACTTGTGTGTGTGTGTGTGTGTGTGTGTGTGTGTGTGTGTGTGTGTGCATGATGTGTGTGGGAGGGTACTCATAGAAAAATCAGACAGAGGTCAACTTTATGGAGCTACTTTTTCCCTTCTTACCTCTGTGTAAGCCCCAGGAATCGAACTCAGGTCTCCAGGCTTGCATGGCTAGTGTCTTTCCTGTCTGAGCTAGATGATAAGGGTTTTTGCTTGTTAGTGTTCTCTTTCCTGCATTCAGATAGAGTCTCTTGCTGAACTCCTCCTAAGGGCTGTGTTCTGCACTAGATACTGGGAAGTATGACAAAGGCCTCCCACTTTACAAAGGCTCTGCCGGTAGCTGAGGAGTGATTGCACAGAGACATAGCAAACAGTGAGCGGGTATTTCGGACCCTGTAAATAACAGGAAGGATGATGGTGCATGGAGAGGACCTAGGTCCCCTGCTCAGATGTGGTCGATAGGCAGCACAGTCTCCTTGTGGGTCCCATAATATGGGGAGTACAGGCTGCCTCTGACATGGACTCCGTTGCCCACTCATTGACCATTTCCCCTGGTGGGGCAGCCTTGCCGGGCCACAGAGGGAGAGGATGCAGGCAGTCCAAATGAGACTTGATAGGCTGGGGTCAGATGGTCGGGGAGGAGGGATCCCCCTTTCTGAGGACTAAGGGAAGGGAGGGAAGAAGCGTGAGACCGGGAGGAGATGAAGGAGGGGGCTACAATCAGGATGTAAGCTGAAAAAATTAAAAAATAAACAATTTTTTTTTTAAAAAGAAAGAATGGTGGGTAAGGTAGAGGTTGTTCTTGGGTGGGGCACGGGAGGCGGGGCAGTGAGCTACCGGAGAGGACAATTATATCTCAGTTATTTTAAAAATTGCTAATCTAAAAAAAACATTATTAAGGAGCTTGACATGGCCCTTTGCTGAGACTCCATTGTTCCTAAACAAAAATGCAGTGGCAATAAGCACAACTTGGAAGGGGCTATGGAAAAAGGCCAAATTAAACTAATTTTTCACTTCACATGAAGTCTCAAAGTGAGGGAAATGGGATAGTCATAGTGAAAACAGAATCTTTTGTGCAGATGTCCAACAGTCATCATGGCTGATTAAAGGACTCTGCACAAAGTGTCCTGTCTGGGTGAAGGGTCAGGCACATAGAGGGCATTTCGTAGGTAAGCAGGAATAGACAGGCGCACCGCAGTATGGCAGTAAATTGTCTGTGATTGGGAACGGACACTGAAATGTGAATTAGCATGGGCTTACTGCTTGCCTCTAGGAAATGTCTTGCCATCAGCAGTCAGGTGGTCTGGGGACAAAGGAGAAAGAAGGGAGCTGCAATTACCAGTGAGAAAGACATGCACAGTCCTCAAGTGTCCAAAAAGAACCCGGCAGTGCACACAGCGGCGTGGGATAATCTGCACAGAAGCTATTGGTCAGTGCTGAGCTCGCGCTGAGGGGCTAATCTCCCTCTTACCCCCAAAGGCAGTGTTGTGACCTGGAAGTTTGATGAGGCTGACCCTGAAAGTTCAATTCCCGCACTAGGTGATTATAGGAGATCCCAACCTGCACCACGAAAAGGGAAGGAAGCAGATCATCATAGATCATGGAAAGCATCAAGCTGGTACAAACTTGTCAGAATATAATCGGAACACTGTGCTGAAAACGTGCACAGCAGCCATTGTATAAAGGACAGTAATTAAATATCGCTAAGCTAGAGGAAGTCAATCAGGCTGAGACCGTGATTAAAGGAACTGAGCTGTTGGAAAGAGAAGAGCTAAGGTTATGAAATGCGCCTCCAAATATACTTATTTAATGGGAAAAAATAATAGAACATGCTGAGGTAGGGGATGAACTTCTGGATTTCTTTCAAACTTGAGATTGTAGGAAATTCTAGTGTGATTTTTAGAAGGGCTAACTTTGGAATGCCTGGGGCCCGTTCCTCTTTTATGAAACACCAAGACCGGAGTAGACCCCTAAATTGCTGGAGCCTTTGCCAACAGAACTTCCTGTAGTGGTAATTCTAAAGGAGGGCATCCAGGGGACAAGCCCAAGGGTTAGCTCACAAACAAGAAAGTTGGACCAATGCCGCAATGATGGAACAGCAGCACTCCAGTAGTAGTAGGAATAATAATAATAATAATAATAATAATAATAATAATAATAATAATAATAATAATAAAATGCAAAAGTAACCAGAGAAGGCTAACATACAGGATGCTATAACCAGGGTTTATAAAAAATAAAATAAAATGGCTAAGGGTAGCAATGGCTAAGTTCAAGTCAGGTTAGGAAAAAGCTTACATCGTGTCTGATCATGTGACCACCATATCAAAGATAATTTCTGCTCAGCACAAACACTAAATCAACATGTGCTATTTGTCTTTTTATTTTTTAAATATCTAGCTAAATGAGACAAAACAAGGTTTTTTATTTATTATTTTTTAATTTTAATTTTATTAATTTATTCAGATTACAGCTCAATTGTTATACAATCACTTGTATCCTCCCATTCTTCCCTCCTTCCCATTTTCACCCTATTCCCCTCAACTAGGTCTAAGACCGAAGGGGACCACCTCCCCCACTATATGATCATAGGCTATCAAGTCTCATCATGGTAGTCTGCTTATTCTTTCTTTGAGTGCCATCAGGCTTCCCCACCAAAAGGAGGTGGTCAAATATGGGGCACCAGAGTTCATGTCAGAGTCAGTCCCTGCTCTCCATATAACTGTGGAGAATGTCCTGTCCATTGGGTAGATCAGAGTAGGGGTTCGATGTTTACTATTTGTATTATACTGGGTTAGTCCAATAGTTTGAGCAGAGACCTCTGGGCCCCAATCCACCCCTCATAATATTCTTCTTGTAGTTTTCTAGGACCCTCTGGGTCCTTCTATTTCTCCATATCCTATATTTCTCTTACCTAGAGTCTCAGTAGGATGTCCTTACATCTATCCCAATCTCCTGGTAAGTGAAGACTTTTGTCTTTCTGCTTCTGGGTTAACTCACTCAGTATGATCATTTCTAATCCCATCCATTAGTCCACAAATTTCAGGATTTCCTTGTTTTTAATGGCTGAATAGTATTCCATAGTGTGAATGTACCATAGTTTCTTTATCAATTCTTCAACTGAGGGACATTTAGGCTGTTTCCATGATCTGGCTATTATGAATAAAGCTGCTATGAACATGGTTGAGCATATGTCCTTGTTGTGTGGTGGAGCATTTTCTGGGTATATTCCAAGGAGTGGAATAGCTGGTCTTGAGGCAACCTTATTTCCAGTTTTCTGAGAAAGCACCAGATAGATTTCCAAAGTGGCTATACTAGTTTGCATTCCCACCAGCAATGAAGGAGTGTTCCTCTTTCTCTACATCCTTGTCAGCATGTGGTGTCACTTGAATTTCAGAGTCATTTCGATTTGCATTTCTCTGTTGACTAAAGACGTTGAGCATTTCTGTAAGTGAAACCAGGTACTTCAAATGACCAGGACATGGTGCTTTAATTTTACTTCTGTTCTTTCTATAAAATGCCCCAGGAAGAAGCAACTTGGGGGAGAATGAGGCCTATTTCACCTCACACTCCTTGGTTACAAGTCTATTACTGTGAGGAAGTCACAATGCCAGGAGCAAGAAGCAGCTGCACACATCACAGCCACAGTCAAGAGGGATAAATGAATGCCAGCTGTTTGATGTGCTTAGCTTGATCTCTTCACTCTTACATAGTTTGGGACACACACCCTCTCCCAGGAATAGTGCTTTCTACTGTAGACTAGGTCCTCCACTATCAGTTAAATAGCGAAGCCCCACAGATGTGCTTACAGGCCAACACAGTATAAACAATCCATCATTGAGATGCTCTTCCCTAGTGGTTCTGGGTTGTTGCAAGTGGACAATTAGAGCTACCCATCACACATAGTGAGTCAAGAACGTGTTGTAGAGGCTTGAGCGCAACCTGAGAAAATAGGAACATTGTTCTATGGGTATATGTGATGCTCTCAAAGCTTTGGAACTAGGGTGTGCTTTAGGAATAGTACTCATTTAATATTTGTAAAGAAAATATGACTAGGATAAAAAGCAGGGCCAATAGATAAGGTTTCTCATATAAAGAAAAAGAGAAGTATATAACTAGTGTATGGTGGTACATGCCTATAATCCTAGTATAGGCTGAGGCAGGGGAATTGAGTTTAAGGTCAATTAGAGCTATAAAGAGAGTTCTAGGCCATACTAGGATAAATAATGAGATCCTGTCTCAAGAGAGTAAAAAAGAAAAGAAAAAATAATGTTGACTTTAATTGGAGTTGAGGGGAGCAGGGAGCAGACGTATAGGCTGCAAGAAGAAAATCAAGAGTGCTAATGCAAGTGCACCTTGCCTGGTTAAGTCCATGAAAATTCTATCACTAATACCTTCATCCAGGCTATGACAGAGCATCCCAAGAACAACCAGCCCTACTAAATCCCACTCACTGAAGATGACTTCAAAACAAAGGAGTCTCTGGATTAAGAATTCTGAAGCACTTGCATCAGAAAGCTTTTGGTCTTTGTGTGGCTTTTCGTCAGTTACAGACGAGCCTGGAGAAAGTTAAAATGATATTTGGATCTCAGCTGGTGAAGACTGATCCACTGAATAGGTGGGGAGAAGGGAAGACACTGTTCTCAGAGAAGGGTAAGTAGGAACTCTGCAGGGTAGAGAGGTTCACACTGTCAGTCAGATGTGGAGAGGGAGCAACATAAAGGTTGAAGGGGGGGGGGGCAAGCAGTCAGAATCAAGGCATATGGCCCACAGGTTTATTATATATTAATGTCAAGATCAGAGGATATGGTGTGATCTATTAAACACATGGTGGGAAAGACAAAAATCTTGTAATCGTTAGTGAAATTTGGAGAGATGGAGTTCAAAGTTGTAATATAATGAAGAAATGATATTTCCAAACATTTCAGTGGATCACTTAGTCCAGCATAAGACTTCATTGGCTCAATGGAAAAGGCTGTCAAGAAGGTGCTTGAGGGATTACAGTGAACATTTGGATGGGTACAAAGTGAACAGTGTCTTATTTCATGAGAACAGAATTAGCTCCTAATAATGCCTTACTTAAAATACAAGCTGTTATGAGAGCACTTCATTTCATCTTGCATTTATCCATGAAACTGTGACAAACCAGACCTTTCCTTTATAGGCTAATTCAACAGCCAGAAATTCCATAGGAAGAGCTTGAGAGGTAAACTGGGTCCTGAAAGATAGAAAATGTTACTCCCAGGGAAGAGATGAGGAAGAACCTTCTAGTCAAGATTTCAAGTTAGAAGACATGAGTGGGTAAAGATATACCTTTGCTTGTGACGTCTTTGCAGATGATAGGGGAAAAAAACCTCTCTGGTAAATAGGAATTCCTTTAGTCTATTTAACTAAACACTGAGAAGAACAGGGGCAGATCATTAGAATTAACATTAGATAATAGATAGATAGATAGATAGATAGATAGATAGATAGATAGATAGATAGGGAGAGAGAGAGAGAGAGAGAGAGAGAGAGAGAGAGAGAGAGAGAGAGAGAGAGAGAGAGTTTGTTTTATCTGTGTCGCTCTGGGTGGCCAAGTTTCTACTTCAGATGAGAGTCTCCATAAGACAGAAGACTGGGCCTAGTTTATGGAAGCTCTTAACTTTCTGGCCTGGGAAGAAAGACATTCTTTTCCTTTTATGAAATCCTCAAGTCAGGAAGATGGATATACTTTCTTTACTACTCCAAAATAGAGGCTTCCTGTCTGCGACATGTCCATGGTGGGAATGCTAACTATCTATCTCTGTATGCCTGCCGCAATGGCACATCCAGGGGACCGTAAGTCACTATGGGTGATGAGTGCGATCTTTCAGGAGGTTGGGAGCAAACACCCCAGCTATATTCTTAGCACAATCAGAAGCTAGTTATGAGATCTAAGAAGAGAGGATTCAAAGACAGAAGGGTGGAAAATTAGAAAGCCAAATTGATGAAATTGCTGATAGAGTCAATGTAAAATGAAAAAAAGGAAAAAGGTAAAAAAGGTAAAAGTAAAAAAGTAAAAAAAAAAAAAAGTAAAAAAGGAAAAAGGTAAAAAAGGTAAAAGAAAGGAAAAAAATCTAAGAGTCCTAGACTTGGAACTTGACAAAACGAAATGGGAGATGATAATAATCAAAACAGAAAACATGATTCAACAAGAGACCCTGGATTGTATGAACAACGAGGTCACCTGCATAGATAAATGTAGAGACTGGAGTCAGGATTTTCAAAAAAGACAAATGAGCTATAATCGACAAAACACAGGCAACTATTTCTGTACCATTTGCCTCACTGAAACTTACAAAACAACAGAATATCGTTACCTTTGACAACTAAGTGGTCACTGGTAAGTTTTACCAAGTACTTTCAAGACAGCTGGGTGTTTTGTAGTCATGATTTGAGCAGTAAATAGCGAGTATGCATTAACTTCTATGAAAGTGTGCTCATGAAAATGTCATTTAAAGAAGAAGGGGAAGCAGGCTATCCGGATGAGACCTGATAGGCTGTGATCACATGGTGGGGGGAGGAGGCCCCCTTCTGTCAGAGGTCTAGGGGAAGGGATAAGGCAAAAGAGGGAATGGGGGGAGGGGCAGGAAGATACAAGTGAGGGCATATAACAATCGGGATGTAATCTGAATAAATTATTATGTTTTAAATGTCATTTAAAGAGGTCAGAACCAAACCAAAGAAAGAAAGGAGTCATGGGATATAATTTGATTTAAAAAAAAAAAACTATCAAACTTCTTTTCAAAACAGTCATTTAGTTTCCTGTTACTACCACAGTAAGAGTCCCTCTTAATCCACGTCCTCACCAACATTTGATATTTCTGTTCTTTTTCATTTTAACTGTCTCAGGAAATGGATTATTGTTTTTTTTTTTTTACTAAAGAGTTTCATTTCTAAAGATTTGTTTTTTATTATTTTTTCATAATCAGGCGCTCTGATTACATGCTTATCTATACACCATGTGTGGGCAATGCCAAGGAAAGCAAGAAAAGGGTATCAGATCCTGTGAAACAGGAGTTACAGAGGGTTGCTAGCTACCTAAGTCTTCTCTCCAGCTCCAACTAAAGTGATTCTTTATGACCTAGAAATAAGCCATTTGTCAGATATACATTGGAGAATATTTCCTCCCAGTCTTACACTTCTGGGCAATATACCGAGAGATAAGATTCTTAATATTCATATATTTTTTGGTTTTCTTGAGACAGGGTTTCTCTGTGTAGCCTTGGCTATCCTGGAACTCACTTTGTAGACCAGGCTGGCCTCAAACTCAGAGACCTGCCTGCCTCTACCTCCCAAGAGTTAGGATTAAAGGTTCATCAATTTTTCTTTATGACTATTGCTAAGAAGTCTTTGTGTTTCTTAAAGTCATAGAGATGCTTCTTGTGTTTTATTCACAGTAGTTTCCTAGAGTTCTAAGCATTTTAGTTCAGTCCTATCAGCCATCTCAAATATTTATGTATTGTTTATTATAACAGCTAATATTTATTTTCCTATATACATTTCTCAATATTACAGTAAAATTTGTTGGAAGGAAATGTCTTTCTTCATTGAATTGGCTTGGTGATATAATTGTTGAAATGTTGAGGGTTTAAATCTATCATTTGCCATTTGTTTTGCAAGTTTTTTCTTTCTTTTGTCTTTTCTTGAGTATTTTTAAATTTTTATTCTATTTCCTCTTGTGCTTAACAACCTCTCCATTATCATTATATTTTGTAGTTTCTCTCAAGATTATAATAGGCTACTTGGCTTTACTATTTCACTGTTTAATGTACGACTTGTGCTAAAGTTGCCATTCCTTTTACTGCTACAGATGCCTTGAGCTTCAAATGCGCTTTAAATATTTTTAAGTCGAATATCTTTTACAGAAATTAATAAAAGACAGATTTTGCATTTATGAACATATTAAAGCTTTTTAAACTTCTTTTCTCTCCATCCAGATTTCTGTTCTTTTTCATTCCTTTCAAGCCAAACACTTCCTCTTATACTTCTTCCAATATACAGACACTGACAACAGAGTCACTCTGTTTTTGATTATCTAAAGATGCCTTGTGTGTTTTCCTTTTTTGAAACTTGTTTCTTTAAATATTTTCTTTGACCTAAAATGCATAAGCCATACAACTTTAACAGTTGTTAAGTGCACAGTTCAGTTTCATTAAACACATTTGGAATGCTGTGCTACCATTACCACTATTAATTTTTTAAACATTTTAACATACCCAAAACCCCTCTATAGCAATCAGTAATCTGTAACTTGCCATTGCTCTTAACCCTTGGTGACCTCAAATCTGTTCTAAAGATCTCCTATATGTAGAACCATACAGTGGTTGTGTTTTATTTGAGTTACTTTATTAAGTATGTTTTTGAGTCTCATCCATACTATAAATTTGTTGTTACTTTTTCTGTGACTAAATTGAGCCATATGTGTTCATCTATGTGTGCAACCCCAGAATGTAGAAGGAAGATGCAGTCAGATCTCTGTGAGTTCAAGTCCAGCTGTGTCTATGTAGCAATTTAGGTGATCCAGTGGTACATAAGGAGGCTGTTTGTTAAAAGCATTGTGTGACTAAACTGTATATCACACTTTGGTCATCCATCCATCACTTACCAGGCACTTGGATTGTTTTCTCCTTTCTACTCTTATAACAGTGAAATTAATTCAAGGTATAAATACCTGCTAAAGCTCCATTTTCAAGTTTGGTGGTCTATGAATAGGTTAGTTAATCCTCTCATTGTGACAAACAAAACTTAAGGAAGGAAGGGTTTCTTTTGGGTTCACATTTTGAAGAGATGTGTTTTATCAAGGTGGAGAAGACATGGTAGCAGATGCATGAGGTGACAGGTCATCCTATGCCCTCAGTCAGGAAGCATAGGTAAATGCTGGCACTTTCTTCTTTTCTCATTATCCAATCTGGCACTACCAGCCATATGGTGGTGTAGCCACATTAAAGGAAAGTGTTCCGTTAATTCTTTCTAGAAACACCCTTAAAGACACACCCAGATGCGTGCTACTTGGTGACTCCACATCCAGTCAAGTATGCAATTGAGAATGACCAGGATCACACCTGAGAATACAACTGTGAGATCACGTGATGGCTCAGTGCTTAGTTTTATAGGATAGGCTAAGCTGATTTCCATAGCAGCTACCACTTCACACTACCACCAACAGTTTCCGAGCATTTTATTTATTAATGTTCCTGCACACGGTCTTTTTCTTTTTCTTTTTTCTTTCTTAAAATTATAGTCATCCCAGTAGATGTGAAGTGATGCACAGTGCTTTGACTTACCTGTGTGGCAGAAATTACCAATAATATTGAGCGGCTTGCGTGTGCTCACCAGCTTCTTTGCTATCTTCTTGGGAAAATGTCCCCTGAAGTCCTTTGCCCATTTGAAAGCTTGGTTGCTCTTTTGTTGCTGTTGTTGATTTGTAAGAAAGTTGATAGATCAACTAATCCATCAGTGGATGGATAGATGGATGGATGGTCTGGATTTTAAACCCTCTATAAATCATAGTTTGAAATATTTCCCTACCATGTAGGTTGTCTTTTCACTTCTGGTTGCTGGCACTCTGGAGAGGAAATGGAACCTTTATGAGGTAAAACCTTTCTGGAGAAACTGCTTCACTGGGGGTTAGGTGACCTTTAAGAGATTATAGCCTCCCCCACTTCTTGTTCCTCCCACCCTACAGCCTCCCCCTTCCAGTGTGGATAAACATGTGATCAGTCAGTCCCCTATTCATGCTATCAAGCCCTCCCTGCTCTAACAGACTCTATTGCTCTGGAACAACAAGCTAACATAAATAATTTCTTCCTCAAGTTGCTTTTGTTACAGCATTTTATCTCAAGAACAGAAAAGTAATTAATACACTGGCCAAACACACCCCCTTTCCTTCTTCACATGTGTCAAACCTGCTTTAGTGCTGGATGCTTCTACTTACCCTTACTCTATACCTGAAGTCTTTTACCTTTTAGGTTGTATAATGACTTGTTTTTTTTCACTTTCTTATGAATTTTGTTTAAACTAGGCAGCCTCTTAGAGCCTTTTAAGACTCTCTAAAAGCAGGTTCTCATACAGGTATATTGCTACCTAACCCTTTATCCTGACTTTTTCATAGCACTTACTATTTCTTGATATCACATTATAAATTCTGAGCTTATTTAGTGTCCTCAGAAGCAGAACACCAGCTCCCAAGACCGGGAGTGCTATGTTGTTGTTGTATCTGCAGTTCCTGGAGTAAAGTACTCAGTGAGTGCGTGGCTTGTGTGAATAGCCTTAGACACATAGTTTTTCCATGGTTTGTTGTAGTTATTTAATCATCAATTAAAATGATGAAATAGACCATAAAATACCTTTCAGATATTTCCACTCTTTCCAAAGAGAATATTGTTGTATTTTATGTTTCCCACTACCGGACCATGCTGGAAAACATCCTGCAGGATAAACTCAGCCTGAAGAATAAATACGTGAGTTATTTTGTTGTTGTCGTCTGCACAGCCGACTAACATGAAGTCCAGCTTCTGTGAACTTCCTGTTCAGCTCTTGGCCCTTCGAGTGAAAGGGCACAAGACGCCTTCTGCTTTCTCAGCTCGCATTGAACTTCTTGTTCACAGAAGTGCTGACCTCATGCTCAAACCTGCTCACTAAGCATTAGTAGGTTAACTGCCTGATCAGTGGGATTAGCACAAGGCATCTAGATTTTAATAAATAAGATTTACAAACCAGCTCACTGTGAAAGCTTCTCATAGGAATCTGTAACTCGCTTAATGGAATTAAACTCATTGTACACGACTCTTTTTTGGGGACTGTATTTTTTTAATCATTTGTACAGTTTTGAAAGTTATAATTAAAAACTTCCTGGAGTATCTAGTTTTTTAAAATTCATGTATCTGTTAATATAAACAACAATGTGTTCTAACATCATAAAGATTAGCAGTCTATTCGCGTCATGTGTGACTGTTGTAAATGTTAGCAACTAGGTCAGAACTGTGGCAATGCGTACATATGTTCTTAGAGTAAGCTACAAAAAAATAGTATGGCCAAGTGCTCTTTTTCAAAGTAGGCCACTGGACTTAAGGACATGTCACTGTAAGAGTGCTCCTGTGTGCTATGTGTGTGGGAGCAACAACTTGTTTTGTTCTACCTGTGAGAAAGATTTAAACCTATAGTTCCTGTGTTTTGAAAATGTACTATGTGTAGAGTAAAAAAAAAAACCATAGAGCAAATTTTAATTCTGCATTTTTTTCCACCTGTCACTGATATTTTGTCTAGGCTTTGGGTATTAATTTAATATGTGGTCTTTAAACACAAAGTTATCTTTCTGAGGATAAAAATGACTCATAATCGTGAAGGAAAACTATGGAAAGAGTCATAAAAGTCAAAAGTGAATGAAGACCTTGGTTGTGACTTGAGTGAAGACTTTGCCAATAACCAACCAATGTCAGACTACTGCATTATCAATATGTGAATCTTTATTTCTTAAAAATAGCTTTATATACTACATTTTACTAATTGAAAAGTATTTGCATATAAGATGTGATGCATGTATACAACATAATTGTACTGTCCCTTAATATTTAACAGATTTTCCTAAATTTCAGATATTCTAACTAATACTGAAATTTTATGCATTAAGTCTTATCAACTATTTCTTTTAAAACATGAATACATTAGAAGCTGAATTCAGGAGATCAGTTGGTAAAATTCTTGCTGCACAAACTTGAAGACCTGAGTTCGATCCCCAGGACATGGGTAAAAAGCTCGACTTGGTAGCTTATGTTTGTCATCCTAGAGCTGGGGAGGTGGAGACATGCCACCAGCCAGCCTGCCAGCTTGGCCAGTTCCAGCCACTGAGAGACACACCTTGCCTCAAGAACACAAGCTGGACTGCTCCTGAAGAACAGCAGTAAGGTTGACCTGTGGTCTCTACACGCACAGGAACTTGCCTATCTGTGTGCCCACACACAGGAGCGTGCACACACAATTAGCTAATTAATTAATTCAGGGAGGCACTAAAAGGGAGACTTCTGTTACACATTTTGTAAATTTAAGGGCTAGCAATGATGGTCTCCTTAAGCTTCACTTTGACTGTATTGACGTTATTTTATTGTTTATTTTTTTCTGTATTATTTTACTGAGTTTGCTATTAAGGTTCTTTCCCTTAAGGTTTATAATGCTGAGGATATTATCTTCTTGCATTTTTCTCATATACATTTTCCTGCAATTTGCAGAACATGTGCTACACTCATTCTTGTAGTAAAGCAGCACATCACTTCATATGGGTGTGTACCAATGTAACTGGAAGAATAAAGTTCCCTCTCCCAAACTAAAAGTTCTTAACTTGGGACTCGTCTGGATTATCATAAGCCATACAAAGTTTTAACTGAATAGCTAAAAGTGTGGCCTTTTAAGTATGATTTTGTGCATCATTAAAGTCTCCTTCTCTTGCACATGGATAGTATGTGGTGGGTTTGAAGGAGCCTGAGAATAGACGGGATTTGAGGACACAGGAAAGCAATGATCTTTGTCCTGCTGAAATGCTGACTTGAGAATGAAACATTTACGCCTTGCACGGCCAGTGTGGAGGTGTCTGAGACTTTATTTTCAGGTTCTTCCAAGAGTGGCCCACATAATACAGTCTCTGATTCACAGAATATAAGTGGGCTTACGTTTGCATATGTGTGTGTGTGTATCTTTGTGTGAGCGTAACTGTGTATATGCCTCTATGTGTCTGTGTGTGTCTGTGTGTGCCTATGTATGACTGTGTGTGTGTGTCTGTGTGAGTCTGTTTGTGTCTCTGTGTGTGCCTTTGTGTGCCACTGGGTATATGTGCACAAAAGTGTGTTCTCATGTATGTGTGTGTGTGTGTGTGTGTGTGTGTGTGTGTGTGTGTGTGTGTGACTACTTAGTGGGAAATGAATGTGATATGAATCTGGAAGCAACTGATCTAAGCGTGAATCATGGTATGAATTCCCTGTTTTTGAGGATTCATTCTAAAGCACAAACTAAAAGTTAGAATTCTCTGGTTAACATTAGCAAGGATGATCTCGAAGGGAACAAACTTTAGAATGTCCATCCACTCCCAACCTGTCTGTCTTACTGTA
The DNA here is from genome assembly GCF_964271855.1 of Acomys minous. Lineage (NCBI taxonomy): Eukaryota > Metazoa > Chordata > Mammalia > Rodentia > Muridae > Acomys > Acomys minous. The sequence goes on along the minus strand of NC_140496.1, from coordinate 71,998,128 downwards.
TGGAGCTTGTTTGTTTGCTTGATGAGTGGGTGGGAGGGACTGAGACACGGTTTCTCTGTGTAATAGCCCTGGCTGTCTTGGACTCACTTTGTAGATCAGGCTGCCCTCAAACTCACAGAGATCCAGCTGCCTCTGCTGGGATTAAAGGTGTATACCACCATGCTCACACTTGTAAAGAGTTTTTTCTGTTTTGCTTTGGTTTTTGTTTCATTTTTTGTTAATAATTATTAATTACTTATTTCCTGTTAAAATTTCTTAGGAAGCATTGCTGTCAGTACGGGAACCCAGGCTGGACACTGAGTCCTGTATCTTGCATGAGGACAGCATCCAGGGTGTTAACCACTAGGCTGCTGCTCTCTCTGAACCTTGGGGCAAGTCATAATAAAAAAATACAGCATGCTCCATTCTTTTCAGTAAAACCCAGAGGCACACTTCTCCACTCCAGCCCCTTTGCAGCTCAAGTAGGTGTTGGAAGGACCCTGCTGTTTGAGGTTGCAGTCCTCCCTGTCTGGATAGCTATTCTGAGTTCTGCATAAGGTGTAGGACTCCCTGTCCCCAGCAGGGCCTCCGGCTCTCTGCCTGACTCCATCTGGAGAGAATCTTTAGACACAGATGCCCCTAACCACATTTGGGCCTTTGACACAGCTCCCTGCTAGCTCTCGCCTCCCTGTGCCTGTAGGATAATTACGTACTGTGTTCCCATTAATATCATAGGAGTGTGCTGCCAAATGCAAAACAAGCACCCTTAAAGTGCCTGGCTTCAAGCGATTATGTACACCTACCCTGCAAGCTCCTCCCCCCACTCCCCAAGAACTATAAAGCCTTTGTTCTCCCTGATTAAATTTGAACTAGCTCCCTGAAGTGGTTCCCGCAGTGTCTGATCTCTGCCATGCTCACAGCCTTCCAAGCTCTGTGCCTTGCCTCCTGCTGCTCCTGCTTTTGTGGGCTATTGGCCAACAGCCCCCCAAAATGGAGGAAAACCACATTTCAGAAGGGCAAAGAGCTCCCTGTTGAGGGGGTCTCTGGGGGTCTAGTGCTTCTCAATCCTCCTCATGCTCTGACCCTTAATAACAGTCCCTTATGTTCTGGTGACCCCCCAACCATAAAATTACTTTCCTTGCTACTTCATAACTGTGATTTTGCTACTGTTATGAATCATATTATAAATATCTGGCATGGAGGATATCTGATGTATGACCTCCGTGAACTGGTCGTTTGACCCCCAGAGGGATTGTGACCCACAAACAGTAGTGTAAAAGATGACCAGGAGCCATGTGCATGTGTCCAAGGAGCATCACAAGACATTAAGATCCTCTTCTGAGTAGACATTTCTCTAAGGAAGTCTTACTCAGGCACTGTCCTTCCTTCTCCATGCACTGCTGACTAGTCACTCTCTAGAGATGGGAGAGGGGTGAGAGCTGGTGGGGATATTGGGCTTCTGAGTGTTTGTCTGTGCACAGAACAAACAATAAGGAACAGTTACCAGGAGGATGGGAGGGGGGAAAAACTAATGTTCACTCTTTCTTAAATATTTTCTATATCACTTAGGCTTTTTGTAGAATTAACTCTATATTAAATGTAGTGAGTCTGAGGTGTGCACATATTAAAAAACCATTTCTCTTAGCTTATTGTCATCTTTTAATATTTTCTTTTTATATGCAAAGGTCTTTTAAGTGGTATTTTCCCCTTAATATGGTTTCTACTGTTTAATCTCTTCCTATAGTCTAGTTGGATTTTTAAAGTATGTTTATGGTTCAAGGTCTGTGCTTGTGCCCTGCTGAGAGTAAAATATGTAGTAAAATACCATCTGGATTTTATCAAGCAATGTATTAAAAGGCCTTCTTAACAGTACAGGATACAGAGAGAAAGGCTTTATAGTTATAACCCCACATGTGGGATCATAATTAACGGCAGTTGGTTCTGCTCCAATGACTGTCTAGTTCCTAAGGCCTGTGAGGGTCCAGTGCTCTCTGAAGACAGATACCATTTATGAGCAATCTCATAAAGTCCCTAGTCACACGCTTCAGAATCCTTCCTGGGAAAGGGGCATCACTTTGCCAAGGCTGCTGACAGAACACTAGGACTGAGACCACACAAACACACTGGCCACAACTTCTCAGTCTCCCAGCAACTTGAGCGATTTGTAGAGAGCAGACATCCAAGGAACAGAAGCCACAGGTCAGTGCTGGAAGGTGAGAGGCACAGCCGCACTGCAGCCACACATCCTCCAGAGGGACCTCCTACAGATACTCATGTGTCTCTGAAAAAAATTTTGACACTTCCATGTTGAGAACCAGATGTTTTCTTACTACTATTGCCATCTTTCCTAATCCTGTCCACCCCATCCCCTTTCTTTCTCTTCTCTATAGCATCCTTTCTACTTCCTTGTTGTTCATGGTTTGTTTGTTTGTTTTTTAATTTTTTGAGATTATAATATGATGGCAACGTGTCTCCCTTGCCTTTGCTCCTTTCAGATCCTCACATACCCGTCCACACCCTCCTTCAATTTCATGGCCTCTTCTTTCATTGATTGCTATTGCATGCATCTATGTATGTACATAGATATTCCTAAATACGTTATGGTTTTGAATTGGTAATCTTGATTATTCCCTCCCCCCCCCACCCCCTTTCTCCACCTTTACCCTGCTCCTGGCTTGTAGCTAATACTATTTTTCCTTTTCTGTTTCCTTTCCTTGCTCATTTTATCTTGGTTCTTACTGTACGAGTTCTATACAAGTCCCCTCCTCTAACGTTCAAGTTGCATTGCCAGCGTTGACGCTCTCGGTGACCGTTACCATCAGACCTCCTTGCTTCTCATTGGGCTGTAGCTTTGGCTCCACCAGGCACAGCTCAACGTCACATGCAAGCACTTCCCGTCGTCTCTCAGTGAGAAAACAATCTCAGGATCCGGTTCACTTACATTTAAAAAAAAAAAGTATTTATTATAATTTATTCGCATTACATCCCAATTGTTATCTCTTTGCTCTCATTTTCCTGTTCCCACCCTCCCTCCCTCCCTCTTCTGCCCCATTCTCCCCCCCCCTAGACCTCTGGCAGAAGGGGAGCTCCTCCCCCATCATATGATCACATGATCAAATCAGGCAGGGGTCACTAGAGTTCATATCAGAGGCAGTCCCTTCTCTCCCCACAGTCATGGAGAATGGGTTGTCCTTTGGCTAGATCTGTGCAGAGCGTCTAGGATGAAAGCCTCTGGTTTGGGATTACAGGTTTAATATGCTGGTCTGTGATGGGAACCCACACCCCACTTCCCCCTGCCCCCACCAGGCCGACTAATCATATTCTGCCTAAATTGTGTGTGATAATTATATGATAGAGGCAGTTACTGCTACACAGCTCAAGACTTTGCTAAGTAATCAAAATATCCATGGACTCTGACAGTGTCATGTGTTTTCTTGAAGGTGTCCGTTATATCTGCCTGACTTACCCCTGCAATGTCTGTATTTACACTCACCCCCTGCCAACCCTCCTCCTTTCCCTGTTGTCTTATTTCCTTGGGTCACTTACACAGATTGTTTATAATGAGTTTCTGCTTGACACATGTGATCACTTTACCCTAAAAATAACCATAATGGGCTTTGTAAGAAGGAGCCTCCATTTCCAGCTCTCTCACCTTCCTCAGTGTGCACATGTGTCTTATTTTACCTATGAAAACCAAATAAAACTCGGCCTTCTTTCCACTCCTTTTAAGGCCTGTGCTTGGCCCCTCAGTGTCACTAGAAGTCCCCCACAGACTGTGCATCAGTATCCCCCAGTGGCAGAACTGCATTGAGATGGAAGCAGGTTTTGTTTCACTCTTCTGTTAATCATGTTGCTCCATCCGGTGTGGTAACAGGATCGACACTCTGCCTCAGCGGAGGGGGTGCGACTGGTAAGCAGTTCTCTTTGCTACTTGTGATACCAAATCTCAAACCAGATGCCGCCCACCTGTGGCTCTTCTTTGGTTCACATAGACATTTTTGCAAAGCTGAGCAAAGGAACTGGCAAGGTGGCTCAGTATATGTGGTACTTGCTCTTAAGCCTTGCGACATGAGAGCAATCCCTGGGACTCACATGGTGTAGTAGAGAATCCGCCATCTTAGGTTGTCCTTTAGCCTCTATCTGCCACGGCATGTGTGAGTGCATACACACACAGAGAACAAATAAATGTAATAAGAATTTAAAAATTATTTGAGCAGGTGTTTGATAATTTAACATGTTTTACTTGAGTTCGTGACTTCGCGTGAGTCACATTGGGTTGCGGGTTTCATGGGGTGCCGTGGGCCAGAGCCGAGGTGCAGCTTCAGTCTTAGATGGGTTCTATGATCTATGTCTATCTAGGGGAGTGTATGCCTCATGCCTGTGGTGCCCTTGGAGGCTAGAAGAAGAGGTCGGCCCCCTGAGGTGGTGCTGGATTCCTCACAATAGTAGAACACTTTCCTAACCACTGAGCCACATCTCCAGCCCCTGTTTTTTTTTTTTGTTTGTTTTGTTTTTGTTTTTTTGTTTTTTTTGCTTGATTGCTTACTTGCTTGTTTGCAGCAGATTTTTCACTCTGCAGCCCAGGCTTACCTGCAGCAACTAGGTAACACAGATTGGCCTTAAGGTCAAAGCAATCCTTTGCCTTAGGCCCCATGTGCTAGGATTACTGATGTGAACCAATGTACTTTTCAAACCTTTTAAAATTGTGAAATATATAACACATGTAGTAAAAAGATACAAAAGAAATTCACACGGTTTAGTAAGTATTTACGAAAGCAAAAATTATACATTGACAAAAGTCAAGGCATAGAATAGTGCCAGTACAACACCCCTCCCTGTACCTGCTATTTCTTCCAGACCATAGCCACCCCTTCCCATAGAAGTCCTCACCAAACCAGCATCTATTGTATTCAGCTTCTTGACTTATACTCTTATCTCTTAAAGCATTATAGCCGATTGCTGCCTCTTATTAAACTGATTTTATGTAGCTGTTATTTGATGTTTGATCTTTCTTTTTGTTTGTTTTAGGTTGGGTTTTTTGGGGACAGGGTTTCTCTGTGTAGTCTTATCTGTCCTGGACTCACTTTGTAGACCAGGTTGGCCTCAAACTCACAGAGATCCTCCTGCTTCTGCCTCCCCCATGTGCTGGGATTACAGACATATGCCACCATGCCTGGCTAGAATGTCTTTCTTAATGTTGAATTTTTAAAAATCCCTTTAGATATAACATCATTTCCCCACTCTCAACAATCAAATAAATGCATAACCTAATGCAATAAATTGGCTGTTTGATGGCAATCAAGAGTAAGATAAAATTCTTAAAATTCTTGAGTGCACACAACACAGCAATTCAATCTCAACTCCTAACTTTACATATACCCCCAGAAACCTATCAGGGAACAGAAAAGGCCCTCAGAATATTTAATTAATATTTCCAAATATTTAGAGGTATAGCTGAGTATGTATTTTTTAAATCTCTTTTGATTAAGGAGCAGTGGGAAAAACCATTGGTATAACTATGTGTAACAGGAAATGAACATTAGCAAACCACCTTTGTCTTTTTGGGCTACTATAACAAAATCTTATAAGCTTATAGCTTATACAGAAAAGACAAGCATTTATAACAGTTCTGGAGGCAGGAAATTCTAAGCTCAAATCCCCTGCAAATTTCATGTTTGAAAGAGGGCAACTTTCTGATTAACAGATAGCTCATACAGACTCTGCCCTCGTATGGTAGAAGGAGTAAGGGTTTCCGCAGAATCCTTACTCTAAAGGTACAAACTCCACTCATGATTTGCCCTCATGACCTGGTCACCTCTAGATCCTCTCTTGCTGATCTTGTTACCTTGTGGATTGTCATTGCAACAGTCTGTCTGGAAGGTGGTTGTCAAGGGACCCTAGACCACAGAGCCTGCAGGAAATTCTGAGCTACAAAAAAAAAAGCAGGGAGAGGTGAATATTGGATTTAAGGGCAAAAGGATGAAAACATGGCATAAGGAATGTAAAAGAGGATTCAAGGATGACTCCCTAGTCTTTGGCTATCTGTGAAGTGATGCCATTTTCCAAGATGGAAAATATTGAAGAAAGCAGTTCAGGAAACTAAACTCAGAAGCCTTTTTTAAATGTATATGTGAAGTTTGGGAACTTGGTTAAATATCTGGGTGAGGCTATCATGTGAGTCCAATCACACCAGAATATTCTCCCTCACTGAGGAGAAAGGAGAAGGGAAAACTGGCAACACTGGAAAGGAGAGAAGAAGACAACCATAGTGAGAACTTACATGCCCTGGGGTCAGGTGACCCAAGCCCTGAAGGATGGCATCCTACAGGGAAGGTGGTGATCAAAAATGGCCATAGCGAATAATTTCATGTTCTAGAACAAAGGCACATGATGACAGTAAATTAAAAAGACCACCCTGTAGAGGGTGAAGAACGCTTAGCACTCTCACATGTGGACAGATGACAGAGCAAATCAAATGGACCCTCTTCCCACCCCCAAGCTGAACACAGTGGCATTTCACAAGCCTGAAGTACAGGGTGTAGATGGTAATGGGCTGAGGTTAAGTTGCCTACGACCTTGCTGTATGGAGATTTAGTGACATAAAGGTACTAATGTCAAAAATCCATCTCCTTGGACCACAAGACAATCCTCCACAATGCGATTTTCAAAGAGCAGTTTATTTCATCCGGCTTGGACCAGTGAGCCAGGCTTTCTTTAACAATGTGGTTTAGAGGGCTCTGGACTCGGCAATTGTATACCTTCTTGAAATCTTCCCACAATGAAAGATTTAAAAAAAGCAAACATTTGTTGCCTGGTGTAAATTAATGAGACAAACACGCAGGTGAAACACCTCCCTAGAACATATATTTGTTCTTACATTTCTTCATGTAATAGTCTATACAGATTCCTATGTACCAAATAAGCACTTTCTTATAGTAGGAGCAAAGACGATGGTCCTTTCACTTGCTGATATTTCTTTATTCTTTGGTTTCTATATATATATATACATATATATCATTATATCATATATATATATATGATATGGTTGATTATATGTGTGTATGACAAATCTGAAAGGTAGGTGAGTACCCGTTCTGAATCTATCTACCTATCAAATACTTTGCCACGAGAACCAGAGTTTGACTACTTTTTACTTCCGGCAAAGAGCAAGACAAGATGCCATGTGTGTGTAATACCAGCATTGAGAATGTGGCAGAAAGCAGATGGCTAAACTTGGGCTCACTGACCAGTTTGGTTTGGTTGAATCAGCAGGTTCTGTTAGTGGCAAGTGCTTATATACAACTTTCCCATTTCTCAAAGGGTGAGGTCTCAAAACAGTAACAAATTAAACACTACCTTGTGTCCAGTTCTCCTCTTACTAAAGGGAATAGACTTTCAGAGAACTGAAAATCCCCACATCGTGTACAATCCAGTTTCTGGCTGGATCTGTGACTTGGGCATCCTGACTCTTGGTTCCCTACCATTTTACTTTTGATGTAAACATGATTTTCAGCCAGATGTGATGATGTACACCTTTAATCCCAGCACTTGGGAGGCAGAGGTTGATGGATCTCTATGAGTCTGAAAGCACCTTGTTCTACATAGAGAGTCCCAGGGCATCTGGGGCTACATGGTGAGGCCCATCCTCAAGAACTAAACTGGCTTTCAGTGACAGTAGCTTCGACAACCCAAATGGTACAGAGATCTAATGAATGGTGTCCTTATTACACAATTAAAGAAACTAAATTTGTCATCCATCTTCTCCGCTGTCTGCTACTATAAACAGGAAGTTCATGCTGCTGTTGTGTGCATGCCTGTGTTATCACACAACGATGCTGATGACTCAGCTTTGCTGGAGCTTGCTGAAGTGATGGGGTGACCCCACAGCATGCATGTTATTCAGAGCTATAAGAACTGAAGAGCCATAAACACCAGATAAAGCATGTCAGTTGCTGGGACTACGATAGTTCTTTGTTCCCAAGTACTCTGGCTATGTGTGTAAAAGAGCGTAGCCAGCTATGGCTTGAAGGTTTAATTAGCCGAGTAAAGGCAAACTGTTGATACTCAACTGGCTACAGCACAATGAGTCAGCCCATATGTTTTCTGTCACTGGGATATGAGCTTATAAACAGACTGTCTATGGGGGAAAACTCACAGATGACTGATACATGAATTTTGGCCTCTGCTCAAAATTGGCAATAGCTGAGGAAAATATTGACATTGATAAAGCTGGTTGAGCAGCCAAGACTCCTCCTGAACCAGAGAGAATTTTAAGTTGAGCCTGTTTGGATTGTAAAAAGGTGACAAATGGAAGCAAAATCTCTTCAGAACTTGTCCAAAGTAAATGACTATAGGGGTGTGTGTGTGTGTGTGTGTGTGTGTGTGTGTGTGTGTGTGTGTGTGTGTGTGCCTCTTTCTGTTTATTAATGATTCTGGAAAGAAGAGCAGTGGTGATGAATATTCATGGACAAAGGAAAGGAAGGAAAGGATTCTGTTAACAGACAGCTCCAATGCCTAATGATCCCATTTGGGCTTGAGAACTCTGCTCTGACTTGGGAGCTCTCATGCCTTGCTCAGGCCTTCCCAAAGAGCTGTGGGGGATGGGCGGGAAAAGTGGTGGCATCTCCCTGAGCTTGAATTCCTAAGCCATCAGTGCCAGCCAGAAGCTCATTCCACAATTGTTCTGGAGGTGAGTGGGAGATGACAGCAGGCCCAAAATAGCGTGCTGCTCACCTAACTATTTGTGTCAAAATCCTGCCAGAGAGATGCCTGTTTATTTCAGTGAAACACTTTTGAGGCTTTAGTTATCAGAGGCATGAAGCTTTGTGCCGGGACCATGGCGTCTATCTCTTATGATTGAGCTATCATTCGAGAATAGCAATATATATATACTTGTTAACCAAGTGGGAAATTTTCTCCCTTCATTCAGCAGACATTTTCGAGCATTTGCTACACAGCAAACTCTATGCAAGTCACAGAGAATACAGATGCATGAAAGCATGAGCTATTCTACGTGGCGCTCTCGATTTAGTAGGAAAGTGGCATATGAACAGATAAGTTATTACACAATGAAATGCATATTATAAATAGAACAAAGTGCTCTGCTAGTCCCCTAAACAGATGGGCTTGGCCTGCAGCTTCTAGGATGGTTTTATGTAAGGGCTGAATGGAAACTCGGTTTCAAGATAATTCCTAGATGGAAAAAGAAAATCAAAGGAATTGGAGGAGACAGACATCTTTATAGAACCAACCGTGCTTACAGTTTCATGAGAATAAACTCACCTACAAACTCACCAACTTGAGTACATTAAACATGTAAAGCTTTTGCATGTCAATCAAATGTAGCCAGACAGGAGGCTGGAGAGGTGGTTTAGTGGGTAAGAACACTTACTGTTCTTGCAGAAGACCTAAGTCTGGTTCCCAGAAACCGACAGATGGTGGCTAACAACCATCTGTGATGTCAATTCCAGAGGATCGATCATCTTCTGGCCTCTGAGGGCACCAGGCATACATATGGTACACTTACATACATGCAGGCCAAATACACATACACATAAAATAAAAAGTAAATCTTTTTTTAAAAATAAGATTTTTATTAGTTTTTTATTTTAGATGTATTATAATTTATTCAGATTACATCCTGATTGATATCCCCTCATCCGTATCCTCTCACTCCCACCCTCCCTTCTTCTTTCACCCTATTCCCCTCCCCTAAACCTCTGACATAGGGGGATTTCTTCCCCAGCCATTTGACCACAGCCAATCAGGTCTCGTCTAGATAGCCTGCTTCCCTTTCTTCTGTGTGCCCGCCGGGCCTCCCTACCAAGGGAAAGTGATCAAATCCAGGCCACCAGAGTTCATGTCAGAGGAAGTCCCTTTTCTCCCCACAGCCATGGAGAATGGGCTGTCTGTTGTCTAGATCTGAACAGGGGGTCTAGGTTCAATGCATGCGTTGTCCATGGTTGGACATCTAGACAGAACTTAAAGATCATGAGATAGTCTGAAAAGAAAAAAAGACAAGTTGGCAATTAGCCTGTGACTGGGGAAGGAAACAGTTCTAGATAAGACTATTAGGGAAGATGGTTCAAGGAGAAACCTAGGTCTAGATTGTAAGGGTTTTCCAGGCCAGGTGCTGACACTGGGTTACTTTCCCTGAAAGGTGCAGGAAGCTAACAAAGATTTGTAACTATAAAAGTACATGTTTGGATTTATGGTTAAGCATGGAAATTCAGGCTACGGTGGAAAAAATGAATGGAGTGGGGAGAAAGCAGTGGCATGGAGATAGTGAGAGCTGGTGACGAGAGCAGAAAAACCATTAACCTTGAAAGTCATTGGTACTGCTGTCTATAAAGCAGGGCGCTTACAGGGAGAGTTATATTTGGAGAGCACAGCACCGAGAACTCAACAAAAGGAGCTGAACGCAAATGAAAGTCAAATGTTTTGCCCGTGTTTACAGCATATTCTTCCTCCTTCAAAGCCTAGTATCTCTCAAGCCTATGTGTGCTAAATCAAATTTCAGAGTAAGCAACCGAGCCATTTTTATGGCTCCAATTAAGTCAGGATAAGCAACACTTACAGGAAAGGGCTGTGGCATGACCATATCCGCAATATCAGATTTAAGCTTAATAAACAGTGGAGAGCAATTCAAAGATGTGGCCTTAAAAGATAACCCTGGGTAAAACAAGAGCAGCTGAGATCCAGTGCACAGGAAGGGGGAATCCTCAATAAAGATTAATGTGTGCTAATTGTTTATTAACTACAGTTAATGGCTACCCACAATCTGATGCTAATGGTTGAAATGGTCATACAAGGACTATTGCAGAGGAATAGCTGATTTTCCTCCTCCTTCTCCTCCTCCTCTTCTTCTTCCTTCTCCTCCTCCTCTTTCTCTTTTTACAAAACAATAACGACAACAAGAAGAAGCATGCTTACTGGACATGTTTACTTAACTTTTCCATAAATCATCTCAGTTTCACCTGAGGAAATGTCTGTCCTGTTTGGTCATCTTCCCTGTAGAAGCTAATGAACATGACCCCCCTCCCCCACCCTATCCCACAACACAACACATCCCACACTGATGAACAATTGCAGCCTCTGAAATTACAGCTGGATATGAATGCTACATTAGACTGTGCTGTGTGCAAACTCCCAGCCACTGTCACCATGGTCACTTGCTCATGGTCCAGTGGGCAAATACAAGGGAGAGGGGGTTAACTTTCATTCACAGAATGAGTCATACTCCTTACTAGATTATCTAACTCTTCATCTACTAAGGGCACCCTTTCATGAGCATTTACAGAAAACACATGTAATTTCATAACCTTTGTTCGTTTTAAGAAAATTAGCCATATATGTCTTCCTCAAATGTCTCCCACACAAAGTTCCTAACCATGCTCCTTCTAAGGCTCCAACTATCCAGGCAAACCATTGGCTACAGTCCAGGAATCAGGAATCAGGAGTCAATCACATCTGTCCATTTCTCCCTCTAAGTAAACTGTACAACCATGAGTACTTCTTGAAGTTCTGATCTCTGTGAAGGTTTCCCTTCACCAGTGTCCTTCAGGATTGTCTTAGAAAGGGGCTGTAGAGCTGCAGCTGTCAACTTCTGAGTGGCACCTGTTTCTGAGAACCAAGTTCTAGTCTTCCACAAGTAAACAGATCATAGAGAACACCCCTTGAGGCCAAAAATGCATGCTTGAACACAGAAGGCATTTTATTAGTAACAGGAATAATAGGCGATTGGAAAACTTCTTTTTTTTTTTTCTTACCTTGGGTTTATTTGTAAAAACAGGATAGGATACTGGTCATCTGTAAACAGTGTGTAGGTAGGTGTGTCACACCAGTCCATTTGTCTTTGTACTGACAGAAACCTTTTCTATGAGGCCTTCACAGGGGCCTGGGCACCTTTAGGAGTCTGAGCTGGGGCTGAAGCCTGGGTCAGAGCTGGAGCTGCGGTCTCTGCCTTGATTTGCACCTTGGGCTTTAGTCGGCAGAGCCTAGGATGTTTGGCCATGTGGCTTCAAATCTGCTTCCCAATCTTAGGATGATTGATGAAAACAAGATGGCTGGCTTTGCGGCTGGAGCCCTTTGCCATCTCTGTACATGTGTTGTTTGCCTGCATCTTCTTCAAGCCTTTCTTGTTGTGCTTCTTGGCAAAGTGCATGTTCCTCAGGGACTTGTAGTCAATCCCTTTAAGAGATTTTTATTTGTGACCTGGGTTTCTTGATGCCATTTCTGTGCCATTTGCGGGACTGGTTGTGTGTGGTATGGTTCTTGGACTTGGCCATGTCTGTACAGTAACCGACAGCTCCCGCATAGTCTAGGACCAGAAGAGAAAACTGGAAAACTTCTCTATGCCAGTGTCTAGCAGGCCCTAAACAAATCTGATTGTTTACTTACCCTAGTGAAAGGCTATAAGGTGTTTCAGGGGGAAATGAGGGAAAAAGTAACAGCAAAGCCTTTGCAGCATTGTAGCAAGGTCCTTCCTTGAGGGGACCTGACCTCTACTTCATATCAGAGGCTCAGAGTCTATAAACTGCCTCCAAGTCTAGAAATTCTTTGAAGGGTCAAGTTTGCTGTTGGTAGGATTCACTGTAGACTTTTATTAAATTTGTTCTGGAGTTGCTGTTCTGCCTGTGAATCAAACTATCCCATAAAAATTTCAGGATTCATTGAGTAATGCTCTAAAAACAAAACAAAACAAACAAAACAGGTCTTGCTGAGTAGCTATGGCTAGCCTGAAACTCACAATTTAGAGCAGTTTGGTTCTGCTCTCTGCCTGCCTTTCTTCTCCAGTGCTAGGATTAAATGCATGCACTACTACACCAGTTGAGGAAGTGCGTCTATGGTCAAAGCATGGTACTTAGGAATCTAAATTGATTTGTTCCATTCACAAATTTGGGCTCTTATATGTAAAACTGAATTTCACATAGTGCTTGTCTTCAACATTGTACTGAGTGTGATAAGCTGAATTAAATTTGGAAATTTCAGAGAGGTCACTTTAAGGCATCAACATACTTTAGCCACATTATTTCTAGGCCTTTCTGTGTTATCTCGTGTACAGAGCCCTCCTGGGAAGCTATCTGAGAAGCCTGCTATTAGTGACACACTTAGTGCTGAAGTATGCTACTACTAAAGGAATCTTAATGGGAGTTGAGCCAAGCAATGTTTGTGAAATTGGAGGCAAAATGCTCAACAATCTCATGAGTTAGGGGTGGAAGTGGTGAATGGCTGTGATCCCAATGCTTGGGAGACAAGGTCGAAAGAATCAACTCAAGATCTGGGCGTGGTGGTTGTAAGCTTTTAGTCCCAGCACCCAGGAGACAGAGGCAGGCAGATTTCTGAGTCTCAGGCCAGTCTGGTTTAAATAGTGAGTTCCAAGACATATAGGAGATGGGGAAAGGAAGGTGAGAAGGAAGGAGAAGGAGACACAGCTCAAGGCCCTAAGATATATAAGACAAAAAATAAAAATGATGCTCAGCTCCAAGGAGATGCCCTGCTCCAGAGTGCTATCCTTACTCCACCATATGGAGCTAGTAATTTCTAGCTTTGCTTCTCCCTGGGTGTAAATACCAGCCAGGCTAGTTTTGAATGACCTGGAAAGTAGGTTGAAATAATTAAAACTTACTGTTTGGTGCTCTTTTATGTCTATTTTCTTGAAATAAAGTCAGGGATCCGAGTCCATAGGATAGCCTTATCCTTAATTTGTTTATTATTATGTAAGGGAAAAAAGAAAATGTGTGTAAGGGAAGGTTATACCACAACAAATGAAGTTATTTTAATTTCAAAGTGACATATTTAATTTTACTCTCAATTTGTTGGGCAGAATCAATTGCATGGTCCTGTTCCTAACAAAAAGCTTTCTCCTGTCCAAAACACAGCAGAAGCAGGAATACACATAGTATTGATGATGGCCCTGACATTAAGCCTGAGATGGGATTAACTGTCCTAAAATAATAAACTTGAGTTGGAACACTTATGACAATGTCTTTTAAACTCGTTTGCATGATTCTGTGTTTCTTACATCAATCAAACAGGTGGACTTTGTATATAAGACAGAGATGTAGACTCCACCTGAGATTAGCAAGCCAGTAATTTTTATCCATGATCCATCAATACTTCATTAAATGGTAGCATTATAGAGTCACAAGTTCTCCCTGGAAAGTGACTCTTAAACAGGCCTGGACAGGAATGGCATCTGCTCTCCCTTCAATAGGTATTATTCACTTTTCTTTTTAAAAAATATATTTTATTAATTTATTCATATTACATCTCAATTGTTATTCCATCCCTTGTATCCTCCCATTCCTTCCTCCCTCCCATTTTCCCCTTACTCCCCTCCCCTATGACTGTGACTCAGGGGGACCTCCTCCTGCAAGGGAGAATGGGGAAATATAAGGATCCAGAAGGTCCTAGAAAGCTACAAGAAGAACATTATGATGAGTGGATCTGGGCCCAGGGGTACTGCTCAAACTATGGCATCAGCAGTAAACTTTGAACCATTACCCAGATCTAGCCAATGGACAGGAAATTCTCCAGAGTTGAGTGAAGAGTGGGGACTGACTTTCACACGAACTCTGGTGCCCCATATTTGACCACGTCCCCTGGATGGGGAAGCCTGATGGCACTCAGAGAAGGATAGCAGGCTACCAAGAAGAGACGATACCCTATGAGCATACACAGGGGGAGGAAGTCCCCCTCAGTCACTTTTCTAAAGTTAGTATATACATGTGTTCTCTGCATTTATGCAGACATATTCATGTATATATTTTCTAATTCTAAATATCCCATGCTCACCAATACCTATGCATGAATAGTTACCATGGATTTCTTATATTTCTAAATACTAAACCTATTAAATCAAAAATTCTCACTAGATTCTGGTAGAACTACCAAATAACCACAGTAACATGGAACATCTATTGGCACCAGAAATGCCAGAAGACGGGTAGTGGTTGCTGTACAGAGACTGAGGTAGTTCAGTAGGAGGAATATTTTTGTAATGCATTGTGGCTATTGTCAAGCTGTCAAGGCGATGCAGAGGTCAGAACCTTGGGGCTTGATGCTTAGTAATGTAAAGACAACTGAACTGGCTTACATTGTTCCATCTGCCTCACATTCCAGATTAGAAATAGAGCATTTGTTATTGGGGTGACCATCAGTTGTAGTTATGTGAGACTTCTGTCAAAATCTGGCAAGACTGCAGTTCATAGAGAGGAAGGGCAACTCTAGGTTCACAGAGCACCCCAGAGACCATCCTTTAAAGTTCTCAGTGCAGTGCTAAGGAGAGAGGAGTCCACTGACTTAATTGCCACCTAATATACATCACTGTGCCACTCCAGTTATACACATCCATCATATGACTGTGGTACACATCCCCCACCATCTGCATACCTGGGCTCTAACGTTGGTACATGTGAGTGTATTCGGAGAACTTCCCTTGAAGTCTCTTTGCTGAGCTGTCCTGAGAGGAGAAGGTAACTGGCAGCCTCTAGCCAACAATGGCCTGGTGCAGGAGCAATGAAACTCAATCAACTACTATGCCTTACTATGACTCAATTGGCTCTGGACACTGGAAGGTGGCAAGAGGAAGAAAAATAACAACACTGACCACAGTAGAGTGAAGGTATCCAGAACAGAGATTACCTCATAAAAGGAGGAAAATGTCCTACAAGAGGCACTGTTTTACCCCTTTTTCCCAATGGCGCGCATGCGCACGCACATACACACACACACACACACACACACACACACACACACACACACAGAGAGAGAGAGAGAGAGAGAGAGAGAGAGAGAGAGAGAGAGAGAGGAGGGAGGGAGGGAGGGAGGGAGGGAGGGAAGGATGGAGAGAGGCAATTTAGATTTTGACAGGAAAAAACTCGGAAATTAAGAAAGAAATGCCAGTCAAACTAACTTGCTGTGTCACGGGCCCAATTTGAAAGTTGATCTTTGCTTATGCACTTGAGTCTCACAACAATAGTGACGGTACAAATAGAATACACCTCTCCTGACAAGACTCATTTCCTAGGGTGGTGCCTCAAGAGTCTCCCAATGTCCACCTTTTCCCTATTGGGCATTTAAATAATGGCTTAGTTCCTGGAGACGTGAACTCCGGAATCAGTACTGTTGTGCAATTTTAGTTGATTGCTGATGTCTCAAGCTAAAGTTGTGTAACTGGTGAGCATTATGTAGGTGCTAGTACTATATGCTGCTTGTGAATTTATTTACACGACCGCATTTTATCATAGGGAGTTACACTGACAGGTTTTACTTAATTTCTGTGTGAGAACCAGTTTAGACCCTGGATATCATGAGGAACAGATTGCTGAGGGTGACACTTACATGACTTGTGATAAGAGGTTAATTCCTGTGTAAAATAATCTCATCCTTGTCCTGGGTCTGAAAACAAAGATAGCAATATGTACAGCCTTTGTAAACTAGCATCCCTTCCTGAATTGAAAGTATATATATATATGTGTGTGTGTGTGTGTGTGTATGGGGGATAAATATAGCCAAGTTCAAGGACTGTAAAGTTCAAGTGGACAGAAGAAGGTAAATGAAAATAGACCACACAGAAGATAAAGCAAAAGAAAAGAAACAAGAGGAAGGAAACATGCTTAAGAAAGACGTTACCATTGTCAGAGTGAAGGTAACTCAATAGAAAAACAAGAAAAAAATTCCTGTTTTGATACTATTGAGGTAACATACAACTGCCATAAAGAAAAAAAAGCCTCTAAGAAATGTATTGTGTCTGAAAAAAATACAAGTTTTTCATTGTATAAATCAGTTTTGAATAAGTCATAGCTGATACTTATGCACTGCTTTCTTTTTTAAAAATTAGTTGTGAGTTTCATATAATGTGTTTTGATCATATTCACCTCGCCCCAAGTCTCCCCAGATCTGCCCTCCCTTCCCTACTCACACAACTTTGTGTCCTTAAAAAAAAACTTAAAACCAATTTGTGCTACCCGATTATCCTTGCATATATGGTTTTCCATTGGAGCGTGGTTGACTTTACCAGGAGCTATACTCTTAGAGAAAACCATTTCTCCCTCTCTCAGCAGCTAAAAGTCACCAATAGATCCATGGCTAGGGGTAGGGTTCTGGGACCAGTTGCCCTGTCCATTCTGGAATTTGGTCTGGCTTGGGATTGCACAGGTTTAGGATGGTCTACCACAAGCACTGTGACTCCATGTGTTCAGAAGACTCTGTTTTCTTGTAGTTGTCTACTACCTCTGGCTTTTACACTGTTTTCATCCACTCTTCCTCAATGTTGCCTGAGCCTTGGAAGGGGATTTGGTATATATGTGTGTGTGTGTGTGTGTGTGTGTGTGTGTGTGTGTGTGTGTGTGTGTATTCCATTTCGTACCAAATAGTCTACAGTCTCCTGTTCTTTACACCTAGTGGAGCAGGTTCTCCAGTAGGGCCTATGATTTGTTTAGTTATAGATTCTGAGCCTAGTAATGGTGCAACACATGAATCTCATTTTACGGAGCAGGGCTTCAATCCAATCAGAAAATTCTTGGTTGCTCCCATGATGCTCATGCCAGGACAGCATCAGTAGGATTGTCCCTCTAGAGTAGTAATTGCTGTAGCTCAAAAGGCTCATAGCTGGATATGACTGATAATTATTTTTCTACTCTGGTAGCTTGCATAATACTTTCCTTCATTATTAAAACTAGCCAGTAAAGGATGACATTTCCAGGTCATACCAGTCTGATTTTGCTATGTTTTATGACTCAAGTTGGTAGGGTGTTTAGTTCTGGAAGGTAACCAAAGCAATGGCAATAGAATATAATGTTTTGGGGTCTATGGGACCTCACTGGTCCACAGTTGCTAAAGAAGTAACCCTTTACTGGCACCATGTTTTTTGTTTGCTGCTAGTGTTTAATAGAAGCATTTTTGCCCTTTGATAGGGTAATTCTACTTTAACTCCTTTTATGAGCTAAACTTTTAAATTTCTAAAGTACAATATGTTATAGATCATATAATGAACATGGTCAAGGCTTGCAAATTTTAATATCACGCCAAGGCTATATTGAAGAGAAACATTATTCAAATGTGAGTCTGTGTAAACTAAGTTCAATGGGCCAGTCTCCAGAACCCACAGTTTAGGATAAGCAGTGCTCGGGGCACTGTGCACGCACCTATCCTAGAACTGTGCTAGAGAGATGAGTTAGATTACTCTAAGTGCTAACAAAGGCCATTGATAGTAGGGGGACACATAGAACTTGTTATTAAATACAAACTCTGAATAAACTCATTCTGAAAATTATTGATAGGAAAGAGAATCAACCACAAACAATAGTCATTAAGAGGTTTGGCAGAAATGTGAACTTGGGTGAACTTAGAGGTATTTTTGAGACTGAAGCCTTACTCATTGGCGAGAAAGTGCTTCTAATGTATTCAGTCCAGTTAGAGATGTTTATATCACTGGGGCTCAAGGTCTGAATTAGCCACAAGACTACAGGCAATATGCGGAATCACCATTTGACCCAATTTCACTACGACTAAGGTCTTTTCCAAGCACAACATGGCCAATTCTTTTATGGAATATGCAAGTAGAAAATCAGATACTTGGCTGATCACTAGGGATATGACAGTGATGATGATAAACATTTTCCTCACTCCTCAGAATTATGGTCTAATAAGGGAGAACATGTTTTAAATATAAAAGCATGTCCTATGGAGGATTTACCCTGGGATGCTTACGCTGAGAGCTGGAACATGCCTTGCATTTGAAGCAGCAACATGTCTATAGGAAGAGAGAAAACCAAATCAATGGCTTCTTGAAATAGTCTTAGAATTGAAGGGAAGCTGATGATGAGCAAAGAGAGGATGATGAGCATACAGGAAAACCAAGGCTGGACAGTAGTGGTGTCTTCATGTTGCCCTTAGTCCCCAGAGCCACCCAGAAGCATAGAAGCTTTCTTGGAGCAGTATTCTTTCTCTCTAAGTTTAGCTCATAAGAAGTGTCCTGGCCTCATTTTCCAGACAGATGCCCCTAATAGAATGCTATGTGAACCCAAACTAGTGAAACTCAGGGTTTATTACACGCATAGTCATTAAATGTTTTGAAACAATGACGTAAAGTAACCAAGTTTCCATTTTAATGTCACATTGGCTTCTCTGTATATGACACATTAGAGGGGGCATCTGTCCAGGTAGCTGTCCAGCAAGCTACAGATGATAGTGATGCTGCTCAGGTGGTCTGCATCTTTTGATGTACATTTATTCATAGTGAGGCCAACTAGTGATTAAAGACTAGTCTGTACTTCTGGAGAGAAGCAGGTGATTAAATATAGTCAAAGGGTAAAGTAATAATTAATAGGACATTAAAGATGGATGATACAGATATTTTAATATATTTCCTAAAGCTACTACAAAATATTAATTTCATTAAATTATTCCTATATATTTATATTAATTTAATTAGATAAATACTTTCTGAGTATGCAAATTATCTAAGCCATGATTATTTCAACCCATAGTAGCCTTTGGAGAACTTAAAAGCAGTAGCCACTGAAATATTGACCAGAACTATGTCCACAGGGAATAACATTAAATAGTCCCTAACTTGGGACTGCAAAGAGAAGGAAGCATAAAAGTATGTTCTGTCTACTTTACAAATTTCACTGGGAATTAAAACAGGAAGCAGAAGATGAATGACATGCCCCAGACAGCTCATGCTAAAAATAAAACATGTCTCCTTAAAATAAAATTTTTAAAAAGGTCAGGAACTTAAACTTTGGTCTCATCAATATTCAGATTTCACCAAAAATAGTTAGTCACCCCGAGGACTGATGGATGGCTTGCTTCATTTGGGGACCATTTCCACTCTGATGAGCAAGAGCACCAAACTAATATAATAAAATAAAAATGGAATTATTAAAAAGAAATGTCTCTAATATCTGACTGTGAAAATGGAAATTTTAATTTCCAAATATAAACCGATAGTGATAGCTTACTCTGGGGTCAGTTCGTATGTGAGAATCAGGTGACCTGTTGCTTCCAAGTTGATTCTAAGGGCCTGATTGGTGTCTTCAAGGGAAAGAGTTCAGACTGGAGATTTCAAAGCAGCATTAGGGAGATCAGCTGTGGTGAATGGAGAGCGTATAGTCCCTGTCTAGCCTTCGTGCTCTGCTCACGAGCTGGTGTGCCTGCACTAGAATGGCTGACAACAAGGGCTGGATGGCATAGTGGCTGTCTTCTTGGTTGTTTGGTGCCTCTTTCCGTACCAGATATGTGGGGAGAAGAAAGGTCTTCACACTTCATGTCCAGTCCTTCAGGAGATGGCCCACACGCTTTGTCTTTAAACTTTCCTATCCTTCATCTTCAGGTATTTCTTTTTTCCATGGCCCCTAATAAACAGTTAAGAAAATACTTTACTTGTAAATCTATATGTTCTTATTTTGGGGATACTTCTGCCCAAGGAGAAAGATTATGTCTATAGTGACCTACTCATTGAGAAGATAACCCTTACTGCTGAATTTTAGGGCCAGTTGTCCATAGGACCATGGAACCATGGTGCAGCAGTCTTTAGAAGTCTGTAGCTACACACTGAACTGACATAGCTGTAAGTTAAGACTGCCCTTTTTGTCTTTCAGCAGCCTGCTGTTGATGCAGGTATAAGCTGAGGACGGAAGGGCCTATGCATCAATCGTTGATGACAATGTGGTTCTGGAACACTTGTTCATGCAGCTACCTGTGTCCTGTACCCATGCTCAGCCATTATTTCAGGCATTCATGACAAAATCATAATTGTGTCTACCTAATCTTATGACTCAGTGGGTCTGACAAACTCAACATCTCAACATTTAAGAAGCAACTCTTGTCATGTGTTTGTTATTTCCCTCATTTATAAAGTAGGTCTCTTGATTTCATGGTTGCATGCTACTTAGGCATCAATAATTTCTCCTCTTCTATTCCTCTATTACTGACAATAGAATGACAAATTTCTAGGCTTTTGTTGGTAATTAGATTATTCTCAAATGTAATAATGTAAATTATAAAATAAAAATCAATAGGTGGCCAAATTTGAAAAATATAGCATGGATAAAAAAAATCTATGTTGATTTTGTGTAGAAAATTAACAAATCTGTCTTCTTTTTTTTCACTGGTTACTATCACACAAAAATGTTGCACAGTTATATAGTGAGATTTGTTTATGTTTTGTTGTTCTTATTTTACTAAAATGACAACTAAAGGTTTTTTTTTAGCACCTTACAATTTCTCATTACTGACTGCATAAAATCAGTCTTGTAGACTATTGGTAGATATGTGATATAGTTTATGGATAATAAAATAAGAAAACTGTTATAAATTTTAATATAATACTCAAAAGTAGATAGGCGATGTGTATAACATATGGCTGAACACATAGTATTTCAAAGTTTCTCAACTCCTATTTTTTCTTAGAACTTAATGACAATGTACTTTTCATTTCTCCAGAATTTCAAGGTGTGTGGGACTTTGGAAATGAGGTCCAAACATAGAAGAACCAACAATTTAGAGACATTGATAATAAAGATCTTTTAAAGAAAATACTTAAGTTGCGTGAACAGAGAGTTCATGGGAGAATTAGCAAGTGATGATGTCATAGACACCAAAGCAAAAAAGTAGGTGGTGGCGGTGAAGGGTTAGGTAACATACTGTAGTTTAAAGGTAAAAGATATCTTTTAGATTGGAGGCTAAGATTTCACTCATGCCCTTGAGGAGGGCAGGTTTAGTACAGGCTGAGGATGGAATAAAATTTTGTTTCACCTGAGAAGCAAAAGTGAGCTGAGAAAAACACAAAGTTATCTTTTTCTTTTTACCATTTAAAAAATGTTTTATTTTTTATATATAAATTGCACATAATTATAGGTTTACTTATGATAGATTTAAACATGTATATAATGTATAAGAATCTTCATTTATAATGAATTAGGAAGTATTTCTTCCCTTCTATTGTCTATAAGAAGCTATGTGCAATTAATTATTATATCTTCCTTAATGATTTAGTAGAATTACCTTTTAATACCATGCCACTTTTTTTTTGGAAGTATTAAGATTAAATTTCTTCATTGCCCCTGGGAGTACAAACTTGTACAACCACTATGGAAGTCAATATGGTGGTTCTTCAGAAAATTGGGAATCAATCAACTTCAAAGTGCCCCATCCTACCACACTTGCTCAATTATGTTGATAGTAATTTTATTCATAATAGCCAGAAACCATAAACAGCCTATATGTCCTTCAACTGAAGAGTGGATAAAGAAAATGCACTACATTTACACAGTGACATAGGAATAGTGTTATTGTGGTCTCTGTAAAAATTCAAAAGCTGATTTCTGTGTCCCCAATATGTGATTGCAATCCTTGTTCTGAGAATCTCCTGTCTAAACTTAGCTCCCCAGTTACCCCCTGATATGTTAATAAAGCAGCTTACTAGTCAATCACTGAGGAGGGGAGAGAATAGAGCTGGACTTCCTGTCAGCCAGGGGAGAGGAAGAAAGAGGGAGGAAGTAGGGATTGAGCCACAGGCAGAGGTCCAGGAGAAATCATGAGAAAAGAGAAGCTGGAGCAAAGAAAGCCAAAAAATGCAAGTATCTCAGGGATTTTAGCAAAGAACACGCCAGACTAGCTTATAGGGTTAATATAGAATTATGTTGCTCAGTTATTGTGCCATAAAGATTATTAAACAAATATAGTCGAGTCTGAATTATTTGGTTGTAGTTGGGTTAAGACAGAAACTGCAATGCACTCACATTTATAAAAGTAACACCCAACACAATGGAGTATTACTCAGCTGTTTATAATAGAGTACGCACTCACTTATAAATTGATACCAGCTGTTAAGTAAAGGATAGTCACACTACAATCCACAGATCCGGAGAAGTTAGATAGAGGGGCGAGGTCTAGAAGGGGATGCGTGGATCTCCCTGGGAAGGAGAAATAGAATAGATTTTGTTGGTGGACTGGAGGTGGGTGGGGCTGGGAGTAGGAGGGATCAAGGGGAGGGAGAGAGACAGAGGGAGAGAGTATGGGGAGAGATGACTGAAATAGATGGACATTAGGGAGTAATATGGAAACCTAGGGTGGTGGGAACTTCCTGGAACCTGAGAGGTTGACCCTAGTGAGGACTCCTACCAATGGAGGATATGGAGCCTGAAGTAGCTATCTTCTTTAACCAGGCTAGGCTCTGAGTGGTGGCACTAGGACACCAACCCAGCCACAAAATCGATGATTCAAAACCTGCCATGCCTGCAATGATGGTACAGAGCTTGTGGGAGTGGCCAACCATAATGACTGGTCTAACCTGAGCCCCACACCACCAAAGGAAGCACATGCTGGGGACACTGCCTAGATGGCCAGGATCCATAAGCTGAGTGGCTCAGAGACCTAGATAGGGCCAAACACGACTGATTTTAAAAAGCCAATGAAATGATTCCTTATGCTATTCTGCTATACTCATAGGATCAGTGGCTAGCCCAGTCATCATCAGAGAAGCTTCCTCCAGGAGCTGATGGGAACAGATACAGAGGCCCACAGCCAGACATTAGGCAGACCTCAGGGAACTCCATAGAAGATGGGGAAGACGAATCATAGGAGCCAGAGCGGTCCAGGAGACAAGGAGAGCACTGCCCACAGAACCAACTAAGCAGGTTCTGTGACTGAGATTGAAGTGGCAATCACAAAAGCTGCATGGGTCTGCACCAGGCTCTCTGTGCACATGTTGTGGCTGTTTAGCTTGGATTGTTTGTTTGTTTGTTTGTTTTGGGACTCCTAACAATGGGCTCTTTAGCCTGTTCAAGAGACCTACTTCCTCCTGTTGGGTTTCCTCATCCAGCCTTGATATGAGAGTATATGCCTAGTCTTGTTGCACGTTGTTACGCTGAGTTCAGTTGATAGCCCTGGGGGCCTGCTCGTTTCTGAAGGGAAGCAAGGGAGAAGTAGGTCTTGGAGAAAAGGGAGGTAGGACGGTTGGGAGGAGGCTTTGGGCTGGGATGTATTGTATGAGAAAAGAATAAATTAAAAATTCTTTAACAGAATATAGATGTGTTCCAATTATTTATTTATTGTTTAGTTATGCTCATGAGTTTTGTCTATTTCACTTAATTCATTGAGATTTATGTCACGCATTGTCAAATAATAACACTTATTTATCAATAGTGTAATAATACACTATCTACGAACTCTGTGATGTCTTTTTTCAACTCATAATGTGGAAATTGTCATGAGTGTCTCCTGAGGACTCTCAGCTGGAACACTAGCTGTCTTGATGGGTCAAAGGTGACCTTCTTAGCTGGAAGAAGCATCTGTTTGCTTCTTCATAATGGTGGGACCAACACTTTCTCCTGAGATCACCAAGTACCCTGAACCGCAGGGAGGAACTAGCCTCTGATTAAAGTCTGCCAATCTAGAGGATTGCCAACAACACTGCTCTTCACAAAGGTCCAGGTTGAACTCCCCTTATTGTTACTGCTTCCTATTTCAGTGCTTTCTAGTTTGCAAGTCCCTCCTCACTTTGATCTTAATTTTTTAAAGAGCTAAAAAAAAAAAAAAAAGTAGAAATGTTTACAATTGACTCCAGATCTTTCTAATAGAGGCATTTAACAATGTTAAAGTTTCAGGTAAACTTCAGCTTGGCAGCATTTCCCGTGTATTGTGGTTTTGATTTCGCTCCGTAGAAAACATCTTCAGGTTTTCTTCATGACTCTTTGTTTTTTAACTTTAAGAATTATTTTCATTTTACATGTATGGTTGCTTCCCCTGCATGTATGTAAGTGTACTGCATATATGCCTAATTTTGAAAGGAGCTAGAGGAGTGCAAAGAACCCCCTGCAACTGGGCGTTATAGACAGCTGTGAGAGTTGGACCCTGGTCTTCCGCAGTAGCAGTCAGTGTTCTTTTTTTTTTTTTTTAATTTTATTAATTTATTCAGATTACAACTCAATTGTTATCCCATCACTTGTATCCTCCCATCCCTCCCTCCCTCCTGTTTTCACCCTATTCCCCTCCCCTAGGTCTATGACCGAGGGGGACCTCCTCCACCCCTATATGGTCATAGGCTATCAAGTCTCATCTTGGTGGCCTGCTTATTCTTTCTTTCAGTGCCACCAGGCCTCCCTGCAGTCAGTGTTCTTGTCCCTCAGGCATCTCTTCAGGCCTACCGACTGACATCTCACTGATGTTTATCTACAGGTTTATCAGCATCTAAGAGTCAGGTCTATAAGCACAATTTGCCACTCTTTGTTAATTATATTAGCTCTAAATATAGTTTTAAGGTATATATAGCTCATGTTGGATTTTTCTAATTTCTCAAAGATTGAACCCTACACAAGTCCTCTTTACCTGTGGCAAGTGTCCTGTGTTACAGCCCACTTTGATGTTAATAAAGCAACCTTGTGTCTCTTTGTCTTAGTGTTTCCAGTATCATTTTACTTTACAAAACCATACCACCTTAATTGTGATCTACATATGATTCTGTATTTAAGCAGAGATTTTTTTTTAGAAGTCACAAGATGTTTATTTTTCATCCAATCTAACAATTTCTGATTTTTAAGCTGGAGTGTTTAAACTATATTTCTGGGATTACTCATATAAGCAGTTTAAGTCAAACCCTTTGCCATGCGTTTTTGTGTTAGCCTTGCTTGCTCAGTTATTACCTGCTGTGCTTCTGCTGATAATATTAGCTTATCTCCACTTCCTCTTCTATAGCAATTTCTCAGAAGCATGACATATGCATCCTTAACTCTTCAAATCCTACCTTCATGTGTCGTGTAAGGAAGGACGGTCCATGCATTTCACTATGATCATCACTGGACTGACCTATGTTGTGCCACAAAGATACTAGTACTTTTTCTTTAAGCACTAATAACTCAAAGAGATTAAAATTAGAAAAATATGCCTAATATTTCTTGGTTTTTTTCTATCTTTATGTAGATACATTTTCTATGTGGTGTTATGCTCCTATAGCCTGGACAAGTTACACACACACCATACTTGCATATATGCATGCATGTATGTATGTATGTATGTATGTATGTAGCACTGTATATCATATTGTATTTAAAGGCTTCTTTCCCCAGTCTCTGTCAGAAGCATGGATGGAGTTTTCTTCACTATTCATTGTGAGAACCTTGTTGAACTCCTTCAGTCAAATGCACAGAACTGTGGGACTCTCCTTGTGACTGCACACTCCTAGAGATTTTAGCTTTCAGACTTGTCTCTGAAAGTGCATGGACTGGTTTATCTTTTCCTACCAGGTTCTGTTTCCACAGGAGCACCTGCCTTGTGACTCTCATATTTATCCGTCTTTCTAACTTTGAGAACAATGACAACACTATGATACCACTTCTCTGGAAAATGGAAAAGGACATTTTGGGTTGCAGTTTGTTTAGCTTTTTATTTATTGTTAGGATGGGATGTTGATTCCAAATGACACACATACTAGGCCAGAAGCTGAAATCCATTATATTTTAGTATGATTATTATTTTTTGCTCTACCAAATTTGTCATGTTAGAACTGATAACATGTTGTGTACTGTACCAAAAGCCAGAGTTCTGGGCAATTAAGCAGGCTGCTTTGTGCGAAAGAAGTCTTCAGTTTATAAAGGAATAGAGACCAGAATTAGAGGAAGAAAGCCTGGATCAGAGCATTTATCATGGCTAATAATGTCTGTTCTTTTGATTAAGTTGCTTTAACTAGATATCTCTAATTAATACTGTCCACATATTAAGTGAGCTTAACCTCTGAAATGATTTGTAATAGAAACATTAGGGATGAAGACAAATATAAATGAAAACCTATTTCAAGTACTTGCAAACTGACTTCTTAAATCTGTACACACGTTCTCATTCAACAACAACAACAACCACAACAACAGCCCATTCTGGGGCTGAGGAGATGGTTTGGCAGTTAATGCAGCATACTGTTCTTGCAAAGGACCCAAGTTCAGTTCCCAATCTCCATGTTGGTCCAGTCAAATGTGCCTATGACTCCAAGTCTAGGGGAATCCAACTCTTCTGGCCTTCAAGGACATCCTACACCCAGAACCAGACATACAGACACACACACACACACATACACACACACACACACACACACACACACACACACACACACACACACACACACACTCAAAAGTAAAGATAAAAATAGAAATGTTAATACTTTTGTAGTTCATAAGCAGGATGACTGTATCACATGGTTGAGTGATGTGTGCCTCTCTCAAACCATGTCACAGTGTTGGCACAATATCCAACTGTTGTGAACTTAGAAGTGGGGAAATAATGTCAGTCCTCTGCCAAGGAATTCCTTTGATCCCCTCGGCTTAAATGACAAACAGCCCCTGGCTCCAGCCAATCCTTCCACCATAACTTTGTTTCCTTCCACACCTTAAAGTGAGCCCCACAGAACTCGGTGTGTTTCTGGAACAGGCCACAAATGTTCATTATCAGTGTTGAAATAGTCACTTAACTGGAGCCATATGATACAGCCAAGCATTTTCTAACATTAACAATTATACATGAGGAGTAATCACGCTGAACTAAAAAATGTATCAAATGGTTTCTTGAGGAAATGTTACACTCTGTTGCGATGAGTAAATGTGTGTATTATATTAAGTAGTGATTAACTTCAAGTCACCATTAATGTGTCGGTGTCACATTAAGGGAAGAAATAAAAGCATTTTCCCTTGGAGTTACTTAACCAAGATCAAGGCCAGATTGGAATTCTCTAGCTCACGCCCCAGGTGTCTTGGTGTCTTCTGCTCTCTTTGTCTTCATGGACCATCATGACACCTTATGTCTGTCCCTGTGTCTGTCTGTCTCTGTGTTTGTGTGTCTCTCTGTTGTATGAGCTCAGTGCGTTTGTCCCTAACAAAGGGCTTTATTCTATATCTACTGACTGGCATGGAAAGCATCACATGGGGGAAAGAATGGGATCGTTTACAGAGAATTTCAACAGCACAGCATTTACAAGGATTAAGTCACGGACTCCAACAGAGGAAGATAACAAGTGAAACTAGTGAAAGACAGAAAGGGGGTGGATTTGCATGGGAGGGAAGATAAGGAGGAAGTGGGACGGGTAGAGGGAGGGGAAACTGTAATCAGGATATATTATGTGGGGGGGGGGGGCAAGTCTACTTTCAGTAAAAAAAAAAACAAAACAAAACAACAACCTCAAAAAACTCCCATTGTGGTCACTGAGGAGATAATATTTCTCTGAGTAAGTTTGTAGATGCCTTACCATATGCCTTGGACAGAAGTCAGACATCTCTCTCCCCTGAACAGTGTACATAACACCAGCCATTATTTTGTTTGGCACTTCAGTGGTTGTATGGAACCGTGTAGAGTGCCTCTCTCGGTGAATCGGGTCTGAACGGTGGACTCCTGTTCTAGGACAGAAGCATACTGCTTGCTCTCTGCGTACTCACTGTCTCTCGTCTGAATAATGCTCACTCTGTTCATCTCTGCTTTCATTTATGCAAAAGAGATAAATTCTGCACTTTATTCCCCTAATTGTCATAATAAACTAATGAAAGGACATTTCAAAAAAAAAAAAAAAGGAGAGAAAGAAAAGAAAGGCTTTTTCTCTGTGTAACTGCCTGGCTGAGGTACATTAGCCAGCAGCATTAATAGCTCCATATACTTGCAGTCAGCATTAGCTTTTCATCTTAAAACTAATTACTGCATTACAAAGGAATACATGAATATAAGAACAAAGACAGCAGACACGCTGAGCACCACCTCACCACACACAGGAGTTGAGCATAAAACGATAAGCAGAGAGAGCTGCTAAAGACAAAGCCTTTAATTTAACACCAAGGCGTGGAAAGGAGCTTTTACCGTGTTCATTAATATAAAAGGCTCAACACTAAGTTGTTACGATCTCTCATTAGAAATATGATTCACTGTCACTCAGGTTATGTATTTGGTAAGGAAATGCTAATAATTAAATTAACTAGGTAAAAAAGAAAGTCTAATAACTCACATTGGTGTAATAAGGCATGACTCAGTTCCTAAGAGTCAGGGCTTTGGGGGTGTCCAGGTTCTTTGTTTGTTGGTTTGTTTGCTTGGGTAGCTAGTTAAAGAAATGTATGCTCATCCAGGCTCATCCAAGACTGGTGGCCAAGGGTATAGAATTAGGCTTCAGACTACCTGGAAGAGGTTTAACAGTGTGGCCCCAACCCCAACCCCGCCTATTAAGTTAGTCTTTGCCAGAAGTTCAGATGGCTACTTATTGGCAGCTCTCCAGATGACTGCATGGAGCACTTAGAACTGAGATCCAATTATAAACTTCCATGTGGATTTAGGATTTAAATTCTCTCTCTCTCTCCCTCCCTCCCTCCCTCCCTCCTTCCCTCTCTCTCGCTCTGTCTCTGTCTCTGTGTCTCTGTCTCTGTCTCTGTCTCTCTCTCTCTCTCTCTCTCTCTCTCTCTCTCTCTCTCTCTCTCTCTCTCTCATGCGTGCGTGCGTGCGTGCGTGCGTGCGTGCGTGTGTGTGAGTGTGCCAGAAAACAACCTCAGGCGTCTTTTCTCAGTTATTTACTCATTTTTTTATTCTTTGAGATGAGGTCTCTCACTGACCTAGAACTTGACAGATAGCCTAAACTTGGATAGTAAGCCACTGAGATCTGCCTATTTCTACTTCCCTAAGGCTGGGATTACGAGCCCTTGGCCACTACCTCCATTTTTCTTTTAAATGTGCATCCTGGGAGAGCGAGCTTATGTCTTAGTACTTAGAAACCAATGGAACCAACTCCCAGCCCTAATACAGTTATGTTGATGGCTTCTCTGATTCAGCCCTAATTATAGGGTCTTTAAGGAATATATTAAAAACCAAGCACAATGCCAGCTATTTTCAAAATAACTTGAAGATGAAGTGATTACTCTGGTTTACCTCATAAATACTGTTTTATAAGTTGTGCAGTACAGAGAGGATATGAGAAACTCGGTGTATTGTCGGATAAACAGTGTTTAATCAGTTTAAAGCCTTGCTTGAAAATGAACTGAGTTTTGTAGCTGTAAGAAAACCTAGATTAGTTGATATTCTGACAGCTCTGCTAGTTTTCTTAGGACAGTATCTCCCACCCCAGTCTCTTCCTTGGTTTGATCCAACACTGTAATAAATTCTTGGCATATTTTCCTATCATTTTTCATGACATAAATTCTCATTTACACTAAAAGACTGTCTTATTTTTTTTCAAGACAGGGTTTCTCTGTGTAGCCTGGACTCACTTTGTAGACCAGGCTGGCCTCGAACTCAGAGATCTGCCTGAGTCTGTCTCCCAGGTGCTGGGATTAAAGACATGTGCCACCAACACCTGCCTATTTTATTCATTATTTACTATTTTCTTTGCATTCTTTTTCTTTGAAAGCCTGTTATTCTTTTTCCTTCTCAACTTACATCAAATGACATTGTTGAGGTCTTTTTTAATACAAATTTTTATGTTAAAAAATATCCTAGGTATTAGAGTTAAGTATCTATTTTACATAGTTAATATATCTTTAATATGACTGGAAAGTTTTGATCATTTGATATTTGAAGAGCAAAAAGTAGAAATAAATATTCAATGACTTCCTCAGATGAAAAATAAAAATGGAAGCAATAAAAAATCCATTATTTTCCAGGGTAGGAGTCATCAAATTCAGCAGTATGCTTATGAGCCATGATAGGTCACCGATGACAGGTGAAACCGAACCATCTCCATCATAACAAGGAAATAGAAAAGACATTAGACTTGATTTGATTTTAAATTCCATTCTGCAGCTTGCTAGTTGTATGATGGTGGAAAACTCTTAACCTCTCTAGGTATAACTGCTTGTGGCGTGGAGTGCCCCGCCCCCATTTAAACTTTTTATTGATTCTTTGTGAGTTTCATATCATGCATCTCAGTCCCATTCATTTCCCCATGCCCTCGTATCCACCCTTCACCCTTGCAATCTCCCTCCCAAAATGAAACATTCACACACACACACACACACACACACACACAAAACAAAATCAAAATAAAAAATAAATGAAACAAAACAAAGCATAGAAAACATCTAGTTGTGGAAGCTGTAATGTGTCACAGTGGGTTCCATAGTACCACCCTCTGTCCACACATCTTCACTTGCAAATGTGCATTGCAACAAGTCATTGTTGCACGGTCATGGTCTCTGGCTTCTCTGATACTATCAACAGGGGGACCTTGCTGGGACTCCTTCCTGTTATCCTGTTCTTGCCCTGTGTCATGGAGATCTTCCAGCTTTGGGTCAGCAGGACTGGTCCTTTTATGCACCCCAACAGTTCACAAATGACATAGATTTTTGAGGTGGGCCATGAGAGTAGGTTAGTTGGCCCTGCCTCTTATGGGTTGTAGCTCTCAGGAGAGTGAGCTGTGCACCTTTCCTGGGCAGCACAGTAGATCTGGCCCTGGTGGAGGGAGCACAGGTGAGCCAGCCCAAGGATGTGAGAGCAGGGAAGATGTCCCAGTTTCTCAGTGGCTGCAGACGTTGGGAGAGTGGGCCCTGAACCTTCACTGGGCAACACAGTGGAGCTGGCACGGGAGGCATGGGTGCAAGTGAGCCCAGCCCTGAGAGCAGGAGAACAGGTGAGCTGACCCTACTTCCTATTGAGAAATTTTACACCACAAAGATACATCCCTAACCCTAAATGTAGTTGTTTTAGTGAATGGAAGTAGCCATCCAGTTGAAGGCAGTTTTCAGCTCAAACCATATACCTGCTTCCTGCAAGCTTTGTAACTTTGATGAAGTTACTAACCTTCTCTGAGCCCACTAGGGAATAATATCAATCTCAACTCACTGAGTTGTGGGTAAAAAAAAAAAAAGAGAGAGAGAAAGAGATAATTATGGAAAGAATAGGAAATCAGTAAAGAGGTAATTTAAAAGGAGAGAATGTATTGGTTATTTTTGCATTGCTGTGACGAAAATACTTGACAAAGAAGGGTTTATTCTTGCTTACACTTTCAGAGGGTTCATGGTAGAATTCATGGCAAGAACATGTGACAATAGCCCCTCACATTATGGAGGCCCAGGAAGCAGAAGGTGTAGCAGGAGGCCCGGGGCTGAGCTACATAGAACCTTCAAAGACCCACCCCTAGTGACCTATTTGCACCAGTCAGCTCAACATTCTAGATTGGACAGCCTTTTGAAAACAGTGCCACCATGTGGGGAGCAAGAACTTAGAGGATGGCCCTACAGGTGACAACACATACCTTCCGGGACTAGGATAGTGGCTGGCTCTGGAGTCCAGTAGACTTTCTGGCAAATTTCTTAATGACTTTGAATCTGTTTACTCTGACCATTGCAGAGATTAAATAAAAGCGCCAAGCTTATGATGTGACTAGTTTATTTTCAATGGTCACTTAGTATTATTATGCAAGAATGAATATGGTGAGATGTTGGCCTACTGCTTTTAGCATCCATGCTTTTTGGGGATAGGGACAGTGATGGTTCCTAAGAATTCCCACAATGTGTAGTCACAGTTTGTTGAAGTCCTGAGACTTCAGATCATTGTGGTATAAGTAGAAGCATCATGTTTGTTACGATGACCCAGTGTCTCCTGACTAATACAGCTACCTCCTTACCTGGAGATGTTCTCAAAGTAATAGAGGATCTCTAAATGTGCTGATAATATATCTAGCTACTATGCACATCCACGAGCCCTCAGGAAGGGGCTGTAGTCACCTGCTGGCTTCTTCCACTTTCATCTCTCTCCCTCAAAAAACCAAAGCTATACATTGTAGTGTGTGTGTGTGTGTGTGTGTGTGTGTGTGTGTGTGTGTGTGTGTTTTAAAGGGGTATGTGTCCATTTGTGTGACATGAATTATAGGTCTTTCAGATTCATGTTGCTGTTAGGTATATGCTACTGAGTTTTAGTGGAAATCACTCCTGCTTCTCTCTGACCCAAGTAGGGTCTGAAGAAACAAGTCTAAGTGACTTGGGGCTGAAAAACCTTAGTGTCCCCTCTCTTCTGATAACTAAGGCTTTAGTGTTTGAATGAGTGATGTCTGACTCTTCCCTTGGGTAAGCTCTCTGCTAGGACCATCTTTTCAGCACCTTAATGGCTCTGGTCAACATGCCTGAACTAAATGAGTGGATTTTTCTTAAACTCATGCTGAGCTGTCCACTCGTGCATGTATGTAAAACCAGGTGGACTGCTGCCATGTAGAAGTATCATACATGGTGTTGTTGCTATTGAAAGTTATCACCAGCAACTTATATGGTAGATTCCCCTGATTGAAAATTTCCTTTCTTCTATAGGTGGTAGTGCACACCTTCAATCCCAAGAGCTGGGAGGCAGAGGCAGGTGAATCTCTGTTGGTTCCAGTTCAGCTTGGTCTGGGGAACAAGTGCCATGCCAGCTAGGGGTACATTGCAAACCTTGTCTCAGAAATAATTAATTTGACTTATTTTAATGAACATTCCTTTCTGTCTTTGCACCTATTCAGTATGGTATGCTTTTGAATCCTTACTGGCAGAAAGTTTGACTGGTTTTGGTTTTCCATGACCTCATGCAGCACCATGTCCTGGATACTGAGGTGGATTGACTTTTATATCTGATAGGAATCAAGTCAGAGAAATGGGCTGAGTTTCTCACATCTGGTCCAATTCATTATTGGTCCAACCCACTATTGTTTTAAGATCAGTTTTAAAACACATTGTTGGTGAATTTTCTTCTGGTTTTCATCAAATATAAATCTTTAAATTTGGCAAATTTGATGAACCATGGTGATTTCCCAAGGAAATCGAGAGTGTTTGATGCTACAGGAACTTTTTAAGGGTTTTGATCTTTCTTTAAAGCACTCTTCAAGCAGAACACGTGTGCCAGACTTTCACTTAGTTGATATTGCCATTGACATGAATTGTCTCATTTCCTTCAGAAAATACTAAAGGGAATTTTCTGCTGCTTTTGTAGACAAAAACAGGCCCTAGTATAATAAACCTTTGGGTGTTACTTTTTCCTGCATTCATATAAACAGTCCCACTTACAAACTCATTAAATCAAGCTATTAATACCAACAATAATCATTTGACTTTTAAATTTTTTCTAAGCTAGTTTACTGATTACAAATTTTATTGCAAATGAAAGTCTAAATAAATAATAGAATATTTGAACTGAAAGAAAGCTTATTTAACCTAGTTACCTTTCCTTTCTGTCTTGTGCTGTGCTGGGAACTGGGCTTTGCCCATTCTATGGAAATGTTCTACCACTGAAATACACTCCCAGCCCTAACTAAAGCATCTTAGCATACATATAAAATGCTAGCCAGAGATATTGCATCATTTACCCAAACATGTCACTTTAGTCCATTTGGAATGCAGCAATAACATATGAAAGATTAGTTGGCTTAAGCCAGAAACCATTCTTTCTCATGGTTCTGGAAGGTCTGGAGCTCGTCATCAGTTGGGGTTGTGTGTAGCAGGGCTTGCTTTGTGTTTCAAAGACCACAGTCCTCTTGCTACCACTGTTTCTCTAATGAGTGTAGAGATCTAGGCAGAAGCAACCTACTGCTAAAGCGCTTTCTCTCAGATGTTTATTGTGTGTGTTTTACATTTGAAACAACTCCTCAAGAGCCAATGTGTTGAAGACTTACCCTCTTTCCTCATGTGCAGGGATTTGCAGGGATCTGAGTGCATCATGGAGATTCGGTTCATCTGCGAGTTAATTGTTAACTGATGGCATCATAATTTGATGAGGTACAAGGAAGTGATGCAGTTTGGGAAGTGAGGCTTCATTCTATTCTACCTGCCTGTCCTCCTTTCTCGCTTGCTTGCTTACCTCATCCTTTCTTTCTTTTCTTTCTTTTACTTTGTGATAAAACAGTCTACAGTACAAACAAAACAACACAGAGAAAAGAAAGAAAGGGCTAATGTGGCTTATGCTTCCAGGTCAGTTTATCACTGAGGAAAGTCAGTGGAGGAACTGATGCAAGAGCTTGAACCAGAAACCTCGGAGGAGGGCTGCCGGCTGGCTCACTTATGCTTAGCTACACTTTTTATGCAGTCCAGAACTACCTGCCTAGGGGATGGTGCCACCCACAGTGGGCTGGACCTATTGAATCAATTAGGACAATCCCTCCCCTCCCCCAGGCCAGTCTGATCTGGGCAATCCTCTTTGCTCAGATGACTCTAGATTGTGAAAAGTTGACCGTTAAAGTGAAGATTGACCTCATGGAAGAGAATTGGGTACTTGGGACTGAATCTTGTCCCTGTCTTCTTCCCAACCTTCCTGGCTTCCCATGGGTGTGTTTCTTCATTGTGCCCTTCAGCCGTGCTGTTTGGCCTCACCACAGATCACCTCAGAAACAAAGGAGCCAAGCAACCACAAACTCAAACCTCTAACACTGTGAGAAAAAGTAAGTTTTCTTTACATTGTTCTTCTCAGAATTGCATCACAGCAATCTAAGACTAACACAGTGTTATTGATTTTTAGTATTGAAATCCTGTGACACAAATAAATATATTTTGTCTTAAAATACCTATATGTTTATCAGTCAGAATGAATAATATTTTAGCTTATCATATTTGGAAAATTTTAGATCCCTATTTCCTCAAAATTGTTCTGTGCCCCTTGATCTCTCCCTTACCTTTTCCCTTTTAGAGAATCCAATTGTTTATAATGTTATGTTATTCTTATTTATACTTATTTAATAGATTATATTATAGTTAATACTATCCTATAGTTCTTTGTTCTTTATTTTTAAAATGATTTTTATGTCTTGGTTTAATTTTTTAAATGTATTTATTTATTTATGAAGGCCATGTGCATGGCATCGTATTCATGTGAAGGTAAGAGGAGAACCAGTGGGAGCCAGCTCTTTCCCTTCACTGTCTGGGACCAGAATTAACCTCAGGCTATTAGACTTGGCAGCAAGTGCCTGGACCTCCTGAGCCATCTCAGTGACGTGTTTTAATCCAGACAGTTTTTATTGACTTGCTCCTAAGTTCATCACTCCCTTTTTCTAGCGGTCACGCTACTCTTAAACATACCAAATGTGATTTTTTTTTTTACTTCAAATATTATACCTTTTGTATTTTAGAACATTGAAGGGTTTGTTTGTTTTTAATTCATTTATGATTAGTCCAACACTCTCTTACATCTTTTAAAAAATTAGAGCAAGTTAACCTGGGGCTCAATGGTGTTTCCTTTTAAGATATTTTAGTTCATGTTTTATTATTAGAATCTAATTTCCACAAGAATGCAGAAGACTACATTACCCAGCCCGCCTCATCCTTTTTGCTTTCTGAGAAAACTTTGCTGTGCAGTTAGATATTTGCCTCTAAATCTTATTTAATATTCAGGGTTTTCCTCAATACCATTCTGTCTCATCAAAGATACTTATCATTTAACACTGCGTTAGCTCAGTCTCTACAACAAGGAGAGACTAGTTCTTCCATTGACTTATTCACATGCAAGGGATGTCCGTCCTTCCGTCCCGGGAGAAAAGCAGCCAAGGCTCTTTGATGGAACATAAATAGCTCACTTCCTTGCACAATTTAGTTTCAAAAAGCTTCTTGGCTTAGCCCTGTTGGAATCTCAAGGAAGAAAGACTTCATAGTTCTGCTCTACAGACCGCCACTGGGAAAAAATACCAGCGGCAGGAGTGCAGGATAGCCGTTTACATCATGTCCATAGTCAAGTGCGCTTAGCATCCTCTTTTCTTCTACAGTCCTGGATTCCTTGTCCAAGGAAATGTGCTGACCATGGTGGGCTGGGTTCTCCCACGTCAATGGGGACAGGCCCAGCTGATCAGTTAGCTCCTCACAGAGACGAGCTTCCCAGAGGATTCTAGATTGCATCATGTTGACAATAAACTATGGCACCAGCCAAGGACAATACAGGCCGTAAACTTTAAGCCCCTACCCAGATCTAGCCAATGGACAGGACATTCTCCACAGTTGAGTGGAGAGTGGGGTATGACTTTCACATGAACTCTGGTGCCTCATATTTGACCATGTCCCCTGGAGGGGGAGACCTGGTGGCACTCAGAGGAAGGACAGCAGGCTACCAAAAAGAGACTTGATACCCTGTGAGCATATACAGGGGGAGGAAATCCCCCTCAGGCACAGTCATAGGGGAGGGAAATAAGGGGAAAATGGGAGAGAGGGAAGAATGGGAGGATACAAGGGATGGGATAACCATTGAGACGTAACAAGAATAAATTAATAAAAATTAAAAAAAAAGAATTAACTATCACACCACTAAGTTTTTTCTTCCTTGGTCCCTTTGTTCCATCTCTTGCTATAGTCAACTGTGAACTTGAGCTTTGCATTACTTGAAGCCTGTGCTTACATGATTTCAGAATCCACAGAATATATTTTTGTTTTGAAATTCAGAAAATTGGTATCACACAGTATGAATTGCTGCTAGCATTTCTACATTTTAAGCAGAATCTCCAAATAAGGATTCTTGTCTGTTTCATTCACACCTGTATCTGAATTGGTCATTGGCCTTAACCCATGGCAGGGATGCAACACATCTCTGTTGCTTGGACAAATGGGAGGGAAACCTTCAACTTCATTTTCTCTTCATATGTGAAGCTTAGACATTTGGCTTAGTTGCCTATCTGAACATGAAGGTCAGATGCTTTGGAGGCAGATTACTATTCTTCCTAATGTAGCCATTTACTTGTTGTTAAATAAAACTAAGGTGTAATAAGTTAATCCATTTTAGTAATATGAAACTTCCTCCTGCTTATCCTACTGTGTGACTATACTGTACCTAAGCTGGAAATGACTTCTCAAAGCAATGAATTTTGCCCATCGCATAAGCACAAGGATAAGACAAAAGTGGAGGTTTTCTTTTGTATACTGCTAACTCTCAACTTGCCTTAGGTACAGAATACTTGTTTAAGACAACAAGAGTTCAGAGATGCAGGTGTGTGACCAAGTAGTAGTATCTATACCATCCTGTGATGTCATTATTAACATATTATATGCATCTTTTTTTTTCAAACCAACTCTGTCTGTGTAGCTCAGAGCCACCTCAGATTTTCTATGTAGCTTAGACTGGACTTCAATTTAAAGTCTGACTCAGCCTCATAACCCTCTCCCCTTTTAAATTTATTTAAGATAGGGTTTCATTCAGTCTATGTTACTGAGGGTGACCTTGAACTTCTGATCTTCCTGCCTTTGCCTCCCCTGTGCTAGGATTACGAGTCTGTACCATCACTCATTTTATGTAGTTCTGAGGACTCAAACTCGGGGCTCTATAAATATTAGATAAGCTCCCTACATGATGCACCATTTCTTTCAATTAAATGTTTTCCTTACACCAAGAGCCCGAGAGATTACATCTTTTAAATGTGGATTTTTCTATTTTTTAAAAACTGTTTCTTACAATGCATATTTTATAGGGATGTCATATAAGTTCTGTGTTGTAGGATAGGAACCTAAAGGCCTGTGTGAGAAAACATCTAAGATGCGGGATGCTAACTTACATTTGCTAATGCATTTAATCTGAAAGACACTGCATACAATATGAAGTTTTGTAAGTGAGAAAGCCGGTGCAGTGGAGGAGTGACGGCTGCTTTGCAAGTGTGGGAGCTCTGCAAGCTGCAGAAAGGAGCCAGTCTTCTGTGCTTCTGCCATGTTGCCATGGACTTCTATTCATTTGCAAGACATTCCTGTGTATTATGCTTTGCAAGACTGGAAATTCCCTGAGAACTTTCCCAGAAAGCTGCATGCCATTTAAAAGGAAATAAAACTGAAAGTCTGTATGAATACAGTAGATGGGAAATCGACCCAAGAAAGTAGAAGCCTGGCCTTTTCTGAGTTGTGGTATTTTTGAAAGATATAATAATGTTCTCTCTTAGATGTGGGTATATGCATTGCTGTCCCTTGTGTTGGATTTCTCTAGTCTATAATCAACAGAAAAGTGTTTATTGACTCATAATGCTTAGCATTGCTTAAGACAGTGGGGTTTCTACACAAGAACCTGAATACTTGGCCTTTACAGAGCTTTCCACTAAGGGCAAAGATTAAAATCAACATAGTTAAAGCAAAAGGCAAAACAAGATGGTACTTAATTGCTTTAAGTGCTAAATTGTAATGTACAAACTGTTAATACCATACAATTGATTGGAGAAGAATACAAGAAGTCCAGGACTTGCTCCTAGAATTCTGGAAATCCATTTCCTATTTCTGAAGGATGGATGGGTGGGTGTTCTTTTTATAACCAGTGGACCAATCGGATACATTAGTTTTATCCACTTTGTTTGTTTTACAATTCACAATAAAAGTCTTAAAAGGAGATGAATAAGACCCATAATGATTTGGGGAGAGCTGTGCAGGAAAAGGACTTATTGTGATCATTAGATTTGGCAAAGAGAAGGACAGATCGGTGTCAACACAGTGGGTGACTAGGGGTGCACCGAGGGAGGCTGGACTAGCAGTTTTGTGGGAGAGTCAAGAACCAAAATTAAAGTTGAACAATTTGAAAGTTGAGAGGTGAGTTAGGAGGTTGAATGACTTGAGCTAGAGGCGAGGAAGACATTTCATGCATATTTTAAGATATCCCCATATTATAGGTTTTTAATTTGGTTACAGCAGAGGTTCTCAACCTTCCTAATGCTACAACCCTTTAATA
The DNA here is from genome assembly GCF_964271855.1 of Acomys minous. Lineage (NCBI taxonomy): Eukaryota > Metazoa > Chordata > Mammalia > Rodentia > Muridae > Acomys > Acomys minous. Next base: position 71,958,564 of record NC_140496.1, on the reverse strand, counting down.
CAGTTCCTTGCTTGTGGTGATTGCCGACCATAAAATTATTTTCATTTGCTACTTCATAACTGTTACTTTTGTTACTGTTATGAATTGTATTGTAAATATCTGATATGCAGGATATCTGATATGTGACCTCTGTGAAAGGGATGTTCAATCTTAAAGGGGTTGTTGCCAACAGGTTGAGAACCACTGGACTACAAGTTGATGTCAGTGGAACTGAAAGAAAATGGCTGTGCCTGTGGTACCCTTCTAGGGGGAATGTAGGAAGCTGGAGTGATGAAGAAGAGCAGAAACTGTATCACAAAGTGATTAGGGCCTCCTCTCACTATTGCTAAAGAGGCAAGGATGAGGAACACGACAGAGAAGAAAATGCCCACAGCTGGATAGCGACATGAAGGGATGGACAGGAGAAATGAACTCCATGCTCTACAGTGCCTGGGAGAGCATGTTGCCAGTGACAGCACAGAGGCCGTGAGCTAGAACTAGATAGAATAATTTGATCTCTCTCATGTAGAGTTGACACGACAATGAAACTGGGCAACAGCAGTAAGATAATTTTGCAAAGTTACACAAAGAAATTCTGATGAACATATTTAAATGTAAACTATTCCAGCCATAAGTGATTCCCCATAGCATGTCATATGCTACATGTCATTAAGTACCCAAATAATAATAATAACTCTTGGTAGGATGTAGGATAAGAACATCAAGACGATTTCTCTCCCTGGAAGTTGTCAGCAAACTCACCATTGTTCTTGTCCCTCTCTGTTTCATACTCTATCCATGCCTGAATTAAAAAAGAAGACCTGTGTATTTCACTGGGTGGGGCCAGGGAAAAGGTTTTCATCCTATTGGTGGTAGTGTCTAAGTGAGACAAGCCATCCTAACGATGTGTTAAATACATTTCGATTCTATGACTTTTAAAAATGGGAAGAGTAATACTACAGAAATGAAATCTATAAAAGTCCACGGGACAGATAGAACCAAAGAGGCAGATTTTAAAGCACTTTCTAAAAATGTGAACTACCCATAAATGGAAAAAAGCTGAGTATATTCCCTCTTCTGGAAATACTGTAGCAGTCGCTCGACTCTGTAGAGGTGCTATATATAGAAGCCTTACTTGGGGCTTAGGACTGAGAGACCTCCATAGCAATTTTTCTAGTCTCTTCCCCTCGCGCATCATGGGTAAGGGGGAGAGCTCGTAAGAATACCAATCCTGTCCATTTTCCCACGCAAGCGGCAGCTTAGAGTTTTTAATTAGCCCTTGAAGATATAACAGTGCACATCCTGACCCAGTCTACATGGCTTTGCAGATAGTAAGAGATGCAGGTTGCAGGGAAGTAAACACTGCTTTAGAAGTAAATACATGGTAGTCAGGGAGCATATAGCTCAACCTTAAGGAGACAAAGAAGACTTTAGGGGATAGATGACATATTATCTGAAACATCAACCATTATACTGAATCTGGTTGATGAAGACAGAGAGGAGACAGAACTGTAAAATGCATACATGTTCAGGCTTTACCATCTGAGCACAAGACTACTGGCAGAATATGAAGCTTAGGAGCAGGGCTTTCCATGTGACAAAATGAACTACATTCTCAAAAGTGTATTTCAGGTTTCTAGAAAAACACGGCTCCACTTACATTTAAACATTCTATTTCAAAATTTAAGGGCAAACAAAATCTTTATTTATAAAGTAAAGTTGTGAGGCTTTCATGACTTGCTCCTGTATAACTTTGACCCTGACTCTTCCTTATGTGAGGCCGCTAGACCATACTGGATAGTTCCATCGATTTTGTTTTCCAATGAAAATAAAATCATACCTTCTGATGATGGCTGCTTATTTTTCCTTTCAGTCATCATACCAGTGTCTAGCCCATTGCTCAGGCCAAAACCAGAAGAGTCATATGGTAGAGCATGCTGCTAATTGCAGTTCATGACATGATCATCACAAGTTCAAAGCCAGCCTGAGTCATATAGTCAATGTAAGGTCAGATCAGCCTGGGCTACATAGCAAGACCTACCTTTTAAAAATGTAGGGGTCCACAGTCCACCTGTCAACGAGTCCCATATTATCTATCCGCCACCTGAAAGAACTGCTTCTCACAGCTTCCAGTCTGTCACTATCAAACCATTAATGTTTCTCTTTAGAGTCCAAGATGCCAGTAGCATTCGCATTGCACCAGCTGTAGAACCCAAAGTCTCTCCAACATCATCAAATGCTTTCTGTGGAGTTAGAAGGCACCAAGTGATTCCAGGTGTGCATGATTATTGCCCATCATCTGATTAGTCTTTTTGCTCCATTTTTACCCTTCTATAATCTACACCCCACACAGTAGTCAGCCTAATCTTCTTAAGGTGTGCAAGAACCCTGAAAGGCCATAAGTAACCAAATACAGTGATAAGATTTGTTTCTAGGGAGAAAGAACTTGTGTGGTAACAAGATGCATAAAGTTGAGGTCAAGAATAGTAGAAACTTGGAGAAAAAAATATATAGCTTTGAGAAGTCAATAGAATGTCACTCTGGTCCTGGCTCCATCATTTAAAAACCTTAAGACCTTAAACTAGCATTGGTTTCTTTATTTGTGTGATAGACATAATTATTCTTACTCTCGGATGATGAAGGATAAAATAAGACAACATATTAGAAATGCCACCTCACACCTAAGCAATGAGTGATTGGCAGCCATTAAAAGTCTAAGGTAGTAATTGTAGAGTTGGGAAAAGAGGGTAAGTATGGAGATCTCATGAATAACTGAGCTTGAAAAACTGACAATTTAGTGTTTGGGGCTAAGGGGAAAGTAAAGCACAACTTTTAGATTCTTGACACTGACAGCTTTCTAGAGAGAATGAAGATAACACTGTGAACTTTCCAAAAAAGAAGAAGAAGAAGAAGAAGAAGAAGAAGAAGAAGAAGAAGAAGAAGAAGAAGAAGAAGAGGAGGAGGAGGAGGAGGAGGAGGAGGAGGAGGAGGAGGAGGAGGAGAGGGGGAGGTCTCTACTGTAGAAGGAAATTTCTTCTGCTTCCATCCTTCATAGTTCTTCTTCCCCACCATCCCATCTTCTTTTCATTTCATAGTTCATGATTTTGCATCCATAGACCTCCTCAAATGGTACATAAATCAAATTTAAAGCTGTATTTCAAGAGAAAACTACAACTTTAATTTCATTAATCTAGACGTTGTGTTTCTGCCAGTTGTCAATGTAGGAGAAAACTACAGAAGCCAGCAGCATCTATGATATAAAAAATACACGTTGGGCTCAGAGAGATGTCTGAGAAAGTGAAGGAACTTGCCAGCCCCTGATGAATAGATCCTCGGGACCTAAAAGGTTGAAGGATAGAACCCATTTTCCCAAATTGTTCTCTGACTTGGACATGTTTGTCATGATATATGCAAGCCCCTCAAATGACAAATTTAAAACTATAAATATATTTTATATTACTCTGAAGTTGCCACACATTTCTTTCAATATCACCCACGCAACTATTTTTCAATTGTTCTAACCACTCTTTGAACCCTTTACTTCTCACCTGGTCTTAAGATGTAAGATTGGTTCAAGTACTGTTGATTCTCTTTTCCACCACAAACAAACATCGAGCAGAGGGGACATCACTACATGTCTTTAGCACTGACAACTAGCAGCACGTTATGATTTGAGGGCTATCATCAGAAAAATGAGACTTGTATGGAAGTTACCAGACAACACACAAGTTACCTTGCTCAGGGTGAAGCTCTACAGCATGTGATCTCCCAGAGTTTCATTGGAAGGTGACATTGAAGCAAAAAGAAAATTGCATTAAATGTCTGAGTTTGCCAAGGTTGAGTAAGCAGTATTTCTAAAGCGGGTCCTGAATTTTCTAATAATCGTTGAAGCATTAAACAGAGTGAACCACATTTTGTTCTTTATCTCGATGGATTTAGCATACTTGGTGAGAGCAAGGAACAGGTGGAATATTTAAGATATTTTCATTCTTCCAACCATTCATCTAGAGTATGATGTTGCTGGCAAAATACACCTATTAGGCTAACATTCAGTTTAAAAGCATTTTTACTGTGAGTTATTGGTTTTTCATAAATGAATGCATGCCATCTGCTGGCTGAGTGTGGGATTTATCCAGCTTATTGAAGTAAAGTTTATGAATCCTAGATAGAGTAAAATCCACCAATTGCAAATGCACAATTCTAAGTGTTTGATCAGTATGTATAGTTACATAACCACCATCACAGTCAGGACTAAGAATAATCCTCTGGAGTTGGGCATGGTGGCTCCTTTAATCCCAGCACTAGGGAGGCAGAGAAGCAGGTGGATTTCTGTGAGTTCGAGGCCAGCCTGGTCTACAAAGGAAGTCCGAGACAGCCAAGGCTACACAGAGAAACCCTGTCTTGAAAAAACAAAAGGTAAATATAATAATAATATTAAAAATAAAAAGAACTTGAGACTATTTTTTAAAAAAATAATAGTCTTCTAAGAAACGGAATAGTCTTATTATCTGCCATAATTTTCATGTACACTTTTGTTGTTACTTCCATCTTCTGGACCAGGCGAGTGCTGATTTGCTTTCTGTTCCAGTAGTGTTATGTTTCCTAAAATGTCATGTGCATGGAATCATGGCATTGAGTCTTTGCATCTGCCTTCTTCAATGCTTTGCAGATTCAGTCTTGCTGTTGCAAATATCAGTAGTTTACTCTTTGTTATTCTAAGTGGCCTTTAAAAAGTGAGTAAATCACAATGTGTTTATCCTTTAATAGATAATAGAAGTTTGGGCTATTTTCAGTGTCCTATACCCCGCTCTCTCCCTTCTCCCCTCTCTCTCTGTTTATGTGTGTATACCTTTAAACTTGACATGTAATTGTACATATTTATGAAGCAGACTGCAGCATTTTGATACACTTAAAGTGTAATGATCAAAGCATGACAATTGGCCTATCCATTATTTCTGGCTTTAACCATCGCTTTGTACCGAAAGCACTCAAGGCTCTCTCTGCTAGCTCTTTTGAAATATTCAATCAGCTGTTTTGCAGCGTAGTTATCCCACTGGACACTAGACATTATTCGGCCTACCCAGCAGAACCCCTGTACTAGTTAAAGCCTCTCTTTATTCTTTCTTTCCTGAACCTTCTGTCTTCAGAAGCCACTGTCCTATTCTACATGAAGTTAACTTTTAGCACACATATGTGCAAGTGAAAGCATGTGGTATCTGGCATTCTGTGCCTGACATATTTACTCAACAAAATGTTCTCCAGGTACATTTGTGTTGCTGAAAATTACAGATTCCATTCTATTCGTGTCTAAATTCCAACATGAATAACATCACTTTTACTTTATCCATTCAGCTTCATTCCATATCTTTGCTATTCTTGGCAGAATAGTATTGCAGTAACCATGGGAGGGCAGATGCCTCTTCAACACACTGGTTTAATTTCCTTTAGTTATCCACCACAGAGCCCTGTAGTAGCTCAATTTCTAGCTTTTTAAAGGGAAACTATACTGTGCCCCACAAAGGCCATATTAGTTACATTCCCACATAAGTACTAAGAGTAAAGTACTCTTGTTTCCTCCTTACTAATATTTGTCTTGTTTTGTTTTGGTGTGTGTGTGTGTGTGTGTGTGTGTGTGTGTGTGTGTGTGTGTGTGTACACGTACATGCATGTGCTATTATAACAATCCATTCACTATTTAATAATTTTAACTGGGCTGAGAAGGATATTTCATTGTAGCTTTGACCTCTTAGTGATGCTTAGAATTTTTCCATACGTTGACTAGTCACTGGGTATCTTCTTTTGCAAAATGCCTATCACATCATTTTCTCTTCTAAATAAGGGATTGATTGGCCTTTTGTTGTTGAGTTCCTTGCACCATCTGAATACTAATATTCTATCTAGCGAATAGTTTGGAGACATTCTATCTCATCCTGTATGCTGTCCTTCACACCATGGTAAAAATATAGAAAGGGATTGCTTTCTTTGTTGTACAAAAGCATTTTAGTTCTATAAAATCCCACCTGACAGTCTTTGTATTTGCTAACTGTATTGTTTGAAATATATGTATATATATAAATATATCAAGCAGACACACACACACACACACACACACACACACACACACACACACACACACATATGAACTCCCTTTCAGTCTCATTCTTAGTCTATAAAGGTGTGTCCATTTAATCTTTTGTTGGTTTTTTTTTTTTAAGGAAAGGGTCTCACTATGTCGCCCAAGTTGGTCTGAAAGGCTCTGTATAGACCAGGCTGACTCATAGAGTCACTGAAGGCACTGTGCTGCCATGTCCAGCTGAAGCCCAATGTCTTGGTTTCATTGCTATTCATTTTTTAGCCTTAGTTTCATCTATTTGCTGTGATCTTATTCATTTGCTTCTTTGAAAATTTGGCCTTGATTTTCTTATTGCTTTAGTCATATTGATAGGTTGCTCACTTGAAATCTTTTTACTTTTCATTCAGGTGATCTTGAACTTCTGACCCTCTTTCCCCACCTTCTGGGCGCTGCACCAGCCTGCCCAGGTTATGTGGTCCTGCCTTGTTCATGTGGTTCTGGAGATTGAACCCAGGGCCCTGTGTGTGCTAGGCAAGCCAAGTGAGATACATCCCCAGCCTTAGAAGAGGCAGTTATTATCACACACTTCCCTCTTAGTGCGGCTCAAGCTATACGCGATAGCTTTTGGCATGATGTGCTTCCATTTCCACTTGGTTCAAGAACATTCCTACTCTCCCTGTCAATTTCTTTTTAAATTTTCTTTTATTTCTTGAGATTATTACCTTGTCCCCCATCCCCAGTTCTTCCTTACAAAGTGTTGGTCAGAGCCAGCATTCCTTCAGGTTGTTGTGCTTCCTTGCTTTCCATGGTCCTTTTTGTCCCCGACATTGACATGTGTGCATCTTGTATAAGCATTGCATTGCCCAATGTTACTGGTTTTTTGTTGTTATCATTTTTCCTTAAAGTCTTATCTCTGTGGATGGGTGTGAGAGGACCAGCTATGGCGTGTTAGCTATAATGCTGGGTAGACTTGGAGATCCTGCAATTCTCTCCGCTCTTATACTCATGACTGCTGGTGTCAGTGACCTAGGCTTTGAGGGGAAGGGTGGGTGGGTGGATGTCACCGAGATGGACATTAGACTTGTTGTAGGTGCTTGAGGGTAGGTTATAGAGCTGACTGTGGAACAGGTTCACCTGAGGGTGAAGGTTGGGAGGTCACCCAGGCTAGGGTGTACGTAAGTTAGGGGACAATTGGTTGCAGGCCCATGAGGGTGGTGGTGTAGCACTTCATTTTGGGGCTGATGGTCCAGTTGTAGGTCCATATGGCCACTGTGATGAGTAGAGTGTACTTGAGGGTGAAAGAGAGGTCTGCTGCCTAATTGCCTATTGAGTCACTGTGTGTCAGCTTCCCCTGGATACAAATCTACTCTGGAGGAAGGACCTAAATTGTTAAGTCTCCTGGCATGCCAAGTTGCTGCTGAGCAATCTACTGTCTAGTAAGGATCAAAAGGGACAGAGAAAAGCAATAAAGTACAGTGCCTTCAGAGGACCACATAGGTCTGGAAGCCAGAGTGTCAGTCTTTCTTCGAGCCTCAGCTCTGAACAGTGGGCATTATGGTACTCCAGTTCTGAGTCTCAGGAATAAAATCATGTTGTGACTGTCCGACCTCAGAACGGACGAGCTGGGTCAGTGGGTCCACTGTAAAGATACAAACTTAGGGTACCAAGGATAGAGAAACACAAGTGTGGGTTCCTACTCTGTAAAGCATGTGAATTCTGGGTGATTCGTCAAACTGTATTTGTGGCTTCAAGGTTCTCCTGGAAAGATTTAGGAAATGACCAAAGAATCGCTTGGGATCCCAGAATAGTCTTTTCATGGTAAAAAAAAAAAAAAAAAAAAAAAAAAAAGATGTCCGTAGACTAATCAGTGTGGGGACAGAGGGAGGTTGCTTCTGGCCTTTCATGTCATGGTGCACAGGATCACAGCACTTTTGTGCTTCCTTGGCCACTCTAGCTGGAAAAGAGTTGATGTGGATTCTTCTGTAGGGACAAAGGATGATAGACCAATCCACTCTGTCTTGCTAACTTTACATCTGCTTTTGGTGATTATTAACAAGGTTTTGATAAATATTTGCATATTTGTGTGCAATCATATTTCCATATCTACTTAGCAAATATTTAGGCCTTGGGTACTCTTATAAAATGAATGCATGTTTGACTTCATAAGAAACAATGTCTTTTGTTTTTCAAAAGTAATTTTATACACATTCCTTATGGCAAAACCATGTTTATTTTTGTTTGTTTGTTTTAGCTCTCTTGTTTGCTTTATTATTTTTGAGACAAAGGTCTTACTGCGTGACACTCTGGCCTGGAACTCATTATGTTCCCACAGCTGGCCTTGTGCCAATCCTCCTGCCTTTATCTCTTGCATGCTGGAATTTCAGATGTGTACGCTACACCTGGATGGATGATTCACTATTTTTTTCATAATTCACTTTATAGGAAATGTTGACCTTTTCTTTTCAGAAGTAATTTACCCCTCATATACCTAATTTTATTCCCATTTTAGTGTACTTCTTCTATACTTCTTATCATTGTTGTAGAAGTTCTTTGGACAAATATATTACTAATGTTACTCGAGAATAACAAGTAAGAAGAGGTTTTCTTAAGGTCATAATGAATTAACACTTAAAAAGAAATGGGATGTTGCATCAAAAGAAGAATACAGGGGCTGGAGAGATGGCTTAGAGACTAAGAACACTGGCTGTTCTTCCAAAGATCCTGAGTTCAATTCCCAGCAACCACATGGTTGCTTATAACCATATATAATGAGCTCTGGTGCCCTCTTCTGTCTTGCAGGCATACATGCTGGTAGAATATAGTAGTAGTAGTAGTAGTAGCAGCAGCAACAACAACAATCATCATCATCATCATCATCATCATCATCCTGGCATGATGGTACATGCCTTTAATACCAGCACTCAAGAGGCAGACACAGGCAGATCTCTGTAAGTTTGAGGCCAGCCTGGCCTACAAAGCAAGTACAGGACAGTCAGGACTATAAAAGAAATTCTGTCTTGAAAAACAAACAAACATCCAAACCAAACAATAACAACAACAAAATGCCAAACCAATCAACAACCAAACAAAAGAATATGCCTTGAAGCGAGTGGTGTGGCTTGCTACACAGGATTTATTATAAACAAATTACCTATATGAAGATCAGTAACTGTACCTTCATCTTGTGGGCAGTACAGGTACCTTCAGTGCAGGCTTGTAGCAATAGGGTTAGGGGTAGACTCGGAGTCAGTGTGTAAGAGGTGATGCTCCTGCTGTTGTTAAACTTAAAACTATTGCCTGCTTTGGGGATAGGGTTGATGAGGTCCCACCTCTAGCTGAAGGGCCGCTACTGGTAATTAATGGCTGCTAGGGGAAGGGGGCCATTTTCTTCTGTCGTGTAGCTGTTGGCAAGCTTCCCATGATCCAGTAGGTAACTCCAGAACCAAGTGGGTGCAAGCCATTCTAATTAAATTCAGGGTTTAATTAAACCTCAAGGCATGAAAGAATGAGGAGGAAGAAAAAGGTTACAAAGATGGTGGGGAAAGGGAGGAGAGAGGAGAGTGTAAAGGGATGACTATTATCAAATACATTGCATGCATTTATGAAACTGTCTACTCATGAATGAATGTTTATATTAAAAAAGACTTTGGCTAAAAGCAAAAGGCCGTGTTCCAAAAATCAAATGATAACACATGCTTTATGTTTTATTATTTGTTAAAAACAAGTATTTCTGCATGAGTGATACTTGCAGAGATAAATGAATTCTTGTTCCTACTGTTTGGGATGGGTTAATTTTTAAAAGAGTGTTCTGTTGGCTCTGTTTCTTAACAATTAAACTTTATTATACTACCCAGCTAGCATACACAAGAAGGAAAAAAAAGATTAAAGGGACAAAAGAGTGAACCTTCCGGTATCCGTTCCACGGGATGGGTCCTTAGGTGTCTCTCTGTCCCGCATGCTGGTCCGGCCCGGTTGTTGCTCCTACACGCTCTTCTCTGGGCTCAGCTTGTTGTTCTCTTTTCCCTACCTCCCCAGTCACATGCAAAGGGCGGTCTCCTTCTCCCATCAAGTGTCAATTAGGAAAACAATAGCCACGGTGGGGTTCCCAGGTCGGCTTCCTGAATTCCAAGCCCAGGAAGGCTCCAAACAGTCTGTCACAAGGTATTCATGGGGTGCCCCAAGGGTAAAGCCCGCCAAGATTGCTTCCACCTGTGACAAAGCTTAATCTTTCCCACAGTGTTCTATTATGGTGCTTTATCACAGTAGAATTTTGTGTTTGATCGTGCTTTTGATTTAACTGAAAAAGCTCAGTATTGCATCAATCATGTTAATGTATGCCAGAGTTTATTAAATATGATCAACCTAGGCCAGGATTTATTATAACTTAGTAACTTTATTTATTTATTTATTTATTTAAATTTTGCCATGGCAAACATGTATGGATCCATGAACAACTTTAGGTAGTTGGTCTTTTCCTTCCTCTATGTGAGTTTCAGGGTTTGAACTCAGGTCAGCAGGGTTAGTGGCAAGCCTTTTTCCTGGATGAGCCAACTCACTCACTCACCCTAACTTAGTCCCTCTATAACTTCACTGAAGAAGTCCTTCTTAAGCAAAAAAAAAAAAATCCAAACCAAACCAAACCAAACAAACAAACAGAAAAACCAAACAAACAAAAAACCCAGGAACAGTGGGCTTTAACACTGCTAATGTAAAGCTTTGCTAAGTTTACTGGCAGGCAGCTAAACTGACAGCAGGCTTAGTTTATTGGACTGCACTGACATCTACTGGTAAGAAAGTCAATCCCTAAAAATTGTGTTTTATAAGTAGGGCCTTACTTTAGTCTTCAAAACTTGTATTTGCATTCTGGGTTTAAAAATAAATTTCAGATTCTTCGTAAGCCTGTGGCAACCCTCCGTAGGCACCTTATAAACCAATGGCTCTCAGCCTTCCTAAAGCTGTGGCCTTTTAATACAGTTCTTTATGTGAATTCCAAACATAAAGTTATTTTCATTGCTGCTTCATAACTGTAATCTTGCCTATGTTATCTATTTCATAAAGTAAATCTCGATATTTTTGTGATGGTCTTAGGTGAGCCCTGTGAAAACATTGATTGACTCTAAAGGGGACACGACCCACAGGTTGAGAACCTCGGCTATAGAGAGAACTGCTGCTAAAGAAATAACTTCTCCGGGTCTCTTTGTCATATGACGTTCCGTCCTCAGCCACTAGAGCATAAAGCTACACTTATGTCAGGGCTCACTGTGAGGCACTGCTCCGGACAGATGGACCTAAGCTGCAGTGAGGGCCCCAAGTTTCAAGAGGGGGGACATGGCAGGGTAACATTTTCTCTTGCCAGAAAGTAAAACTTGGCTGCTACTATTTCTGCTTAAGTCTCAAATTTCCCATGCAGTCAAGAATGACCTTGAGCTCCTGATCCTCCTATCTCCACTTTTCGAGTGCTGGAAGTGTAGGTGCATGCTCCCACATGTAGTTCATGCTGTGCCGGAGGACTGAACCCGGAGCTTTGCGCAGGCCAGGTGAGCACTCTCCTAACGTAACTACAGGTGCAACCCAAGGCTGTTGTCTTTCAAGAACAACCGATTCAACACTCCGATTTCGGGTCATACAGCTTTATAATTGGAAAGAGATTTACTGATCATTTAGTTTGCCCTCTTATTCATAAATGAGGAAGGGGAGAAAAGTATGTTTAAATAACTGGGATGCCTGGAAGATTCTAGAAAAAAAATCTGATGCTCCCATTCGGGAATCCTTCACTAGATGGATATGGTGTTCCATCCTTCACTTATGATTTAAACAAAAGAACTATACATGTAAATATGCTTTAAAATCTATATTTAGCTCTTTCCAACTCATTTATTTCAGCTTTCTCAAGCTCGAGATGTGTTATTTGAATACACAGTGTATTATGTAATGCTGCTATCTGGTGCTTCCAAAATATGTTTTTTTTACAAGTCCTTCTCAGAAAAGCAAGCCATATTGCTTATTTCTCCAGAAGTGAGGATGGAGAGAGCAATGTGGACCAGAGGCAGGGGAATCCGTCAGAATAAGCCTGTCACTGGAGATGTCTGTGGCTTTCTGATCAGGGCTGTGCTCACAGCTGCACACACCTGGATGTCCTATCAAACAAGCACATTCCCCCTTGGATTTCTCATTCCAATAGGCATTGTCGCACAGGCAACATGTCAGAATGCAACTTACATGTGAGAAAGTATGCTTTGTGGATAATTAATAACCAAATGGCCTACGAACGGAATCCAAGCAGGCTTTTTCTCAGCTTTGTCACTGTCAAATCCACCCTGCTCATCGGTGGATACTTAGCAACATCACCCTTAACATTATCAGTGGTGAGCAGCATGGCTCCAGTTGTCAACAACCAAAACTATTTCCTCAGTTGCCACACAATCAACCCAGATTAACCCCTGGTATGAAATAAAGCTGTTTTCTTGTCAACAAAACAACTTTAAAAAACCAATTGGATATTTAATATTTTCTCTCAGAAATAAACAAAATGTTGAGATAGAAAAAGAGGCTCATGAGTCACCTAGCGATTAGATAATTACTTCATTGAATCCTTTCTGGAGCCAGGCATGATGCCGCAGCCCAAAGAAGTGCAATGTGTAAAACTGTTTCATCTTTACCCTACAGGGAAGGAAACAAGAGGGTCAGGACCCAGTGCAAATGCGTGTTGGAGAATAATCGGGCTTTATGTTGTGAGGGACTTAAGGAAAGGAGAGAGGATAGGGGGTGAATAAAAACCTGTGTGTGTGCGCGTGCGTGTGTGTGTGTGTGTGTGTGTGTGTGTGTGTGCATGTGTGTGTGTGTGTGTGTGTGTGTGTAGAACAAAGTGAGGAGTCTTAGTAAGACAAAAACTGAGATAGAGTAGTGAATTATGTGTCTGTACATCAACCCTGACAGTTTCTAGAAGCATTTCCAAAGCCTCCTGGAGCTTCTACTGCCCTTGAGCTGTCACTGGACACAGTTCCTTGTCTGCCTTTTTTACTCTTAACAAAGTTCTGTGAAAGAGAAGTCTTTAAAAACCCTATAGCACTCAAATACTTTATGTGGAATAAGTGGATGACAGGTACATAGAAATGGTGAAATGAGGAGGGATGATGGGAAATAGATGCTATCAGATAGGCTATTAATAGTGTCACCATGGCAACACTTCTAGAGGAATCTAGCAATATGTATCAAAACCCATAAAAGATGAGATGAATACCAGTAGGTAGATCCAGATGTTCAATTTTGATGGATCTCAATTTAAGGAATTAATCATAGGGAATGCTCAAAGATGTGTGTGTGTGTGTGTGTGTGTGTGTGTGTGTGTTAGGGTTGATTGTATATTGTATATTATTGTGTAGTGTACAGTAAGAAGGTAGCAAGTGAAATGAGAGCATGCTGAGTACGGAATCATGGTCTACTCACACAATGAAATAACAAAGGAACAGTGTTATTAAAACATCTGTTCAGCTCTGAGAGATGTCTTAGTGGGTAAAGGCTCTTGTCAAGAAGCCTAAGAATCAGATTTGATGCTTCTTGCACGCATGGTGGAAGTAGATAACTGATGCTGGAAAGTTGTTTTATGACCTTCACATTACACACACACACACACACACACACACATACACACTCACACACACACACATACACACACACACACACACACACACACACACACACGGAGGAGGAGGAGGAGGAGGACAGATATGGGTCTTACTCTGAAGCAGGGCTGGTCTTCACAGAATTCTCTTGCCTCAGTCGTCTGCCTGCTAGGATTACAAGTGTGAGTCACCACATCTGGGTCTTTAATTTCTTTACACTGCTGTGAATATGACAAAACTGGTAGGATAAAGATGTCCTGTTTTAATGTTAGAAATACAGGTATTTGGCAAGGTGTGATGGCTCCTGTCTGTAATCTCAGCATTTGGGAGACTGAGGCAGGAGCATCATGAGTTCGAGGCCAGCCTAGATTATAAAATAAGACTCTTATCTCCAAAACAAAGAGGGAAAAGGTATTTGGGGAAAAAATGATGAAAGCAAGGACCAATCCCCGCGGTTCCTGTGTGCTGTGGACACAGACAATGCTCTCAGTATTTTCCTTGGCGGATGTCAGGTTTTCTAGCATTAACTTTGATATCTTCCCAACAGTTTGAACATCTGAAATGGGAAAGCCCCTGGAGGCCATCCAGGCGCACTCTCTCTCATCCTTTAAAATAAATTCCTAACATAACCATGACTATTAACCTAGTCTCGGCTTCCCAATTTTGAGGATATATAGGCAATCCTTAAGAAAAATGGAGACAAGCCACATTTTGAGAAGGAAACAGGGGCTTGCACTGGCTATAATGTGACGTCTAGTGAACATTTCAGGCCAGTCTAATGGCGGAGCCTGCAGGCTTCACTTCTGAGCTACGCAGCTTCGAGGGTGTAGTTTTGAGCCTACAGGAGTGATTTTGGATTGTGCTGGGCAGGAATAAGAGGTATTCATGGGAAGATGGTCTTTGGAGGTCTAGCTTCAGTGCAAGGGTTTTTCTTGTATAGGCCAAAATAGATTTTTGTTGACTGTTTCTCTGTAGTATGTGAGAATTTGGCATAATTCACATGCTATAATGTTGTACTTAAAGCAAACTTTAAAACGTCAGTGGGAAATCAATTAGGGGAATATTTTCCCAATAGGAAACCTACTCATGGTGAGCGTATCAAGTTTTCAACTTCATTGTGAGTGGTATTGTAGAGTGCAAAGAAATACCTAAAACACCACAAAAGCAGTCTAAGCTATTAACATGGAACATGAGAACAGCTGAAGTTTATCTATTTGATAGTGGAATACCAAGAGGCAAAAAACAGACCACCAACTTTGGAAAAAGCAAGTAATTGACATGAATTTTAATGAGGTCAAATTAAAAGAAAAAATATGTGTATGATTGCATTAAGACACACATGTACACTCCATTATTAGACAGACAGACAGACAGAGCACTGACGGCAGGAAGGGCTTGTAGTGGAACTTCAGCTGTCATTATTTTGCTATTTTCACACCTCTGAGAATGTTTAGGCCTTATATAGAGAGAAGAAGAAGAAAAGTGACGCGTGGAGGCATGATGGAGTATTCCCTTTCCTCAGTGGTGAACAAGGACAAACTAAAAGGACACAGAAGGGAGGCAGACAGAGTGCACAACAGCAACAGTGAACACCTGTGGGTACCCACAGCCTTCTCCCATCATGGCTCCGTTCTTTTTTTTTTTCTCCCATACAATTAAGTAATTGAAATTTCATCATAATGAATAGTGCTTTGGGATTAAAAAAAAAAAATCCCAACAGAATCCTGGGTTCGGGATGCAAACATTTCTGTGTCATACAGTTATTAAGTATTCGCAAGGTAGCCTATGCTTTCATAATAAAGATCTTTGACACTAAGGTTTTTAATTTCTGCTAGCTTCTACTTAACCATTCTTTAAGAAGTTATTTTATACATATTTATTAAACACAATCTGTAAAATATGAGAACTAATGTACATTCTCAAGGTCACACACAGTGACAAATTGCAGGGACACATTTACTCCTTGCTGCATATAGGTTGCATATAAGAAACATGGGCTGCATATTTTAGTGATCCATGCAGTGTAGACACACGAGTGTGCACACACACGCACGCGTGTGCGCACACACACACACACACACACACACACACACACACCAAAAAGAAAAAGAAAGAAAACCCAACAACAACAGTAAACAATGGTCAGCCATGAAAACGTACACTCCCAGTCACAACAGGCTTAACAGCAAAAATACCAGCACTGAGAGCTTTGTCAAAACCAAGCTGGGCATAGTCAGTTCTGGTTAGAACGGCCAGAAAGGATGCTGGCCATCAGGCATTTCCTGGTTTTCCACCCGGGGTTCAGACTAAACTCTCCTGACATGGCTTTTCCCTATACCGCAGGCATTAACTAGCTGAAGAAGCATTTCAGGCTTCAGATAAAAAATAGTCAACCTTCACTGAAAAGCTGAAAAATGTTTCATTTGAGTCTCTGTTCCTAGAAGCAGCTTGCTGTAGGTCCTTAAGGCAAATACCAGGGCTCAAACAAATTGGAGAGCAGTCTCGAGATGTAAACAATAGTATCGTGACCAAGGACTTACAACCTTGAACAAAAACTCTTCACAAAAAAGCCTATCTGGGTGAGACCGGCTTCCTGGCTTCTGTGTTTCATATACTAGGAGTACTCATATGTGTATTTTTTTTTCTATTATAGAGACTTGTGGACTAGATAAAAGTTCATGGTGTTGCTTACAAAACAATAATGCACAGCATGGAGAAGCCACTCAAAAACCTAGCAATGTTTTGGGTTTGTTTTTGTTTTCTGTTCACATTTTACTTTTATGGTTGGCATATGGAAAACCAAACTGGGAAATCATAATGTTGGAGTATTTTAAGGGCATGCCATTGTATATATTAACAAGCTTATTTATACAGTACGATCGTTGCAGAAAGTGCTCGGCCCGATGCCACATTCCAGAATAGCCGTTGGTTTCTTTCTCCAAATTGACCATGTTTATGGGTTTCACAAATATCCCTGAAGCCTTCCCAGTGTGCTTGGTGATGATGAAATTCATAGCAATATCATCACAGTTCTGAGTCTCATCAATCAGCGCGTGGACCGCTGCAGGCTGGTTCTGAAAGAGCTCGAGGTATTTTCTGTTGAAGAAAGAGGCTCCAATGAGCACCATGGAGTACTGGTCACCATTTCCGGACCCAGGTGTCTGCAGCTCAAAACCTCCGTAACTGTAGATACCGGATGAAGTAGAGACGTGTTTTCTAGGTACAAATCCTACAATCTGATCAGGAAATTGCTGAAAAGAGGAAAGGAACAATCAAGTGTGGCTTTTCTTTAGAGAAGCCAGAGACAAAAAGGCTTATTCATTACAGAGGATATAGCTGATTTGTCAACTTTTCCTTATTCCTTATTTCTACATTTTCTTCATTTTTTTCACCCCAATTTCCTCGAACTCTAGACAACTTCATAATTTTGCCTTCTGATAAGTCTAGAGCTTAAGTTCTACCACAACCAAAACCTCTCTGTAAAATTCTTACCTTTCAAATATTCTCCTGATTCTAACATTTGACCCAAACAAATCTTAGTCACCAGGGCATCTAGCCCTTCAAAGTTTGCTCTAAGAAAAGTTGACCAAGCTGGTCAGTGAGGTACACATCTTTAATGCCAGCATGCGGGAGGCAGAGTCAGAAGAATCTCTGTGAGTTCGAGGGCAGCCTGATCTACAGAGTGGGTTCCAGGACAGGCAGGACTACACAGAAAAACCCTGTCTCAAAAAAACCAAACCAAAGAAACAAATCAACCCCCACTCCCTGATACCACCACCACCACCACCAGACAAAGAGGAAAGTTGATCTCAAGAATATTATTATAGGATGTAAGTGAGCATTTTGAAAAACTATTTTAACCTCTTAAGTATATATAAAATTATACATCCATAGAACTGATTGGTTTTCCAAGACAGGGTTTCTCTGTGTAGTTCTGTCTTTGACTCTTTCTGTAGACCAGACTGGCCTGGAACTCACAGAGATCTGCCTGCCTCTGCCTCCAGAGTGCTGGGATTAAAGGCGAGCGCCACCACTGCCCAGCTACAGAACTGAGTTTTACTGCTTTTCAATGTTGGTTTTAATGCTCTTGAAAGTCACGATTTATTTTTAACAATGCTATATTTTATGCCTTCTCAAAATTTGATATTTTCTTTTAAAAATATGAATTTAAATAAGGAAACACAACATAAATTACATATTTACATATACATAAGAGATGGCTTTTGAGGATATGAGTAGGTAGTAGCAAAAAATTCTATTAAGGAAGGACTTACTAAAGGTAAGACAAAGAAACAGTGAGCAAAAGAAAACACTGAATTTAAAGGATTGAAAGTTTAAAAGTTTAATTTACTATGATGAATAATGTGAACTTCACCCAGTTTGAGTTTCATCTGCTGTGGCTAAGGGGCCATGTGTACGCGCACACACACACACTTAATCTAGTGAATTAAATTTCCCTTCAGAGAGCTCACGTGTGGTGGTGGGGAGATGGGGTAGGCGTGGAATTTCCACACCCTGAGAGGTCAGAGGATGGAAAGGTCGTTGGGTTGCTGGAGGCAGAGGGGGTGTTCAGGTGATGGACAGAAGACAAAGGCTTCCAAGAAGTACCGTTATACAGTCCAGATCCTGAAAAGTCGCACAGGCTAGAGAAAGGCAGGGCAAGGCAGCAAGTGTGAGGCAGTACCAGGCATGTGTAGGCACTGGTGATAGTCCTCTCCATCTTACTTGCCAACACACCAAATTATGAAGAGATGCAGAGCACTGACCAGGCTCACCGCACAGCCAGATATTCCTAGTTAATGAACTAAAATGGTTCTTAATATTTTATGAATAAAACTTAAAATACTATTATATTTCTTTATTCTTCTATTCAGATTGCTCCAACCAATCACATTTCTTTACATTGTTACTGAGTCCATCTTTATATATAGGGTAGATTGATTTTTTTTTTTTAACTCTTAAGTAGAAAACCCACAGCTGAAGAACTTTTTGCCTAAGAAGATTTTGTTTACAGGGCACGCAAAAACTGTTAATATAGGAAAAAGTACAATTTACTGATCAATATGCTAGGCAAGAAACTAAAAATGGCAGCATTTAAAAGGTTGGTATTGGCAGAGCACTTGTATTGACATTTGGCTTTCATATCCCAAGCTGTTTTGGCCCAGGTAGCCTTAGGGAGGCAAATCTGATCATAAAGGTAGCACAGTATTGAGTCAGAAGACTTGCACACAGTTCTGGACTCAGGTAATTTGTAATGTAGTTATACAACTCTGCTGTAATCACTATAGGGTCAGTAGGAGAACTAGTGAGCAATTTGCCCGCCTAGTCAAGCTGGCAATTAGGAAAATCAAGCCAAAACAGACACCTGTCACTACAATGCCACACACAGAATTATTACCTCAAAATTCCTCAACATGGTCTCAACTAGGAAACAATTTTGTCAAGGTGAGAAATGCTTTCTTTTATAAGAGTTTTTTTTTTTTTTTACATTATTAGCACATAAATGCATGTTTCATTTGATATACAAATGGTTTGGGAAAGTTTTTCTGCATGGTAGTCTTGGCTACACCACATCATTTCATTGTTTTGGGGAAGTTAATTCCAATTTTTCTCCCTATTATACCAAAATGTTAAGCCAACTCCCATGTTGTCTTAATTGAGCTTGGAAACTCTTGATTGGCCTATGACAATTTCAGTGATGTTTTAGATAGTGCCTAAACTAAGCTGCCCTGACTAGGTAGTTCATGGATAAAACTTTAGCTATGCAGTATCATAAAAGATATAGCAATATTACCTGCCAAATTGAGAAGGCAAAAACAAGGTCCTGGGCGCTAATGAGTGTGTCATCATCTACCATTAATATGGCTGCAGTGGAAAGAGAAAAAAAAAATACATTGAACAGTTTGGAAATGAATGCAAAAATCAGTGAGATACAGTTGTGTCTGTACAGACCCTTCAAACCGATTATGTTTAAACCCAATTAGTAAAATTAAAATGTATTCTTAGAGAGATGTGTCTAATAGCAAAAAAGTTCTGACTAAGGGGAAAATATCATAATGCAATTATAATCCATCAACCCAGAAATTAATGTACCCTTAAGCAAAGCCGAGATACTTAAAAAAAAAAATCACACCCCGGAGAAACTGTTATAAAGAGCAACACCAATACATTAAGTATAAATGTCATTGCGCTGGCTTTATGTCAGCTTCAAACAACTGCAGTCATCTCAGAGGAGGGAGTCTGGATTGAGAAAATGCCTCTGTAGGGAAAGCCTGTAGGGCATTGTCTTAACTAGTGATTGATAAGAGGAGGGCCCACCCCATTGTGGGTGGTGCTAGTCCCTGGGCTGGTGGTCATGGGTTCTACTAAAAAATGACGACGACAACAACAACAATAACAACAACAACAACAGCAACAACAACAGCAACAACAACAACAAGCTGAGCAAGCCATGGGGAGCAACAGTAGTAAGCAGCACCCCTCCATGGCCTCTGCATCAGCTCCTGCCTCCAGGTTCCTGTCCTGACTTCTTCAAGGATGAACAGTGATGTGCAAGTGTAAGCCAAAGGAACCCTTTCCTTCCCAAGTTGCATTTGACCATGGTGTTTCATTAGAGCAATAGCAACCCTGACTAGGGCAGTTTTATGGCTTTTTCTGTAGTGAGTAATATACACGCTGTGTGTACTATGCCACACAGCGTGCCTTTTAAAAATGTTTTAACATTACCTCTTCAGTTATCATTGGGATGTATGTGATTTCCTCCCCTAGGGAGCTTCCTGTTGGGATCCTGGAAACTGCTTTTTAAAAACGGTAAGTTCCCTGAAAGGCAGAAGTCCACCCACCCACAGGAGCCCCTTCAGACCCAGAACCCAGCTCTGACTCACCATTCGTTTCCACTTCTGGGAAGACCTGGAGTCGGTTTCTCATCTTGTTTGCTGTTTGCGGTTTGAAGATGACAGGGACCGGGTGAGGCCCCAGAGAGTTCCATAACTCCCCTGGTCCCTTCTCCCCCACGTTGTTCCATACCACGATCACTTTGTGCAGATTCGGTACTGCCTGGTAGTGATTTAAGAGTCTCAGTAGGAGGTCTGTTCTGTTGTACGTCTGCATGATGAGAGTGAACGAATCCAGGGAGGGCTTGCTCTGGGATTTGATTTCCCTGCGCAGGGTGAGCATTTTGTCTTCTTTGATGTTGGGCAGTAAGTTGGTCAAAGCTCCGGCCACAAGCAGTAACACCAGGATGACCACCAGGGAGAAACGAAGCACACGAATCCCCATAACTCTCCCCGGGAGTTTGCAGATGTGGCAACACCTGGAGTGGACATGCGAAGGAAAACATAGTCACTATGTTGTAGTTAAGTCATTGATCACTCTTATTAGGGATTTAAGTTGATTTCTCCGTTCTTTTGTAAAGTGATTTAACAGGTAAAAAAAAAAAACTGTACTCTAATATTCTTTTATTCCTTTAAAATACATTTTGATCAATTCCTTGAAAATGTCATACAATTTTGATCATATTCACTTCCTACTCCGCCCCACAGCTCCTCCAAGATCCACCACCATTTCCTCATCCCCTCCTGCCCTCTTTTTGTTTGTTTTTCAAAATAACCCACAGAGTCCAGTTTGTGCTGGCTACATGTGCCCAAGTTTGGGACTATCCCTTGGAGTACAGCCCACCTCTAGGGGCCATACCCTAAAAAAAAAAAAAAAAGAAAAGAAAGAAAGAAAAGAATGAAAATCTGTCACTCACCCTGAAGCAACTGTCAATAGCTCTTAGGGCTGGGAATGCATGGGCCCCTCCCACTCCATGTTAGAATGCCAACTAGGTTGATATTGTGCAGGCAGCAGCTACAGCTGCTCTCCTCCTCCTCTTCCCCCTCCTCCTCTTCCCCCTCCTCTGCTTTCTCTTCCTCCTCCTGCTCCCCCCACCTCCTTCTCTCCGCTCTATTCTTCCCCCATCTTCTCATTTGATAGTTTGGATGCTCACAGGGATTCAATAACAATTCCAGAAGCATTAAACAATTTGGATAATGGCACCAGGTTTTATATCGGGAAAAATTTGTGCTTGATGCCAAGGTGCTCGTTACTGTGGGCTGTGCTGCTCTGTCTGGATTCACTCTCATGTAGGCTGAAGTTGGGGCTTGAGGTGGTTTGAATGAAGACAGCCCGGTGGGCTCTAGATTTGCATGCTTAGTCCTCAGCTGATGAACTGTTTGGGAGGATTAGGGGGATGTGGCCTTCTTGGAGGAGTGTGTCGCTGGCAGTGGGCTTTGAGGTATGGAAAGCCCACTCCAGGCCCAGTGTTTCTGTCTTGCTCCTCTGCCTCTGTCTCTCTGTCTCCATCTCTCTCTCTTTCAGCCTGCTGTCCACAAAGATGAGGATGTAAAGCTCTCAGCTACTTCTCCAGCACCATGTCTGCCAGCCTGCTACCATGTTCCCCCCTACGATAAGGATAGACTAACTCTGTGAAATTATAAGCAAGCTCTCAATTAAATGCTTTTTTTTGGGGGGGGGGGAGTGTTGTCTTGGCCATTGTGTGTGTGTGTGTGCGCGTGCGTTCATGTGTGTACCTTTACAGCAATGGAATAACAACTAAGACAGGGCTCTTTTATTTCCAAAGGACCACATCCCGTAGCATAGATCTCAAGGTATGATGCTGCACACTGCAATTCCGGCATTCTAGACACTGACACAGGAGGACTGCAAGCTCCAGGCAAGCCTGGGTTACAACATACATACTCAGACCTTACCTCAAACAAAACAAAACGGTCTTCCAGAGCTAGCCAGAGTAAACAAATAACTGGAGAAGACAGCTTGGATACCCACCAGTCAGAAACACACAGACGCGAAGAACAGGGTAAATATTACTGTCAAAATTTACAGGGTTAGAAATGATGCTCTGGCTCCACACATTATCATTTCCAGGATTGCTACCTCCTGCTTTAACACTGATAGTTTTTAATTACCTCTGCTTCTGATTCCAGACGATTCATTACTCCACCAACCTCCACTAAGCTTTTCAGGCATGTCCTTATGTTGAGTTCTTGGCAACTGTGTCTCAAATCCATTTTGTCAATGTGTAAATTCATGCAGCTTGTCGTAGCTGCAGCCATCTTAGGACACAGCCTCTGTGACTGACCCTGAGGAGGAAGCTGAGCTCCCCTGTGTCGTTTCCCAGCACACCCACCAGCACAGATAAAAGCAGCGGGCTCACCAGGCTTCACTCTCAGACCCAGCTCTAGGCATCTGTCTGAGTTTTTAATATCCTCAAGATAAATAAGGTAGAGTCTAGATAAAATGTCCACATTAGTGCCACCCCATAAATATACCCCTTTGTGACCCACACTTCAGGAGGTCTCACTGGGGTTTCTGCCACCCAGCACCACACTTCTGTGCCAATTCCCCGATACTTTCTGCATCTGTTTGCCTTTCTTCCTTTGGCTTCCTGGAACTTTAGGGGCCAGTCCTCACACAATAGGGCCTAGTCTACAAGTACAAAACCCAGACTAAGGAAAATAAATTTTCCAAGGAAATTCACTAATGAAGAGATTAGATTAAAAAAAAAATGAACTAGGAGTTTCTGGTCAACATTATAAAAGTCCCTTCAGGCTAACAAAAGTGATTTCTCAGGATCAGAAGGAATATTGAGGGCCTGGGGGAGACAGCTCAGTGGATGAAGCGTTAGTCTTGCAAGCTTCAGGATGTGAGTTTGAGCCTTAGCACTCCTGTGGAAAGCTGAGCATGGTGGCAAGCACTTGTAATCCCAGCACTGCAGAGACAGGAAAAGCCGGCTTCTTGGTGCTTACTTGCCAGTAGAGCTTAGTGAGTGACCACTATGTCCCAGTGACAGACTGTCTCGAACATTCAAGGTGGCTGTAGATTGAGAACTGTTACACCAGAAGCTGACATCTGTCCTACATGGGTTAGCACAGGAGCGTGCATGTGCGCATGTGTGCACGCACACAGACACACACATGCGCGCGTGGGCACGCGCACACTCCTACACATAGAAAAATTATGAAATTATCATTACCCATGTATTTGTTTTGTGACAGAGTCTTGGGACTATAGCTCATGCTGGCCTTGGGTTACATAGCACAGGCTAACCTCAAATTTGAGACCACTTGTCTCCTGGGGGCTGGTACTGTAACTGTGTATTATTCCCGATGACTTTGACCCCATCATCTACCCGTATTTCACATCCACTGAAACAATCTCTCTTCCTAGACTACACAGATACTCTCATTTATTTCCCAATACTGATAAAAAAAATGAAGACGCTCTTAGGACGCGAGACTGGAAATCAATCCATGGTTGTGGCATGGGGACAGTACAGCATACTGACACTACTCTCCCTAATACAGAGCTGCTTTTATATACTGGGTGTAATAGCTATTCTACATGGTTTCTCTCGACCCTTGAACTAGAGAAATCTTTCTACTATTACAAAACACACTTTGTGATATGAAACAAGGTCATGGGTGTTTGGTGGTCATTTTAACCCAGCATTCCAGCAAGGTGTTCTCTTTGCAGATGGGAAAGATTGGTTAGACTAGTCTAACGGGACAGTGATTGTGGGACAGTGGCCTAAAGGGACAGAGGCCTGAGTTCAACCACAGATGTGAATGAAGACCTTAGATAAACTGTGTGTGTAAACACTACTGTGTTTTAAGCTTCTGAGAATGGAGAACTGATGTGACAGTGTGCTGAGTCACACGCAGCTTAATTTATCTGTTTATATTTTTGAGACAGCATCTCTTTCTATGTAGCCCAGGATGACCCTGACTGCACAGTCATCCAGCCTCAGCCTGCTGGGTGCTCTGATTATAGAAATGCACCATCAGGTCTGGCCGTGGCAAGAGCTTGTTCCCAAGGGCAAGCCACAAAAATCCAGACTTGAAAAGCAGCGTCACTTTGACACAAAGATTTCTGGCCAGTTTTCAAGAGTATTTGGTCTTGGACTATTTTCCGCGGCTCGTTCTATTAAGAAAAGCAATTTTTGTGTTTCTTCCTCTACCATGGCCTCACTCTTAAGATATGAATAAAATTAGTTACCTCAGCTTTCAGGCAATTATTTTTTCACGAAGAGCAATCTAAGGCTTCAGAGCACAATATTTTCATTTCATGCACTCTTTTATTAGAGCCAAATTACTGAGATGATTAACCAAAGATGCAGGGTTTACTAATCGTGATTCCAAAGGCTTGAACATCCTTTAAGTGCTGAATTTAAAAGCAGGGCCCATAAAGCTCATGCTCAGTTCTGCATGGTCACTTGCAAAGACACTCAGGGCAAAGCAAGGCTTTACCAACTACGTGAAAGGACACCGGGACCCCAGAGCTTTGTACCACTTTGGGTAGCTGAGTCGAAGCAGCATATTCTAAAACTTACAAGTGTTTCTACCCACTCACTACCTGTCGCTCTAGTCTGGAAAGATTAGTTACTATACACAACTGTAAACTGTTGACAATGTCAAATACACTCCAGAGTGACAGCTTCCCCTTCATTTATACTTCTAAGTTGGAGTTTATTCCCTGTGCCGTCACCCAAGTTTTCTCTTTCAAACACCTTCTACTTTACCTATCTGAAAGGTTTCAGGAGATCTGAATAATTTATTTCTTTAGAGATAGATCATAAATATTTCACTTGGCATTCATTAAATAATGCACCTCAATTAAATTATGCAAATTTTAAAATTTGCATGGAGGAGCGAGAGAGGAAGGACTTTCTGAACTTGAGTAGGAGGGACAAACTACTTTGAGACTAGCTCAAGTCCTGCCCTCTATGGTAGGCTCATTGCAAACCTTGATACACTCCGGAGAACAGTTCTTTTTTTTTTTTTTTCTATAGGATCCTATCACCTAAGCCACAGCCTGGGCTCTGAATGGGATATAAAGGAACACATCAGCAAGATATAAAGAAATAAGTAAATAAAGTTGGGTACTTGTCTTTTGCTCTCATCCTAATCTCTGCCCCCACCCCATTTTTCTGTTTTAAAATCCTGTCTGTGCATATTTATTGATGCTCTGTGTCACTCTGAAGTGGATCTCATAGCTCCTTTCTCTCCTTCTTTTCAGACAGAGTCTCTCTATGTAGGCCTGGTTGGTCCAAACTTGCTCTGTAGACGAGGCTAGGGTTGATCTTAAAGATCTGCCTGCCTCTGTCTCCCGAGTGCTGGGACTAAAGGTGTGCGTCAGTAGGCCCAGCTCAAAGCTCTTAGTTTGTTTTTTGCCTCTCTCTCTCTCTCTCTTTCTCTCTCTCTCTCTCTCTCTCTCTCTCTCTCTCTCTCTCTCTCTCTCTCTGTCTCTCTCCTATGACCACACAGGATGAGATATAACTAATAAACACTGCAAGCATCAACATAAAAACGAGGTCATTTTTCTCACCTTGTCTCTGAAAAATAAAATCAAGTTTCTTCCAGTGATCGTCTCTACTTGCACCCATGCTCCCCATCTCAGCTCTTTACAGGTAAAGACCACATCCTCTTGGTTATTTCTGATAAATTGTTATTCTACACCAGAAGCTTTTCAACCAGAAATTATTCTACTATCCAGGCAATAGCTGAACAAGTCTGGAGAGATTTGGGGTTGTCCCAAAGGAAGGGGAGACAGTATTTGCTATCCAGAGGGTAGATGTCAGTGGTGCCGCTAAACACATCACAGTGTGCAGGACAGCACCTAAGCTGAGTGTTATCTGGCCTGTTGTGCCCAAGGTGGGGAAGACTTGCTCTGCAGTTTAGCTGCTTAATAAGGTCCACTTGAACATGATGAGGAAGACCACCAGTGAGCCCACTGCTGTTTGTTACACTCAAGCATAAACAAGGGACACAGCTGTCAAAGATGCCCTGATGTTCTGTTCTGTTTTGTTTCTTAAGACGGGCTTTCTCTGTGTAGCCTTGGCTGTTATGGACTCACTTTGTACACCAGGCTGGCCTGGAACTCAGAGATCCACCTGCCTCTGCCTCCCTGAGTGCTGGGATCACAAGTGCTGGGATCAGCCTCACCAGGCTGATGCCCCAATATTTCCTTGTCTCCTTGTATAGACAGTTGGACAGGATCTCAGAGGCCTCTAAAGATTTTGGGGTCCATGGAGAGACACTTGCCTCAAGTCATGCAGCTGCTTTGGGATACGCAGCATCAGCACTTGAGCTGAGGCAATCTTTACTGGATAGCATGACTATCTACTATGGCATGGCTGTCACTAAAGTACCTGGCAAGAAATGCAAATATTAATTCTCTGTGTATAAGAACATTTTTATAGCTTCAAAGGGATGTTAACATTCTGTAAAATACACTCATCTAAAGAACATGGTTCAGTGTGTTCTAATATCCTCACAGAGTGTTTGAAACATCATGGCATTCTGTTGTTGTTTTAAGATGGGGTCTTGCCATGTAGCCCAGGCTGGCCTCAGAGTCTAAATCTTGCTGCCTTAGCCTCCCCAGTACTAAAAATGCATGCAAGTGCCAATAAGCCATGATCATGATTTATTTTTACAACACTTTTGGTGCACTAAGGGAACCCAGGATAGTCTCTCCAATTTCCAGTTATCGCATCCGTCCCCAGCCCCAGAAAACCCACAAATTTACTTTCTGTCTCAATGAATTTGCCTATGCCAGTCACTTCAATGAATGGAACAATATAATACATGGCTTTTATAGCTTACTCCCTTTACTTACCACAGATATTTTCAAACTTCATACACAGATATAGGCATCTCTCTTCTTTAGTATGTAAATGTATGTAATGGGCATGTGCATTTGCATTTTGAACCTGGGTCAGCACACATGTGTGTGAAAGCCAGAGGCTGACATTGGCACCTATCTCAATTACTATCTGCTTTATTAACTGAGGCTAGGTCTCTCTCTGACCCAGGGACTTGCAGATTCGGCTAGCCTAGCTAGCCAGCTTGCCCCGGGGACTCTGTCTCTGCCTCTGGAGGGAGCTTAGGGATTAGTGGGCATGCCACACCTGCCTGGCATCTACGTGGGCTCCGGAGAGCCTCATATTTGCACTGCAAGCACTAAATATTATTGAAGTATCTTTCTAGTTGACCCCACATTCTATTTTCACTGCCAGACAGCGTTCTTTTATACAGATTATTTTACATTTTGCTCATCTGTTCATTAATGGGTGGACATTTTGGTTGTTGGCATATTTGTGCTATTATCAATATTGCTGCAGTGAACAGTTGTGAGCATGTGTTAATGCAGGCGTTTGTGGGTTATCATTTCTCCTGGGCAAACGCCGAGCAGAGGGACAGCCGACTAATGATGCAAGCAATGTTTAAATTTCTGAGTGAAGTAGTTTCTGGAAGATCGCTCTTGGAATTTTATTTTGTAATGTGGACATAAGGTTAAGTAAGAAAGTAAACAATACACAGCAAACGCTGGAGGTGCGTATGCAGTTAAACAGGAAGGGAAATGGGAACTTTCTGAGACAGTGGTCCCCAGAAGCAGAAGCAGTACTGCTGAATTCTTTTCTTGGGGCTAGTTTCTTCAGACTGGAATAGCAATGATTATGCAGAGAGAAGCCGTAAACAAATACACCAGAGTGGAGCAGGAGCAAAAATAAACCAAAAAAAAAAAAAATTAAAAAACCTGCCCTCTGGCTCATCAGGTAGAAACACAGCGAGCGGCTTGGCACCCGGCAGCGACGGTCTGTGGCTATCCTTGTGATGCCACAGATGGTAGGAGAATGAAAACTAGGCTGCCATTTCGCTGCGAGATCTGCCTGATGCAGCACAGACGCGCTTTCTCTTCGGGCTCATTCTCCAGGATATGTACTTGCATAAAAACGGATGATTACAGGCTGCAGATGCGCCGAAAAAGGCCTTCATCTGCCAGGCCATAAAACCACCCCAAGGTGGAATACAAAGGTCGATTCAAAACGTTGAGTCTTCTTCCCTTTACAGCCATGGAAGACGAGGGCTGAAGAGACAGCTGCCAATTACACAGCAGCTTCTGGGTAGGTCTAACAGAATGCAAACGACACTGTTCAAACTGAGGCAAAGGGGCTGGTAACAAACCTAAAGCAAGGTGACCTCTGTGTTAGCTGTGTACCCACAGAGCGTGGGAATCGACTTTTTCTCCTCGGGTCTTGCAAGTATTAGCTGCCCTGCGCAACTTGCCCTCACTGCTCTCCATCCTGTGCGGTCCTGTGAACTCCAAGGCGTGGAAGACGGACCTTGTTCCCAGGTACCACGATTGTGCCTCCAGCGCCCTTTCCAGAGTGGATTTATCTCTTGACTTTGTGTGGGCAATGGTCCTTGTCATGCTTGAACGGGAGCGGGGAGAGGAACACCGAGGGAGTCATTTCTCTCCTTTGACCCCCATGTAAGTCCCAGGGGACCGACCGGTCCCTCAGGGTCACAGGCTGGGCAGCTGCTGCTTCTACTCCCTGAGCCACATTATGGCTCCCACTTTGTGACATTTTGATGAAGTCTGTGGCAATCTTTATGAATCACAACAGGATCTGGCTCATTGTTTGAGTCTTGCCCTGCCTCCTAATACTTAAACGCACTGGGAGAATCGATGTTTAAGTTGCCCTAGCTTTTGCTACGGATGCCTAAAATGTTCATTCCTATGCCTAGATTTGAACGTAACACCAGGTGCAATTAAGAGGGCATCCAAGAAATGTTTTCCTACATAAAAGGCCTAGACAGTCACCATAAGGTGGTAAGACAAAAGGGTCAAAAATGTGACCTCAAACCCAAGCCACACAGGCCACCTTTCCACTTTCAACACCAGGATTCAGACTTGCTCTACTTCAGGAAATGAGTTCATCTGTCAAGAGAGAAAACCATCCCAAGTGGAAGGAAGAGTCTGATTGAGACCCTGGGCTTTCCTTCTATATAGGCCCAAGATTTAGCCAAGCTGCTTGAGTAATAGATATCCCAACTCTGGCTAGCTTTGCTTTGATTTGCACCCCCACATATTTCTGGCGTTATTCTGTGTAGAAATGTGTTTTTCGTTTTTAATATCCCAGTTTCTATAGAAGCTTTTGTGAACAAACCTATTTGTCTTGGGAGAAAAGTCACCATCTGTTAGACAATATCATCCTTGGAATTTTCCCCAAGGAGGCTTAGGAGGTAATGAGAACCAGGAAGTATCTGCCCGACTCGGAGTAGGCAGCATACAACATGTGAACAGACAAAATTCTTACCTACTTGGTACAGTACAGTTTGGACCTGAACTGCCATTCACAGGTTCATGTGACTGAATGCCGAGTCTAGAGATAGGGGCACTCTTTATTTCGTGGAGCCTTTAGGATGTGTGGGCTAACTAGAGGAAGTGAGGTCACTGAGGGGCAGCCTTACAGGTTATAGATCCTCCTGGGTTCCGCAGACCTTTCTGTCTCCTGGCTGGCCCCATGTACCAAGCAGCAGGGTCCAAGCACCATGGAACCACCAGCTGCCATGCCTTCCTTCCCACGACAGACTGTTATCTTCCTAAATAAATGAGCTAAAATAAATATTTCCTCCATTAAGATTCCTATGAGCTATAAAGTAATGAATACATTGATCTATTAAAATTTAGTCAGGGCTTTTAAAAATAACAGAACTATTAGACTTTATTGTCCCACAATAAGCTTTTATATTAAAATTTTAGGTAACACAAGCTAGAATTTACTGTACTCTGAAGTTCTTTTCAGTTATCGGATAGTTTTGGAAGAGTATACTCTTAAATATTTATTTATTTATTTTTAAATTTTATTTTATTAATTTATTCATATTACATCTCAATGGTTACCCCTTTCCTTGTATCCTCCCATTCCTCCCTCCCTCCCATTTTCCCCTTACTCATCTCCCCTATGACTGTGACTGAGGGGGACTTCCTCCCCCTGTATATGCTCATAGGGTATCAAGTCTCTTCTTGGTAGCCTGATATCCTTCCTCTGAGTGCCACCAGGTCTCCCCATCCAGGGGACGTGGTCAAATATAAGGCACCAGCGTACGTGTGAAAGTAAGACCCCACTCTCCACTCAACTGTGGAGAATGTCCTGTCCATTGGCTAGATCTGGGTAGGGGTTTGAAGTTTACAGCCTGTATTGTCTTTGGCTGGTGCCATAGTTTGAGCGGGACCCCTGGGCCCAAATCTGCCTATCATAATGTTCTTCTTTTAGGTCTCCCATGCTTCTCTCATCTAGAGTCCCAATAGGATGTCCTCCCCTCTGTCCCAGTTTCCTGGTTAGTGAAGACTTTCATGGGACATGCCCCTTGGGCAAGTATGCAGATATAAGTGAGTATATACCATTTGACTCTTTCTGCTGCTGGGTTAACTCACTCATTATGATCATTTCTAGTTCAATCCATTTGTTAAATATTTATTTTTATGTGTGTGAGTGCTTGCCTGCCTGGTAGGTAATATGCCCTATATACATGCCTGGTGCCCACCGAGGCCAGAAGCACATCAGAGCTCTTGAAATAAATGGTTGTGAGCTGTCCTGTGGGTGTTGGGAACCAAACCCCAGTCCTCTGGAGGAGCTCTTAACCACTGAGACATCTTGCCAACCCCAGAAGATTTTAGAGACTTTGCCCATGTTCAGGAATTGACTCTTGTCAATGTTTCTTTAGAAATGTCACACAGCCCTTCCTTCATTCTGTCAGTTCTGTCCTCTCACTCTCTCCCAATGACCCCATTAGATTCTTAACTTCTGTCTCTTATTTTGCAAGTCTAAACATATCAAAAATACTTTAAGCTATTCTGTGTTAATAATAAGCTACAAATGGCAGAGATAAAGACATTCAGAAAAATACGTACAAATAAAAGAGGCCCCATAGTGTCATCATAGATGTGCCTTGCAGTTTTGCCATGTTTATGGACAGTCAATCATAGAGCTGAATAAATGTTGATCAATTAAGTCATGGACTCTTGGGGCTAAAGTGACTCATGCTTTCTAGTAACAGTTTACACACACATGTAGACACACATGATCATCGATGACCACCTAAACCCAATCCTTCAGAGGACCCAATTCTGCCTTTACTGTGTTTCTGAAACTATAGTTCTGAAAGAGAATCAC
The DNA here is from genome assembly GCF_964271855.1 of Acomys minous. Taxonomy (NCBI): domain Eukaryota; kingdom Metazoa; phylum Chordata; class Mammalia; order Rodentia; family Muridae; genus Acomys; species Acomys minous. Next base: position 71,926,871 of record NC_140496.1, on the reverse strand, counting down.
TACAACATTATTTCTTAAAGCTCCATACACATGGCATCACATTGGATAGGTTAAGTGCTGCCGTCCTGGGACATCGCTCGGTGTTAGCTGTGAGAAAGTCATTTCTGCACTGATGCCACTGCATTCGAGCCCTCTGCTGCAGGAAGCCGGGTTGGGTGGGCCATTTCATTATGGATAAATCAAGCTAGAGGGAATAACACAAGCAGCATTCGAAGCAGGGCATCAGCCACTAGACACGTCTGCCTCCATTTCCCTTCCTCATCTCCCTGGCTGCTCCACAGCAAAGGCTGCTGCTCATCAGTCTTGACTTTTCTGCTCCTCCCTCTGCCCTTCCTCCTTAAAAACATCATACTCTTGACACAGCTCCGGGGAGCCACTATCAGTAACTAGAGTTCACCATCACTGATTTATAGGGAAATAAAACATAAATATGTATGAATTGTTTCTAATGCACAGCCTGCCTCCTTCAATCTAGCCCTTTATCACTGAGGCACGCAATCTGGTCCTCTAGACTTTCAAAGAGCACAGACGTGATTTACTTATTGTAAGTCAACGGTATTCTTAGCTTGGCTCCTTTCTCTTGAAAGTGTCAGTTAATTGCAGACGATTATGATGACAATGATGTGCTGGGAGATGACCATATCCAATGGACACACACTAGAAGAAGATCAAGGGTGGCCTCATTCCTAAGAGGAACATTGCAGGCTCATACAAGGATCCAAGGCATCAGTGGATACTAAGAACAAAGCTAGAACTAGAAAAGCAGTTTTAGCCCAGCAGAGTCTAATTCAAAACTAGTTTGATAACCAGGTCAAAAAGAAGTCAAGTCCATCTGCAAAGCTATTGCTTTTGCCATTTCAGGACCCTGGTGCTTTTCATTTGAACCTCTACCTGTTTTAGTGATAGGAAGACCGGGGAGTCGGGGGGGTGGGGGGGCAAGATTGCTGGCATCAAAGCCCTGGACAGTCTCGGGAAACTTTCCCTTCTAGCTGAAACTGGTTTTCAGCAGCTTCCAAAGTCACTTCTTGAAGAGAAACAGATTCATGCATAAGAATTATGGCTTATAAGTATTTTCAGATACTAAGACGGAAGAAACACCAATTCATGTGAGCTCTCACTTTATTGGGGAAAGGTCACACAATCCATGGGTTTTTATCCTGCCACGTGTGGGAAAGAGGCAGACACAGTTCCCACCCTCACTTAGCTTAGGTGTAGCAATAGAAGTTTTCAGAGCTTTCCCCACTCCACGTTATACAACAGTTCCAACTGACAGCATTTCTAAGGTTTAGAGAGGGGAAAAAAAAAAAAGACAAGGCACACTTCTTTATGTAGATGGGACATCTAGGACAGAATATGACAAGTATTTACAGAGTGGAGGAACAGAATCAAACACACAGCTCAGACCTGAGCCACTGTGCACCCTCTCCATGGTTTACGGGTGGGGGTAGTAGAGGTGGGTAGGGGTGTTATCTTCAGCTCTATCCTGGACTACAAGAGTAATTCATGGATAGAGGTCATAAGAGCTCGGTGTAGGCTCAGTGATAGGGTGCATGTTTAGTGTATGTGAAGCCAGAGGCTCACTCCTTAGATAAACTGATAAAAACACACATTATACTTGATCTTAGCCAAAAGGCCAGGACACGATGGCTCAATCCTAGTTAGGTCTATACATACAACATACTTTTAATTCAGCCTCAGAAAAAAAGTCAAACTATGCGAGACAAATGCTCACACAGAAAGGACAATTGTTGCGTGATCTTACTTACATGAGGTATTTAGTATAGCCAAACTCACAGAAACAGGATGTAGACTCATGGTTGCCCAGGGCTGGGAACAAGCAGAAGAGGCTATCTATCTATCTTTCTTTGTATCTATCTATCCATCCATCTGTCTGTCTGTCCGTCCATTTGTCTATCCTATCTATCATGTATCTATGTATCTATGTATCTATCTATGTATCTATCTATCTATCTACCTACCTACCTACCTACCTACCTACCTAGTTGTTCTTTTTAGTAGGTATAAAGTTTCAGTTTTACAAGATGACAAAGTTCTGGAAATTAGTTGTATAACAATATAAAAATACTTGAGATTCTGGGCATGCTGGAGCACGTCTGTAATCCCAGCACTCAGGGAGGCAGAGGCAGGAGGATTGATTGCTGTGAGTGCAAAGCCAGCCAAGGCTACACAGAGAAACCCTATCTTGAAAAACAATCAAAAAAAACTTGAGGCTACTGAATTGAAAAAATGATTAAAATGATACATTTTATTACACACACTTTAAAAAGAAAACAAAAAACAAACAAACAAACAAAACCAGGATCGGTTACTTACCTCATTGTGTTACTGATTTTTTACAACAGCATTCCTTATGGCTTCAGTGTTTGATAGGACCAGGCTCTCTTGGAACTGTTAAAAGATATCAAGGAAATTTCTGTGATGTTTTGAGTGGGTTTTTAAATTTAAAACTGCTAGGCTATGCTCTAAAAATTACATTTGCTTAATGAGGCCTACAGTGTCTTCTGTTGGCTGTTGTTAACACTGCAGCACTTTGCCTTTACATTTCTCTGGAGGGTCCAGAGACAGAATAACCAGATCACCCAGCTATCTAACACTGACACACTTGACACTGGAGCAAACACAACATGAAGCCAAGGACCGTGAATGTGATTTGCATCGGTATGCAATTCCTAGACTTACAAGCATCTTTACTCTTAGCGGATGCTATAACTCCTTTATTTTCACCAGCAGTTCACAGGACATTAATCTGACATATCTAATAAACCATGGGCCTAAAATAGGGTTGCAGATAAGTGCCAGCGCGGATTACTGAGGCTGACAGATGGCATCCTTGTCATTCTTGTTGCCTGTTATTGGAAGGGACCTGGAACAAGAGGAATTTCCGCCCTTTAATCCTTTCTGCTTTCATTTCTCAATATTCAACTACATATTTAACCCTCCCCCCCCATATTATAGTATGCACAATTAATCGAAAGCAACTAATTTACAACATAAGCAAATATGTAAAAGTTCACAATAGAAATACATTTATTACTGTTATCTATTTATAGTCTTGCCTGGCCATTTATTCTTGTACTGCATGAAGGAACTGTGACTGGTGACCTCCCAAGTACCTCGTCGCATTGGAGACTTGCTAAATACCTACCCACCAAAACAGAGCCGAGGAATCAAAAACATTCTCCCAAGACATTTTTTTATGGTAAAAATTACTGTGGGAGTGAAAGGAATGGTCTAGCATAAAGAGAAAGGCTCCTTGAGCGATAGCTGTCTCTGTTCACTGTTTCAAATTCGTCTCCTGTGCACCATTGAAGGACCATGCAATCCTAAAATACTGGCCTGCCTTGTCTTCACCCCTACCTCCCTCTCAGTCGGCTTGTCCTCCCCATAAAACTGTTCCAGGAGCAGAACTTGACTTATCTGGCTTTATAGTCCCCATACCCAACACTGCTGACACATACTAGACACTCACCAAAGGAAAACTGAAAGACTCAGGTTTTGACATGACAACACACACAGGTTAACATGTACGGGACAGATATTATTTCAGGATTACAAAAGGAAGGGAGGCACACTAGAAACAGTTTCTATCCCTAGAACTTTTCCTGATTTAGACAGTGTCCTTCTATGCTTTATAGTGCAAACAAAAATGCCTTTGACGCCGAATTGGCCATTAGGCTGTCCAGCTTAAGAGTGTGAAATAGCACTGCCACTTTTGGAAAAGAGATCCCCAAGACAAGATCTTCCTTATATCTTGGGGGGAAGAAATATAAATCTATGACTTTCTGGAAACTGATAGAGCTGAAATTAGATTCCTTTAATGTATTTCTAAACTATTCAGTAACGGGTAGTGTGGGTTTCTCCCTAAGCCAGCATTTCAGATTTACAGCAGAACAAGATGGAATACAGAATTTATTTCCAAAGGCAGAACAAAAACCACATAGGCTCAAGTTGCAGCTGACCTTGATGAGAAGGCTGGAAATTTGATTATTTCTATGTACCATCCCTACCACCATACTGAAATAAAGCAGTCTTGAAGGGAAAAAAAAAAAAATCAATTGCACTTTAGCGTTAAACTACCCAGTCTGCAACCAGTGAGGGCTTCCCCAGCAATGCAGTAGGGTAAAATTCAAGGACTATAAAAAAAAGTATCCTTTAAAAAGAGTATCCTACTCTAAAAGAAGAGTATCCTTTAAAAAGTGAATGCTACTAATTGAGCATATTTGTTTAAGTGAAAACAATGAAATATAACCCAAGAAAGGCAAAGACAAAAGACAAATGTTTGCCCTAGAACTTAATATATAGAATCAAGTCGTTTTTACCAGTATTTTTTAAAATTACAAGATGTATTTTCAATAATCAAATTATAGACTAAATTCATTCCTTCACACAAAGTTCCAAGAACGAGAGCAAAACGGAAATAGATCTCAAATGAAGAAAATAATACAAACCAAAGAGCATTTTACAGTTGTCTCACCTCCAGTGCAGAAGATTGCGGTGGGGCCAGCAGCTTTATTTGCAGCTTGGTTAGCATAAAACGGAAAGGGAGCCTCTTTGGCTTGCCTCTTTCCCAACCCGTTCCCTAAATCGGGCTGCCAACCTCTCTGCTGGTCCAATTGATAACCTGGGAAATGCGCCTCCCGCAAAGTGAGTGCCTGGAGCTGGGGACAGTCCCCCTAGTGGCCACCCTACCCTCCCTTTTAGTGACGCTCCACTTCCTGTTAGGCAAAAAAGGCATTCCCAAGAAGCTCGGTTTTGTAGTTTCCAAGCCACCTCCCAAAGCCAGACCCCCTTTCCCAGTTTCCCTTCCTAGGTAACAACTTTTAATCATTCACGTGACGGGCCAGCTGACCTTGTCTAAACAATCCCCCAGAAAAAACAAAACAAAACAAAACAAAACGCTAGAGTGTGTCATTTTACCAGCCCAGGTTCATCCGCAGCATCCTTCGCTCTGGTGTCCTACCCAGCCAATGAACCATAGTGACAGCTATTGTCCCGGGGTGACCAGATGCTAAAGGAATGTTTAAGCGTTTGCCTTCAGGGCTGCAACCGATTGAGGTAGCCAGGAGAGAAAAAAGCATGAAGCAGACCTCAAGGCCATAGTCCCCAAGGCCCTCTTCCCGAAGGACTTCTTTAAAATACCTTTAAGTGTTTCTTTTGCAAGGCACTCAAGGATCTCGTCCCGCGTGGCGGTTTCCACGGGTGGCGCGCACTCCCTTGGCGTTGATCTCGCGAAGCCACCCTCGCACATCCCGCGCAGTGGCGGCGCAGCACGTGGCCGCTTGGGTCCTTCAGTGATGCCGCCAAAAAAGCACAGCGGGGATTTGAGGTCCTCAGGGGGTTAAGGCTGAAGGGGCAGGCGAAGGCTGCATAGCATCCGGGAACATTAGTGGTGGGCGATCCGAGTTGGTGACAGCGGGCCCCCGAACCGGTCAAGCCGCGTCTGCAGAGAGCCAGCTAGGATCGCTTCGGTGCGTGCAGGAGACCGGACCCCTAGCTCGGCTTGCAGTCCCGACTTTCCGCAGCCCTCCGCAGCCCCGCCCTCCCTCCGCAAGCCACGCCCTCACCCTCGCCCCCTCCCCGCCCCCACCCCCGCCTCCTGCTTTCCCGTCCCAGGACGCGTTGCGCGGCCCGGGCCGGAAGTCCTCGAGTTCCCGGGTGTGTGTCCGTGTCTGTGTCTCGCGGCGGTGCGCCGCCGCGGTCAAGCGCTAAAGGGGTCCGCGTCTGAAGCGTCACCGCTGTCACTGCCGCCACCATACGGAGCCACTTCTAGAAGAGACCGAGGCCCGGCCCTTCGCCGGGTGGAGAAGATGTTGCCCCTGTCCATCAAGGATGATGAATACAAGCCACCCAAGTTCAATCTGTTCGGCAAGATCTCAGGCTGGTTTAGGTGCGGGGTTAATGTGTTTGCTGGGAGGGGGCTGCCCGGCAGAAGGAGACAAAGCCGGGGGCTAAGGATGGCGTGAGGTCCAGGATGGGAGCGTCACCCTTCTGCTGAGATGGAAAAGAGCATGTGGATTGGGTGGGTCTTGAAAGGGGAACCTGATTTCAGGGTCCCAGCACCCCACTTGACTCCTGCTAGCTTCTAATCACCTGTATTGTGCCCAGGTCCATCCTGTCGGACAAGACATCCCGGAACCTGTTTTTCTTCCTGTGCCTGAACCTCTCTTTCGCTTTTGTGGAACTGCTCTACGGCATCTGGAGCAACTGGTAACCAAAGGGGGAAGATGATTGGGGCGGAAGCAGAGGGTGAGGGAGACTAGCCACTATTTGCTTAGTGCCACGTAGCTCCTTACCGGTAGGTTCAGGTCTTACCTTTGCCACTATCGCTTTTGCTGAGTTGCTCTCTTGTACCCTCACCAATTAGAATGGGCAGCATTTCTAAGATCAGGGCCTATAACGTATAGCTTCTTTGATTTCCTGCAACCCCACAGACAGGATTGACAGGCCCCCTCCTCATTTTTTTTTGGCAGATGGAATGAGTCTCTTGTCACACTGCTTGACTTACTATGCCGCAAGAAAACTGGGAGGATCCTGTTAGCTAACTTCCTTGTGGGTGTGGCATATTTTTGGATTTCACCCTTAAGATACAGTGAGGGAAGATCTGTGCGGCCCTGTTCAATTTAAGATTGTCTCTGAATGGCCTTTGAAGAGGTTTGTGAAGAGACCTTTGGCAAAACGTGTGCCGTTCTCTTTTACGGTGAAACTGGCTCATGATTTTTCCTCTTATTCTTACTGCAGTAGACAATCCTATACAGTTTTCTGAGATTGCCTCTTGATTTGATGGTTTTTGGTGTCACTTTTGGGATTTTGGTTTGTTCTTGTTTTCTGGTGTCATGACTTGGGTAGCGGGGAGTCCAGTGTGACTTAGAAAATAGAGTCACTAGTATTTAAGTATTTGTTGTGGGATAACTTCTAGGTTTGGGAAATGAGCACACTTCTCACGTGTGCTAACTCTATCTCTTGATTTTATTCCCTTTTAAGAGAGGGGCTGGAGTTAAGAGAGCTTGCAGCTCTTGCAGAAGGTCAAAATTTAGTTCTCAGTGCCATATCTGGTGGCTCACAACTTGCCTGTGTCTCTAGCTTCAGGGGATTTGCACCCTCTTCTGGACCTGGCAGACACAGACACACAAACACACACACACACACACACACACACACACACACACACGGGGATAAAAACAAAATGTTAAAGAGAAAGGAATCTACTAAATGATGGGAGATATAACTCTCCCAGAATCTTTGAGGGTGAGTTATATAGAGTCTTAGACTAACCCGCACCATTTATGGTTTGTTTATTTATTTATTTATTTTGTTACTTCTATTAAACTAACTTGGTCTCTGTCTTTTAAAACCCATTCTCAGAGAATAAAATGATGATAGTGTTTGTTCTCTAGCTCTGGTCAGTTTGGACAAAAGTAATCGTTTCACCAGAGGTTGTGATGTCTATTTTCTGGCACACACCTTTGATTCCCACACTCAGGTGGCACAGGCAGGAGGCTAGTTCAAGGCTAGCCTGGTCTATATAGTTCCAGGACAGCCAGGACTAAGAGACCCTGTCTCAACAAACAAACAAACAAACAACAACAACAAAAAAACACGCAAGAAACAACAAACAAACAACCCCCCAAAAAACAAGCCAACAAACATCAACAACAAAACCTGAAAAAACAAAACAAAACCTCTAGAAGTAGTAGATTATAAACATTATTGGTTTTGTTATTGCTTGGGTACAAAAGTCAAGTAGACATAATTACATTTTGATGTACTTAATAACCATTTTGGTTCCTTTGAGAATTGTGTGTGTATTTTGAAGGATACCTCATAACAGACTTTTTTTAAAGTCTCATAAACTTAATGCTCTTTAATGTATCATATATGTTAAAAGTACTATAGTCTTAACTTATATTTGAATATAGTACTTTAATTATGAATATATACTATTTATAATATAGTTTACATTTTCCTCTTTTTAAATTGTGTCATAATTTTGGCATATGTGCTCCTTAGTCTATGACTACATTGTAGCTTATATACACGTTTTACAATAGCTGCTTTATAGTGCTACATACTATATTTCATTATGACCTTCATTAGCATAAGCCATTTCATGTAATACTTTGTTCTAGGGATTTATATTGTAGGTGTCTGAACCACCTATTTCGTGGAAAGCTGGGTGTATAGTACCTTTGTGATCCATAGAGATCACTTAAAGTATTAAAACCATTATAGCCTAAGCTGTTTTTCCGTATACATCTTTGCATAAGGAAGACATTGGTGGTGCATGACTTGTTATCTGCCCTTAGGTGATTTCTCTTCTGTATTTGGGTACCTGTCTGCTGTCCTCAGGAGACTTGTTCTCCTGTACCTTAATGATCTATCCTCTTACTGCGTTGTTAAGTCCTTCCGACTTGACATGCTGCGTTGTTGCCTGTTGTACTGCAGTCATTTATTTTGTACCCATGTATGTCAAGTTTCGTATCTATAGTTGCTTATCCCCCAATATTGATTTCTGTCAGTGAATATTAAACATAATCATTTGGTGCTTGGGAAGGCTGTGGTATGGCTTAGTGGGATAGTTCTTGCCTATGATGTTATACACACACACACACACACACACACACACACACACACACACACACGGTGCTATAAGCCTGTAATCCCAATATTTTGAAGATGGAGGCAGGAAGATCAGAAGTTAAACATCTTCAGTTACATACTGAATTCAAAAAAAGAGAATTTTGTTTTTAGCTTAGATCTTTTCATAATCTGGCTTCCTATGTTATTTGGACACCAAATTTTTCAGTTTTGTTTTGTTTTATTTTAATTGATCATTTATGATATTTGATTATCTCTGCTTATTTCTTACCTAAACCCACTTTGACTTCATTCTTTAAAAATAAGTTTCATTAAAAAAAAAAAAGAAAGAAAGAAATTTTGCCAGGTGTGGTGGTGCACACCTTTAATCCGAGCACTCGGGAGGCAGAGGCAGGTGGATCTTTGTGAGTTCGAGGCCAGCCTTGTCTATAACCAGAGTCTAGAGCAGCCAAGGCTACAGAGAAACCCTATCTCGATAAACCAAAAAAAAAAAAAAAAAAAAAAAAGAAAAAGAAAAAAAAAGTTTCAGGTTGTCGAACATGAAAGATCAAATGTTTTCCCCAGCATAAGGCATTAAACCACGGATAAAACATTCTCCTCATAGACATGAGTCGCAGCCAATATAAATTGTTCTGATGTTATTTCCAGGGCTTCCATGTTCAAGAAGAGCTTGGTTATAACTGGGCTGGGTGTTTGATTGTGAGGAGGTGTATTCCGTGGAAGCAGGCCTCGGGTCTGTGCACTTTCCCGTACTGACTATCTTCCCCCTTTCAACTAGACTGTAGCTTTACTTAGAGCTCCGTACACATGTGCTGTGCGTTATGGCGCCACAGTCAGCCTTCTTAGCACATTGCACAGAGTAGGGGCTTAATACGTATTTGCTGGGTAAAAGAAGCAGTGATTGAATGTATGGGTTCATCCGTCTATACTACTAACTGCAGTGTCAGGGGAAACAACAACAGAAAGGAGAAAGTAAGCTTCCTTCTTTGGTTCTTAGAAGTTGGGAGGAAAGTGTAGGAATACTAGCTGGGTGTTTTGTTTCCGTCAAGAATGCTTTTCTTTCTGGTATTTTCTTTTTTTTTTCTTCCTTTTATTGAAAATAGATTCCCCCCCCCCCCCAACATATCCTGGCTATGGTTTCCCCTCCCCCTACTCCTTTCAGTTTCTCCCTACCATTCCTTCCATCGGGATCCACTCCCTTCTGTCTCTCATTAGAAAACAAATGGGCTTCTAAGAGATAATTATGAAATGAAATAAAATATAAGATAAAACAAAACCCAACACATTGGAATTGAACAAAACAAATAAGCAGAAGCAAAAGAGCCCAAGAGAAGGCTAAAAAAAAAACCAGAGACTCATTGAGGAATCCCATACAAACACTAAGCTGGAAGTCAGAATATGTGTGCAGAGGACCTGCTGTCAACCTGAGCAGGCCTTGTTAATTTTCATTCATTTATTGTTGACTAGCTACATAATCTCAAGGTAATATAAGATTGTAGACTTGTGTCATCAAGGGTATTTTTTTCCCCAACTTATAGAAAAAACAAGCCTGAAAATTGTTTAGACAAACAGTACCATTTCCCCAAGATGGCTGGCAGAGCTCCATCTTTCCCTTGTACTCGAAGGCCTGGAGCTTAGAGAGAAAGAGGCAGAAACTGTATGTTTTGTCTTAAGCAGACTAATCTGGGTGCTAGCACGTAATGCTTTCCTCCACATTTTTATCACATGGTCATGCCTAGAAGCAACTTGGTTTATTCTAGAAAACCATGTGGACTGATACAAGCCAAGGCTTTCTTACCAAGGAAGAAGGGGCGTATGTCTGGAGAAAGAGATAAACCCACTGAACATAGGAAGTTGAGGGTCGGTGGTTTTGTTTCCTTCTTTCCAGCATTAACAGCAAGGCCTCCAGCACCTTTTATTTGAGTTGTGTGGGGACTCCTGCCTCCCACGCATTCCGGTGTGCCGTTGTGTTTGCCATTACGTATTTTCATGCTCTTCTGCTCTGCATTTGCTTCACCATCTATTAAGAACTTAATTTCAATTGTATTATCTACTACAGCTGTTGGAAATAGTTTCACTTAGACACCCAAAAGGCTCATGCAACAAACTGTAAAGGTTGATGCTTCTGTTTTAATAAATGTTTGTTCTAGAAATGCTTAAGGCTATAGTGGGGGAATCATTTGTCCTCTTTTTATGTAATGTGCATAGGAGATGTTTGCTAAGTAATTAATTTGTTGGTGAAAATGCCCTCATTAATCACTTATTTATTATAATAAAATTTAAAGATGTTTTAGTCTTTTATCAAGCTTTCTTTTTTTATGACAAAAACCAGCTGTGGTGAAGCCTTTTGCATTCTTGAATTTTATTTTTCACCTTAAAAACTTAGATAAATGTTTCATTTCGAAGAACATTAAAATCATAGAAAGGCATGGAGTTGTAAGTTATTTCACTATAGTTCATTAGTTTATTACTGTTACTGATGTCAGGATTCTAGTAATTTTCTTTTCTCCTTTTTAAATGTGTAAATCCATGTGTGTATGAGTATTCCTGTGACGGTCAGAATTTGAACTCACTAGCTTCTACAGTCACTTTTTACTTTATTTTTTAAGACAGATTCATTGCCAGTGTAGTTTTTAATTTCTTGATAATAAATTTATACTTAGCCCTCTTACTCCACTTTATGGAAATCAGCTGGAAAGAGGTTTATAAATTATGATAATCCCTTGCTTCAAATGTGAATTAATATTTAGCAACCACTATGAATAGACTGTTAGCTCAGTTACCAATAGATTGTTTAAGAAACTTTTTATGATGGAAAAATCTTAAGCATGTATAAATAGCCTAATGGACCTTGTGTACCCGTCACCCATCTTTACAACCCACAGCCTGTCCACTTACTCTGTCATCCGTGACACAGCCTGTCCACTTACTCTGTCATCCGTGACGCACTGCTGGGTTGGCCTAAACAGATAGAAGATCCAGTGTTTCCATATGGGCTGAGTCTTTAAAAATGAGAGCCACCTCCTAACACAGTTCCTCAGTGCTCCTATGCCTTTATTATCTCAGACATTCTTTTTACATTACATTAAGCAGAGAAGAATCTAGCTAAGGTCCACACATAGTATTTGTTGCCTGATAGGGAAGATATTACATCTCCTAAAATTGATAGGTTTTTTTTTTTCTGTCTTTATTTTTCCAAGTGGATCTTAAACAATCTTTTTTTTTCTGTTTTTCTGTTTTAAAAGCTGGTCTTAGCTAGGTCCAACTCCCCAGTGCCAGATTATAGATACATGCTACCACTCCTAGTGTTAGATGAAATCCTTTTCAAAAGCTTCCTTCTCAAGCCGTGCGTGCTGGCTCATGCCTTTAATCCCAGCACTCAGGAGGCAGAGACAGGCAAATCACTGAGTTTGAGGCCAACCTGGTCTACAAAGTAAGTCTAGGACAGCCAAGGCTACACGGAGAAACCCTGTCTCGAAAAACCAACAAAACAAACCCCCCAAAACATTGTAGCCTAGGGTAGCCTAGTCTTCGTTAGGTAGCCCAGGCTAGACTTCCTTATAGGGTTACTCGGCTCTTGAATGCTGAGGCTACAGGTGTGAAGCATGCTTGGCTTCAGCTGTTTCTTTTGTCATGGAAGGTGTGGTCACATTGTTCTACTTCAGTGTTAGCATCTCTCCTTTATACTAAAGGCAGTCTCCCTTATTAAAGTGTCTTTAGAACTAGTCACGTACAAACGGATCATAACACTTTTGAAAAGAAATTAGTGTTTAAAGAAGAACTTAAAACAAGTGTGCCAATTGTAGGTACTCATTTTTCCTTATTACGTTTTACTTCTTGTGCAAATCTATAATCTTGGGTAGTACCTATGCCACCTTTATGTTTTACTGACTTCTTATTTTTCATACGTTTTTATTATATTTTATTTGTCGTGTGTGTGTGTGTGTGTGTGTGTGTGTGTGTGTGTGTGTGTGTGTACACATACACATGTGCACATGTGGAAACCAGAGGATACCCTACGGGAGTCAGCTCTGTCCACCATGTGCGTCCTGGGCCTTGAACCCAGGTCTTCAGGCTTGGTGTCAGGCACCTTTCCCCCTGAATTATCTCACCAGTTCCTACCTTCATGCTCTGGAGAACTTTGTGCCGTGCAGTCCAAGTGGGAATTTATAGTGAGTTACACTTGCTAGTCCTGAAGGTGAGCAGAGAGGTTCAGATCTGCTCCTACAGAGCATGAGAACCAGAGGCTTTTCCTGCGTGTTTATCCGCTCATCTGTAGCTAAGTGACTTTCACATCATGGCCTTAAGTTCAGAGAGAAGGCCTCATATCATCTACTGTAAGAGAACATGGTGCTCTTCCATTTCAGAAGAGGAAGTAGTTTTTCAGGCTGGGTTACATTTTATTAAATGCTAAAAACTTCCCTGGGAATATAATGCAGTGATAGAGCCCCAGCACCACAAAAATAAATACAAGTAAATAAATACTAAAAGGAACTTGGTTGCTATAGTCTATAGGATTTACTTTATTGTTTTTCCCTTAAGGCAATTATAGAAGAATGTTAATTCAGAACATGGCTGTTCTGGCAAGAGATTCCATCTAAAGACCTTTTAGGTCTATGTGATCTGGCTAGCAAGAGATCACATCCAAAGATCTTGGTCTGTGTGATCTGGCTAGAGTGCAAATATGCCTTTAATCTAGGAGACAGAGGCAAACAGATATAACTTCAATGTCAGCCTGGTGTAGAGCAAGTATCAGGTAAAGAAAAGTTTAGCTGTAGTGATACATGCCTTTAATCCCAAATGAAGGTAAAGTTAGTTTGTAGAAGGAAGTACCGATGTTTTAAAGTGATGTGTAATTGAGTGGCAGAAAAGGTGATGAATCAAAGAAGATTTGACAGAAGGATATGTCCAACTCTCATGAGAAGAGAGAGGAAAGGGGTACTACTTAAGAGGCAGGGGTTTTTTGTTTGTTTGTTTTGCTTTGCTTTCCTTTTTAACCAGGACGGAATAGAGAGATGAGTTGCAGAGAGAGAACTCAAGTGAAGATGGAATAGGCCAGAAAATGAGAAGCCAGGTTAGAGGAGATTGCTGTGTTTGAGGCCAACCAGAGCAATTCTGGGCCAAGAGAGAAGCCAGAGTAAATAAGTCAGCTGAGAGAAGAGTTTGAGCCAGAACAGCTGAGTTGAGTCAGCCAGCCCAGAGCTCAGAAAGAACAAGTAGTGGTGAGCTTATTCAGCAGGAAGTCGCAGAGGCTGAAACATTCTAGCCTAGCTTAGATTGTACGGAGGCTGGAAGCTTCCAGAGCTAGGCCTAGGTTAGCAAAAGGAGGCAGTAAGCTTCTCACATGACAGTTGAGTCACGAAAACCAAGTTCCTTTTACAGGCAATGTTTTATGTCCATTGAATGTATAGGAAAATTTCCTGGAAAAAAATAGCTTGCTGGGGTTCCTATTTAAAAAAAAAAAGTACTATAAATAAGTGGCTAGAATATCAGACGTTTCTAGTCTCACATTAGGGAGATATAAACCTGAGTTCCAGGTGTCCACAGGGTTGGCGCTCCCCAAGCAATCCGGGCAAGTGCGTGCTCTAATTTCACTCAGGTGGTTTGCTGGTAGTCCTTGACATCTCCTCGGCTTGTTGAAGCATCATCCTCATCTCTGCCTTGGTCTCCCTGTGTGTGTCTCCCTCCAAGTTTCTAGGTCTTTTAAATAAAGATACTAGTCAAGACTCACTTACGATCTCCTCTTAACCAAGCATATCTGCACTGAACCTGTCTTAACAAAGTCACATTCTGGATACTGAGGGCCAAACTTTAACATAGGACTTCTGTGAGGAAAGACACAGTTCCTGACAGTGTTTTACTAGATAGATAGATAGATAGATGGATAGACAGACTAAATCAGTAAATATTTACTAATGTATAATTATCTAGAAGGCATCTTATTTTTAGAGACTGATTTATGGTTGGGTAAGAGCAATATATAGATTAACATATACATTAAGAAATAAAAACATGGCCTGGGCTGGTGGACACCCCTAATTGCATGTAGCCTCCTGATTTCTGAAGATGTAGAATATGTGTACTGCTTGCAGCTATGGGGAAGTCATCATCCTTGCTGGAGTGAGAGTTTTGATGGTGTAGTAGTCTTGGGGTCAACCACACTTGAGTAAGTAAGCCCTCGCTCATGGTCTGCAATAAATAACTCATTGGCTATTTCTTGTAATTACCAATAAAGTCATTGGCTCCTCACACTGGACTTAGGTAGAACTGTACTTCTCTCGCTTGTTGTTGTTTTCTTTCTTTCTTTAGTTTTTTGTTTTCTTATAAGGAGGAGGTATGTCTTCTCTGGGAAAGTGTTTCCCCAACACTTGGCAGAGCTGGCCAAAGATGAGTTCAGGAAGAGTGATGGTATCATTCTTGCTGAGCTAAGGCTAAGCTGTCTGAGGGTGGCTCATGTGCAGGAAGAATTCAGTTATGGCTGTTTCTCCATGTGTGAGGAGTTGTGTGCCCCATTGCAGTAGCAGCAATCACAGTGTCCTGATTCACTTAATGAGATGTGCAACTGAGGTCAAGATGGCTGCCCCGCAGGAAACTTGTTTGTATAAAGGAGGAAATAATAATAACAGGAAAGGGACATAAGGCTAGCCCATCTGGGTTAGCCTCTGATATGCAAAGGAAAGTGGAAAACGGATGAAGTTGAAGTGTTGGCTTGCCAGTTCTTAGGGCTTTGGGGACTAAAGTCAAGAGGATGCAGCTCGGGTTTGTGGTAAGAAGCTCATTCTGGGATCCAGAACTTAATAACTCAAGAGGAAGAGTTGAGTGGTAAACAGTTAAAACTTGAAGTGGAGGAGAGAGGTGGTGGATGAGACCCAGCTCCCCAGGCAAGATGAGGCAATTGTCACCAAGGAAGGCGGATTCAGCAGTGAGCCTGGCACTGGGACAGAGCTTTAGTGCTTCTGATGAGACTCACTGGGCCTGCTGCTGTGGATAAATGGAAGACATGTCAAGCATTTCCTGACAGGGTGGCCAGAGTACTGGTGGGTGAGGCCCGCTGTAAGCCCTATGTTGAAGTGTAGGTGTATTGGCTCCTGTAGAGGAGTGTTAATTCAGAACATAGCTGCTCTGGCAAGAGATCACATCCAAACATCTTGATCAGGCTGGAATACAAACATGCCTGTAATCCAGGAGACAGGCAAAAAGATCTGAGTTCAAGGCCAGCCTGGTATAAAGAAGTATAGGGTAAAGAAAAGCTTAGGTCCAGGCTTGGTGATACCTCCCAAACGAAGGTAAAGTTAGTTTGTAGAAGGAAGCACCTATGTTTGAAAGTGATGTCTAATTGAGTAGCAGAAAAGGTGACAAATCAGAGAAGATTTGACAGAATAGGATAGACCCAATTCTCCCAAGGAGAGGAAAGGGACGCTACTTAAGAAGCAGTTTTACCAGAACAGTAAGAGAGATGGGTTACAGAGAGAGAACGCAGGTGAAGATGAAACGAGCCGGAAAATGAAAAGAAACCAGAAGATTATGGCAGATTTCTGAGTTAGTTAGCAGAGCAATTCAAGGCCGAGAGAGAAGCCAGATTAAATAATTCAGCTGGGAGAGGAGTTTTGAGCCAGAACAGCTGAGTTGTACCAGCCAGCCCAGAGCTCAAAAGAACAAGTAAAGGTGAGCTTAGAGGCTGAAAACATTCTAGGCCTAGGTTGGTAACGTTGTTAGGAGGCTAGAGCTTCAGGGCTAGGCCTAGGTTAGCAGAAGGAGGCGTAAGCCTCCCAGACAACAACTGAAACAGGAAAATAAAAGTTACTTTTACAGTCTCCATTTATGTGGTGGTTATTTCCAAGCCTTAGATTTGGTTCAGTTGGTCTCTGCCTTTATCCCAGCCCCCACTGTTTTGATTACTGTAACGCTGATGCTTTTGAACTTGGGAAATAGAGTTTTATGTTTTATATAGAACTATTGCTTTTTTAAAAAAATATGAATTAAAATTTTTTTAGGTTTGTTTACTTTACATGTGTGAGTGTTTTGCCTGCATGTGTGCATGTGTACCACGTACTTGCCTGGTGGAGATCAAAAGAGGGTGTCAGATCCCCTAGAACTAGTGTTAGAGGTGGTTATGAGCCACCCTCTGGGTGCTGAGAACTGAACCCAGATCCTCTGAGATGGCAAAACAAATGTTTTAACTGCTGAGCTATCTCTCCAGCCCTCATGCTTCTTTTCATATGATTTCAACCCTGACTTGACACTCTCTTAATAGGTACTAAATTGGAAATGTAGCTCCTTTGGGGAAGTGTGGACTTTGAGTTCTTGCTGAGGCGTCACATGTACTGAAGATGGTGCAGAGCTGAGGACTGACCCTGAACAACAGAAACCCACACCTTCAGGAAGCTTTGCTTAGTGCAGAACTGAAGGTTAAGGAATATTGTTTTGTGGGTGTAGGGTGTAGCTCAGTGGAGAATATATATTTAGTATGTTTGAGTATGGGTTCAGTCACAAACACTAAAAAACATTTTTTTTTTTGTCTTTTCATTTATAAACATGAAAGTCTTCCCATTTATTTAGGTAATTTTTCATTTCATCCATATTTTGTAGTTTACAGAGTGTAAGTTTTAGAATTTGTTAAATTTATCTTTTAAAACATTAAGTTTTCTTTTGAGTGCTGTTGTAAGTGGAAAATTTTTCATTTAACTTTTGTTCTTTGTACCATGTAGGAATGAAAATTATTTTGATGTTGATACAATGATCAATTTTCATTTATTAAATCATCCTTGTATTGTTGGGTTTAGTCACAGTTGGTCAGGACATGTTTACTCTTTAGTGTACTACTGGATCTGTCTGCTGGTGTCTTGTTGAGGGTTTTTGGATTTGTATTTACAAGAGGTACTTCTACACACCTTCTTCCTCATAATGGGTTTGCTCTTAAGCTAACACTGGTCTTGTCCTAGCTTCTGTTTTGTCCAAGTATTTGTGAAATACTGATGTTAATTGTGTATCTAAATGCTTGTGTATTAGTGAAGCTAGGACTGGCATTTTGTTGTCAGTTGCTAGTGCTGGAAGCTTTAGTACAACTAAGTCCATGTTTTCTTACCATAGGCTTCAGATTAACTTTCAGACAGGTGGATGCGATTAGTCGCCTCTCAGGACTTGTTTTAAGATAATGTGTTACCATATAGTTCATAATTTTTCCTTATCATTCCTTTCAGTTCTGTAAAGTCAACAGGGTCCCTCTTTATTCTTGATTTTTAATGGGTAAGAATGTTTTTGTTGTCATGTTTTTTTTTTCTTTTTTGATGAAGATTCTCATTAAAGATTCTCACTGGGTACCAATTTGGCCTCAACTGTCCCCAGCTTCTGAGGTCTGGTGCTTGAGTCTTTTTCGTGGATCAGTTGATGTAAATGTGCCAATTTCCTTGATCTTGTCAAAGAATCAATTCTTGGTTTAGATAATTTTTCCCTTTAAAGCAATTCTCACTTGTCCTTAACGATAGTAGGAGTAAGCCAAACTTCTTTCTCATTGTTTGGACATGTTGCCATATTATGTTATGACTTGGATCATTTCCAATAAGAATATGTATAGGGTGCCCCTCCCCCTGTTGGTACTCACTAATTATCCTAGATCATGAATCACTTTCCTTCATGTAGTTTGGATAATTCTTTCATGTAAAATTTCAGTCTATAGAAATTCTCTTTTTGTTCATGAATGTTCTTCAGCTCCACACCTTACTTTTAACACATTAATTATTTTTGTATTTGTGTTTTGTCTGTGCACCTATGTGTGCCTAGTGCACACAGAGGTCAGAAGAAGGCCTTGAATCCCCTGGAACTGGAGTTACAGGAAGTTGTGAGCCACTATGTGGGTGCTTAAACTTTTAATCTGGTGTTTTTAACTGCTAAGTTGTCTCTTTAGCCCCTAATCATATTTATTTTAATGTTCTCTCATAGTTCTAATGTCTGGGCCATTTCTGGTTCTGATTCTGTTGCTTGCTTTAATTCTTGACAGGGAGTCTTTGATAGTGTTTCTCACCTTGTCCTTTTACATATTTTACATAATTATGTTTTGTTGGGTCTCAAGTCACACAAACTAAACACCAAGGACACCTTGTAGTGGAGCAGAAAGTTTATTTGCTAAGCAATAGTTACTGGCTGCTTGGGACATGGCTTTAATATTGGGATTGAGAACTGCGACCAAGAACAAGCTTGTTACAGTCTATTTATTTATTTATTTATTTATTTATTTATTTATATATTTATTTATTTATTGTTACAGTCTTTTTATAGCAAACACCATAAGCAGAAAAGCATGTACAAGAAGGGGGAAGGCAGACTTATCTGGACTGGTCCGTGCCAGGACTCGTTTTTAGCAAGGCAGGAGTCGTCAGCAATATCAGTCTGTCTCGGGACTGGGACCTCTGTCTGTCCTTGTGGTTAATGCATGGTCCCTTTGTTCTCCCAGAGCTGCAGGCCTATGTGTGTTAAGATGGGAGACAGGCCTATGATAAAGTCTGGGTTGTTATCCTTTCAAGTTTTATGTGGTAAATATGTATTACATATTGAGTATTATATTTAAAATAAAGCCTGAGGTTTATAGTTATTATGTCCAGAAATGGTCCAATTGTGTTTCTTCCTGGCTGTTGCTGTGGTAGGGCTTTGAAGCCGATGTGGTCAATAGTTGGTTTGGGTTTGAGTTTGGGGATTTGCTTTTGCTGATTAATTTCACTAAGTGACAGTTCAGTTTTTCTGGTGTTCCTACTGACCTCTGCTTAGTGTAAAATTTAGAGTATTAGAGTACTAGAGGGGTTTTCACGATAATTGTTCTGTTCTCAGCTTTCAGCTAGTCTGTCCCTGCACCGCAGCCACATCTCTCTGTGGTCTTGGTAAATTCCTCTTGCCATGTCACAAGCTTAGTGAAGACATGGTGGCGAGTTCTACTGCAGCTTTCGACTCAGGCTGTCCTGTTCAGTGAGTGCCAGAGTTCACCTGGTCACTCCTTGTTTCTTTCAATAAAGAGTAGAGGTTTGTTAAACCCGTGGTTCTGGAGTCTGTGAGGTCGGGTATGAAGGTTCTGGCATCTGGTGAAAGGGCCTTCAACAGAGCTGGTGTCTTAAGGAGGCTGTTGATGTTCCCGCATCTCGTCCTCCTTACCCTGTCTTCCCTCCATAACCAATAGCCAAGAGCTGGGAGCAGGACAGTTAATAATAACAGATGACTCAGTGGATGATAGCATTTGCTGCTCTTGCAGGGGACCCGGGTTCAATGTCTAGTGTCCACACGGCAGCTAACAACTGTCGGTAACTAGGGATCTGACACTTTGTCCTCCATGGCCGTCAGTCACACATGGGGTACACATACATCCATGCTGGCAGTCATGCACACAAAATAAAGCAAATAAATCTTAAAAAATGATAATGATAGCAGACTTCTTTGGCCCCAGGATAAGAGCCTCTCCCAGAGTCCCACAGTAGCAGTGCTTTTTCCTACCCCTCTTGATAACAGTTGACCTTTGCTTGTTACCAGACAGTGAGCAATTGCCATCCTGCTCTAGCACATGGCTACTTTTTGTTTGTTTGTTTGTTTGTTTGTGTGTTTGTTTGTTTTCCATTCTCAGCTCTGGACTTTTAATTCACAGGATGCTTCTGTGTATCACATTTGAATGTTGCCTTAGAAGGTAATTCCGGGTGAGCCTTAGTTTTTAGGGAGAATGGTTTACTGTTTGCTTCTTATTATAATGTACCATTATATTTGTTCTTTTTCAGCCTAGGCTTGATCTCCGACTCTTTCCACATGTTTTTTGATAGTACTGCCATATTGGCTGGATTGGCAGCTTCTGTTATTTCAAAGTGGAGAGATAATGATGCTTTCTCTTATGGGTAAGACTTTAAAATACTTTTCTTGATATAAGTTACACGGAAGAATATCCAGCTCTTAAGGCCATGTGGTTTTACAGGTTGAATTTACTTGTGTGACTGGAGCTCTTGACACCTGCCTTTCCTGCTTCTTGTAGTTCTTCTTCTACACCTCCCTCACGGTTACCTTTTTACTTCCTGGATTAGCTTTACCTGTTTTAAAAGTATATGGAGGAAGGATAGGGAAGTGGGAAATGATGTAACTATCATCTCAAAAATGAAATAGTTTTTAAAAATATATATGATTAGAATCTATAATTCAACTTTATTCATATACAGACTCTTTTGTTTGGTAGATAAACCCTTATTTTACCATAGGAATTTAAGAGAGATAGATTGTTGCTGTATAAGGATTTCCTCATAGCCTATTTTTTTGACAAAGAAAATCATGTGAAACTGATCATATTTTTTTTTTTTACTGAAGAAATACTTAACTGTTACTTATCTAAAGTTACCGGTATTTCATAACATGGTTTTATTTGTCTTTTTAGCTTTGTTCTTATGTATGGTGATCTCCATCTCTCTGATTTGTACTCTCAGCCACATGCCATGCAAGGACTTTTGATGAACCAGATTAGGGGCAGAAGTGGCTTCCTGCCCCCACTGAGTGGGGAAGCAATTGGTTTTTCATTATTTGATTTAAGCTTCCTGATTTTTTCCTGCTTTGAGCTCATAGAACATTTCTTAGTTCTGTTCATGTGGAAGTAGAGATGAGGACTCATCCCTTTCCACCTGTCTCATGCCTGTGAATTCCTTCCCTGCATGTCCCCGCTCACATCCCCTCAGCAGTTGCAGTTCCTCTTTGCTCCCACTCCTGCTGCTGGCGTCTCTCCTGACTCCCTCTGCCCCTCCCCCTGCACGCTCTCCTGCTTGCCTCTCTCTCACTTTTGCTTACACCTGCATATCCTCATGCTCATCTCTCCGACTGACTCTCTCTCTTTCCCCACCCTCCCCCTCTCTCCCTCTGAGCCTGCTTTCTCCACACCTTTTCAGTCTGTGCTTCTACTTGCACCCTGATGTTGCCTTGGCTGAAGAGGTCGCACATGAGGCATGCTTAGCAGTCTGCTTTCACAAATTACACGTTTTAATTCTAAGACTCACTCTGTTCAGGTAAACATAATCATCTATCATCATTTGTCTAGCTTTCCTTCTTCATTTTAAACCTATAGCCAGGTACAGTAATATACTAAAGCTAAGCCAGCAGTTTATTAGAATGCATGAAACATATCTACCAAACTAGAAATTAGGAACCAAAAGATGCCTAAAACTTTCTTGCCTTTGATCTTGAAATTCAGTAAACTAAGGATAAAAGGCTTTCTGTCCAGTATTAGCTATGGGACTAGAGAGAGAGAGATTAAACTTGGTTTGAAGAATAATCCTGCTGATTTATTAGATAAATCTCTTTTAGCCTACATTATAGAAAACTGATTGCATATTATTTGAATTTAATAAACTTTTCTCCAAAAAAGTACATGCTTTAACAAATAACACATGCATTTAACTTCTTGTATTCCTTTGAAGATGGAGTGTGAAATCCGTATTGTGTTAGATCAACTAGATAAAATGAGCTCAAACATAACTGGATAGAGAACTTGTAAAGAGTTTGTTCAGCCTGGCATGATTGCATGTGGTTGTGCGCCCAGAACTTGGAGATACTTTCAAGCCCAGCTGAGCCTCCAGAGTGAGTTCCAGAGCAAACTGAGAGGGTTTCTACACATGATGATCTTCTATCAGAAAATAAAATGTTCTCTTTACTTAAAAAAATGTTTTTATAACAAAGCATTACATTTAGAAGTTGACATAGAAAGCTAAGGTGATGATGCATTTGATCCCAGCACTTGGGAGGCAGATGCAGGCAGATCTCTGTGAGTTTGAGACCAGCCTGGTCTGTAGAGGGAATCCCTAGGACAGCGACTCAGGAGCCTGATGCTACAGTGAAAGCCTACTAGTGCAGACAGGCAGAGAAAGCACCCAGCTGACCTTCCTCTTCAGCTGCTGTCCCAGAAGGGAAAAGCCTCTTCTCCATGCTATATTAAAAACTCTTCAAACTGAAAGCCCCTCCTTTCTACTTCCTGTGTTTCTCTCTGTCTGTCCTCCAGACTTCCTCTCACTCCCTGAGTTTTTTCCTATGTCCACTCCCTATCAACTGGTTGCTTGCTCCGCCTCTTGATGTATGATTAACTTTATTTAACCCTGTTTACAATAAACAGAAAGCTCTTGGATTAAAGGTGTGTACTAGGGCTCAACTACATCACAGCTAGAAACATACTTTTCCAGTATATAATTTCTGGGTTCACAGTGTGATCAGATATCTGCAACAACAAAACAACAACAACAACAAAAAAAAAAAAAAAAAAAAAAGAAAGAAAAAAAAAGAGAGAAAGAAAAAGAAAAGGAAGAAAGAAAGGTAGCAAAGGCTTTCTTTACTTGTTTTGTTCTTAAAAACAAGCTCCTTACATAATGTAGCTTGGTCTAGACCTTAGCATCTGTGCTAGGGTTGCAGGGGCATGCCACCCAGTGTCTGGAAAAGCACTTTTGATGCTTCGTAGTATTGAGGAAGGCCTAGCTGACATGAACACACTATGACACATGTTTAGCTGTGTACAAAAAGGAAGTTAAGGTTGGTTCCATGGCTTTAAGCCAAACGTGCCTTGTAGAAAAGTGAAATCCTTCCGCAGTGCTTTACCTCAGTGGGAGGGAGAAAACCGTTGACTCCAGAGATAAAGGACACGCACTTAAAAATGGCTTCTTAGAATGATGTGGAAATAGGGTTAATTCTAAAAATAGAAAAATAGAAGTTTAGGCTGAATATGTACGTTTCAGAAAAAAGATAACAAACAAATCTCAACTCACCTCTGGCCTGAGGAATTCTTGAACCTCACTTGGGATCAGAGCTCCATTTCCTGAGGGTTTCACAGCTGCAGGGTACAGAGCAGAGTGCGAGTTCTCAGGGAAGGTGACATATGTACACTCAGAACCCGACTTCCTACATACGCTCTCTTACTTTCTCGGGACCATTTTTTCTTTGTCCCCTTGCCTGGTCTTGTCCTTTGTGCAGTAGCGACTTGAGATTACATTTCTGTGACAGCCTTTCTAAGCCCACTTATTATCAGAGGCCTTCTGCCTTCTGGAAGTCTGTGTGTTGTGTGGCATTCTCTATTAAATATGAATCTTGGTATATTAATCTTTTCATTTATCTTGCAGTATTATATGAAATATATTCTCTAAATACAAAGACTTTGTTAGTACTTAAAAATTAGGTAATATGGTTTACAGTCTCTGAAATGTATAATTCCTTGGGATTTTAAGAAGTACGATTCACTGTTTACTTTGTTCTTCTTTAGGTATGTTAGAGCGGAAGTTCTGGCTGGCTTTGTCAATGGGCTGTTCTTGATCTTCACTGCTTTCTTTATTTTCTCAGAAGGAGTTGAGGTACAGTAGATAATCATTAGAGTCAGAAAGTGACCTTTTTTTTTTCAATGAAAATGGCTTAAAGATTGTAATAGTAATAGCGATTTTTCAACTATCATTTATTGAGGTTTGTCTTGGATTAGACAAAATATTATGCGTGTACAGGACTTATGAAACATTTCAAAAATACATATATATGAAATATCTTGAGGTAGAAAACAATGAAATAATAGCACCATGGAAGCTGTTAAGGAAGTGTTGCCACTGAGAGGTAGAGGTGCAGTCTGGGTAATGATCCTTTATGAATTGTTCTTAAAGCCATCTAGAACCTGACAGCTTAGCTAGTGAACCTTTAATACTTGGTTTTCATTTTCTAAGACTGGAAGGGAAGTGTGAGGATTAGTAAACTTAGAGAGAGCAGGAGCAACAGGTTTGGGAGCAGATCTCCTCATACATATTTACTGTATTTGGAAACAGTGATTGTTCCTTATCTACAATATGTCAATAGTAGTTTCAGCTATCTCAACCATTGGCAGGTCGTTCTAAACACTTTTACTTCTGAAAGGGACTAAAGTTGTAATGCAGTACTATATTGCCACCAGCTGGCCAATCGGGAATTGTGTCAATGTTGCCTCTTTGTATTGTGTGTTTTCTAGAGAGCACTGGCTCCTCCAGATGTGCACCACGAGAGACTGCTGCTTGTTTCAATCCTTGGATTTGTAGTAAACCTAGTGGGAATATTTGTTTTCAATCATGGAGGTCATGGACATTCTCATGGCTCTGGTATGATGGTTAGAACTATTTGTTCCTTCATTTTTTTAACGTGTGTGTGTGTGTGTGTGTGTGTGTGTGTGTGTAGTTCAAAGGACAACTTGGGAAAGTCTGTTCTCTCCATCTTCAGATGGGGGCAGATATCCTTCTCAGTTCCCATTTCTTCATTTGATTCTTGTATCTCTCTATCTCTCTGTCTGTCTCTCTGTCTGTCTGCTTTGCATGTGGCTGTCATGTTTCAAAGTTACAAAAGTATGCTGTCTGGATACTCAGAAGTGCCTTCTTGACTCAGCCCTGTACCTCCTTGTAGCCCTCCATGCCAGTACATATCAGAGCTTTTATGCATGTTATCATATTCTTATGAATCTCTCCAGACTTCTGTAGCTCACCTGATTATGTAATATTACTTAATATTAAAACTCCGGTATCAGAAAACCACAAATCTAGTTACTAAGTTAAAGTGTGTATGTATTTATAATTTACTATATGTGTTTTCATGATCCTTCCATTGATAAGTGTTGATCTTGCATTTTTATTTATGAAATTGCTTATTGTAATGAGCTCACATTGTCAATAGCTGCAGAAAACTCCATTGTATGAAGTCAGGCCTAGTGCATGCCTACAATGCCTGCACTTGGGAGACAGAGGCAGGAGGAGTAAAGGTAGCTTCAGGCTTCCCTGTTGTATGCGGTGAATTCCAGGCTATCTAGGATACATAGTGAGGCGTTGTCTCAAGCACAAAGGAAAATAAAAGTCAAAACAAACAAAAATCACCCCCAAACCCCCAAATCAGCCTCCCTCCCCACCCCCACCATCAAAACCCACCCCAAACCAGAGGGAATAAGAGAGCACATGAAGCTGGCGTGTTGCACAGTTCGTATCTAGAGCACTTCCATCGCTACAGTTAGCTCTTTTAGTTCAATGCTTTTAGTTTTCAGTTGCCTCCCGAAATGACTGTCATTCACACCCACTTCTAGAAACAAATGCAATAGCTGCTTCTCCATTGTTTTCCTCACTCTGTTTATGTTACAGTGTTATTTACAGTATTGATACTTTCCTTTGTTTCCTTTGTTATGTGTTGTAAACATCTTTTCCCAGTCGGTGCTTGTGTAAGTTTTTATATAGGGGTTAATTGGTATTTCCTCTGTGATGGCTAACGTTAATTGTCATGGCACCATAATCTCCTGGGAAGAGTCTCAGTGAAGGGCTGTGTCTATGAGGCAGGCAATGTGGCCACACCATTCCCTAGGCAGAGGTCCTGAAATTGACCTTAGCAGCAAACAAGTGAGCTCAGCTGTGGATGTAACACGAAGTTCCCGTTTTGTCTGAAACCTAGCAGCGCAAGCTGAAATAAACCCTTTTCTCTCCATAGCTGCTTTTACTTTTTACTTTTTTCTGGATATTTTGTCACAGTAACAGAATGAAAGGACAACATAGTCTGATTTTTGTCTTAATTTTTTTAAAAGATTTATTTATTTATTTATTTATTATGTATACAGCATTCTCCCTGCAGGCCAGAAGAGAGCACCAGATTTCATTATAGATGGTTGTGAGCCACCACATGGTTGCTGGGAATTGAACTCCTGACCTTTGGAAGAGCAGTCAGTGCTCTTAACCTCTGAGCCATCTCTCCAGCCCCTGACTTAATTTTTTTTTTTTTTTTTTATATTTTCTTCTCTGTTTCAGGGATTTCCTCTTCTAGGGCCATGAACATCAAATCCTCTATACTGATGCTTTTGTTTTGGTTTGATGGTTTCTTGCCACCCAGTTTGTTCTTCCATGTAGTTATACTTTATACTTTATTCTTTGTAATAAGTGAGTTTGAGATATTTCCCACTTAGGAGGAATAAGCATCTTTCCAGTCCTTTTTTAAAGGAAACTTTTGATGATTGTTGGGGTGTGTGTGTGTGTGTGGGGTAACAGCATCTAGTTCAGATGGTTAGTAAGTTAATTCAGTAGGAACAACAACTCTGCCCAGAGACCGTTGGTTCCCTCATCTTCCTTTATTATTGCTGAAACGCATGCTTGTACGCCTTCAGCATAGTCTCCTGCTAACTGGCTTGTGCCATTTTCTTTACATACAGAGTTGTGAACACAAACTCTGGGCCTTTGTAGTTATCTTGCCAGTTTTTATTTTTTCTTTGTGTGGGTTTGAACTACTCTTTAATATCCTTTGATTTACCCCAAAGCCTTTTAACATTTTGAGGGACAGGCTTTTCTTTATCTGCTGTACCGAATCCCGAGACAGGATTCCTCTACCTAGTGTTTTCATAATCAGCTATGTGTTTTTACATGTCTCCTGTTCAAATATTCCTTGTCTCCCAGGCCATGGACACAGCCATTCCCACTTTAACGGTGCTCTAGACCACACCCATGGCCACGACGATCATTGCCATAGTCACGAGGTCAAACACGGACACAGCCACGATCATGCCCACGGGCACGGGCACTCGCATTCTCACGGTGAGTGCAGCCAGCGCACCTGCAGAGGGCTAGCCCTCCAGACAAGATGCGTGAGGTAACGCTTCCCAGCTAGACTGGTCCGTTGAGCAGACTTGTATTCAGCCACTAGAGATTTGTCTAACTGGTTTCCAGGGTCAAGCAGGCAGTGGATTTAATGTTTTCTGTTCTTTTTTTCAGTGACTATAATAATAAAATGCTAGTATTTTGATTGTGTGAATGGGCAACAGTTGAAGCTTTGCAAATAAAAATTGTGATTGTTTTAAGTCTGACAAGGCCTTTTGTAGTATATATATGAAAATATTAGAGATTTTTCAATTTTTACTATAACTGTTTATGCTGACTGCCTAATATTTACTTCCATGTTCTTTCAGAAATCTTTCTGAATTAGAGTAGATACTAAGTTATAAAGTATTTATGAACATATTTTATTTCAGATCATTTATTCAGAGTTATGAGTGTAGGTGTGACTAGAACACCTTAGACAGCACAATCTGAGCACACCTTGAATAAATCATGCTCTTAGAGGTACTGGCCAGATGGACAGAATACTAAAGCTTTGCGTGTGAAAAACAACGAAAAGAGCCTTGAAGATTGTGTATTCTATGACACAATTCTATAAATCTTCCAAGTTTTAAAATTCCTTTATTGAAATACGATTGGTAAACAAAATGCTGTGCACGTTCAGTGCCCGTCTCTTATCTCAGGGGTTAGCTTACCCTTTGGAACCATTGCCTCTGTGTAAGCCACAGACATCACTACCAGCTGTTTCCTCCCAACTCTTTATTGCCACTGAGTGCTCAGAGCTTAAGCTGTTACAGGAGCTCAGAAGGTAAGCTGAGTAGGAAAGTGCGGACAAGGGTGGTCAGGCCTGTGAAATGTAGTGGGAAGGAAAGACTCCGTTGCGACCACTCATGATATTTTGGATTAAGAATCTGTGGAACTGAAGCTGTTGCTTTATTGGGACAATTGATGCTAACTCTCTGGCACTCAGTGGCCTTTATGGCACAGTTCCAAATACTTCACACTCCTCCCCAAACACGATGAAGCCCAACTAATTTGTTTGTTTTCTGTTGCTGTGATAAAGACCATGACCAAAAGCAACTTGGGGAAGGGTTTTTTTTGCCCTACAGGCGACAGTATCAGCAAGGGAAGCCAAGGCAGGAACCTGGAGGCAGGAACTGAGGCAAACACACTTACTACCTTTGTGATTTGACACTCACTAGTCAGAACCATAGAAAAATGATTGAGCTCACATAGTCCAACTTCTTCTTATTTTCTCTATTTCACTTGCTTTCCTGAACTTCTTACTAGTGGAGTGTGCTTGTATACAGTCTTAACCGATCACTGTTGCGCATCTAAGCAGTAAGTGATGGGTATAGGGCTGGAGAGATGGTTCAGTTCATAAAGTGCCTGCTGCACGGGCACACGGATCTGAGTTTGGTCCTTGGCACCCACATAAAGAACCTGGGAGGCAGGAGGTGGTGGTGTGCCCTTAGAACTCCACCCTGGGCGAGTAAAACACAGGTGGATCCCTGATGTTCAGAGCCAGATGTTCTACCTCAGTGGTTCTCAGCCCTCCTGATGCTGCGACTCTTTAATACAGCTCCTCATGCTATGGTGACTCCCATCCACAAAATTATTTTGTTGCTACTTCATAACTGTAGTTTTGCTATTGTTATGAATTGTAATGTAAATATCTGACATGTAGGATGTCTGATATCCCAAAAGGGTCATGACCCACAGGTTGAGAACCACTGGACTCTAGCTTCAGGATCAATGAGGAGACCTTTCCTCAGAAAGTACAAATGCAGTGCAATCGGGGAAGTCATGAGTGTCGACCTCAGGCCTCACACACCCATGCTAATGTGTATACAACACGTACAATAAATTATATAAATCAGTAAATAAACATAAACTTGAAATTATTCTTCCATGAACACAATATTTCATATTCAAAGGGTTATTTATTTATTTTAGAGGAAGGGTTTCTCTGTGTAGCCCTGGCTGTCCTGGACTCACTTTGTAAACCAGGCTGGCCTCGAACTCAGAGATCTGCCAAGTGCTGGGATTACAGATGTGCACCACCATGCCCAGCTCAGAGGTTTCTTTTAACCAGAATTGTTGCAGTCATTAAGGACAACTCAATTAAAGTAGTTTTGTCTCAAATTTTGTTAGTTATGAGCTGTCAAGACAGCATTTTACTTGAACTATATTTCTAAGTTTTGTTTTTGTAGCTTGTTTTTTCCTGTTTTGTTTTTTTGAGATAGGGTCTCGCTTTGTAGTGCAGGTTGCTCAGAACTCACTATGTAGCCCAGGCTAGCCTCCGACTCACGGTAGCTCTCCTTCCTCAGCCTCCCAGGTGCTGAGGTTAAAGATGTGAGCATTTTAAAATTATTTTATAGGTAAATAATGTGGGCATAAGCCTGGGTTTGACATAAACTATAGGTGTTACGAAGGGATTTGCTAACTAGTCATTAAAGCCATCACTTTCCTAACTGTGACACTAACACTTCCAGGCCACCTGTTGTGTTGCTCTAGCAGTGAGGCACTAGATTAAAGTCCGTAGAGTCTGTAGTGTGAGCCTTTGTACTGAGTCTGTACAATGTTTCCAGCCATGCCACGTGGTGGAGAGTCACTGGCCTAATTGGCCATTCTCTGGTCAGTTACTTCTGGTGTTTCCATCCTGGGCCCGTGATCTACAAGAAATAGTCATTAATGCAGCCCAACACAAAAGAGCAAGTGTAAGGCACTTTGTCCATTGTTGTTGTTGTTGTTTCTCTTTTGGTGTATAGCTTGGTTGTATGGTTCTGCGGCATGAATGTTACAGGTGTGAACATCCTGTGGTAGTAGGAAAAAGTTGACCACACCTCATGTTCTGTGAATTTAGAAGCTAACTTTCTTATGTGTATGACTCTTGTCCTTCAGTGGACTGAGTCTCTCCCATGTCACTGATTTCTGTATAAAATTTTAGTAATGTTCTGGCATGCAGATACTCTATTGTGTT
The DNA here is from genome assembly GCF_964271855.1 of Acomys minous. Lineage (NCBI taxonomy): Eukaryota > Metazoa > Chordata > Mammalia > Rodentia > Muridae > Acomys > Acomys minous. The sequence continues at coordinate 71,896,706 of NC_140496.1, read as the reverse complement.
CCTAAACGTTTGCCTGTCATTTATACTCTCCGGGATGGGAACACTAGAAGTAATTGACCTGAGAACGGCCAGTGTGGCCAGCAATTCTCCAACAGTATTATGACTAGAGATGTTTTATAGACTTACTATATAAGGTGTTTAAATTGCTGGGTACATTTTCTTCAGAGTTCACTCTCTTCTGACTCCCACTGTGCACAATGCTCTAGTATCCCTTACTGAAAGTGTTTGAGGGTTTGACTTTGTTCTGTATTTGGGGTACCCTGCATGCTGTACTAGTTGGACATCTTTAATCTGAAGTCCAAAATATTCCCAAATCTGGAGCATTTCAAATATCAACGTGATGCTCCAAACTCCAGGAATTTTAGATCACTGCACATCTTGAATCATGGCTGCTCAAGCTGGTTTGAAAGAAAAGACTAGAGATATGCTTCTTATTATTATGATTAATTATAAGAATATTTTTCTCCCTAATTTACTAGAAAAGGCATTTTTTTGCCTAGGTTTTGATAAACATGCATGTTGGAATATTGAGAAAACTTTAAAAATTACTCAGGTCATTTTGTGGGAGTTGAGCTAATACTATGACATTGCAATCATTTTTGTAACTGCTCAGTATATACCAAATATATTCTAAGAGCTTTATATTTGTTAACTTTTATAATTTTCTCATTATCCATTGAAGGAGATATAACTGCTGTCCCCATTAACTAAGGCACAAAGAAATCACAGTAAACAATAGATTAAAAAGCTAGGATTTTGGACCAGCAAGGTGGCTCGGGTCACGTGCTGCCTGATGACCTGAGTTTGGTCCTCAGAACCCACGTGGTAAAAGAAGAGAACAAGTCCCTCAGGTTGTCTTCCCTGCCACATGTGTGAGTGCACACATGCATAGTAAGTTAGTAACTGGAAAACAGCTAGGATTTAAACATCGGATCATACAGTAGAATATGTGAGAAAAAGGGCCTTGACTTCATTTTGCCTACGACCCTTGTGCATCACACTGAACTTTGTATTTGCTAGAACGCAACACTGTGAGGCAGCTGTGCTGTTTTGAAGCTCTTAAGGCAGAGGTGCAGAAAGCAGGAGCCCAGTGGATCCTCTGCAGGTCTCATGTGGGTGACATTCCCGTGCACCTAGAAGAGGCTTGCATCTTGTACGCCTTTATCTATGACTCATCCCAGCGCACATCCCCAACTCAAGAGCTGAGGAAATAGTTAAGTTGTGGACTCAGGAGGCAAAAGAAACAAATTTGGAGAGTAATTAGCCAGCCAGCTTCTGCCGCAGACACCCTGCAACCAAGAGGACTGTGCGGTTAACTCAGTTGGAGTTAGTTGTTCTAACCATGTGAGCAGACTATCCCTTTCAAAATACTCATGTCAAAAATGGCTTCTCTAGAGATGTTTCATACAGGCAGAACCTTGGAGATTTGCTCAGGAGCTGGACTTTCATAGTGGCTACGCGTTTGGCTGTCAGTAGTTCTGTGGCCGCTGCGTCTTTCAGGAGGGTGCTGCGGAACCGAACCTCGGCTGTGCTCCGTCGTGCTTTTGTAGCTTTGCTCCATCATCCAGCATTTCCCAGGGTGGTTCAGTGCTGCAGTGCTCAGCTGTGCTGCCAGCCTGGAGCCAGTGCCTGGAGGCAGGCAGCGCTCATCACATCCACAAAGCTTGCCTGGTCTCCTGACGATCCTTCTAAACAAATGCTGCCCACCGTTTTGCCACTCCTGTGTGTTTTTTGCTTCACTGTAAAACTTGTTGGTGGTTTTCGGCACAGTTAAATAGAGATATTATAGTACTTTTTTATTTCTTCATCATAAAATTTTTATTTTGTTCTTGAAAAGGAATTTTACTAAGAGAATAACTCTCCCCTATACACACACACACACACACACACACACACACACACACACACACACACACACACACACACACATTAACCTATTGAATATGTGACTGATCTAATAGTTTGAAATTTTTTTTCATATTATGCTTGGCAGCACATATGATTATGTCACATAAGTTGTCCACTTTTTTCCTCATCCTTTCCCACAAAATAAGTTATCAATGAACCCCTGTCCCTCCACAGTGTTGGCTTATGGACAACTCAGCTAGAATCCTTTGCGGCTTACCCACAGGCCCTTCCTGTCCTTTGTGGCTCAGGGGCACACTGTGGCAGTGACTTTGCTTCTGTGCTTATGGACAAGGGGAAATGCTGCAAAAGGCAGGAGTTCAGTAAAAGGGCTGCGAGTGGCACAGTCGAGTGGGTTCTACTGAAGGCTGCTTCTCCACAGTTACCTGCTGCCAGTCCTGGCTCTCATTCGTGGACCTTTTCAAACCCCAAGTAGTAATTTCCTTTTCTCTGAATATTCCAATTGTGAAAGTATTAGAAGGTATTTTACTGCTACAATATTGGTAGATTTTTCATCATATTTTAAATTTCTTGTGATTTTTTTATTTCTAGTACAGTAATTTCTAGATTGTTCTATTCTGTTGTTACATTTTTAAATTGCCCTCACTAAATTCACCTTTATTCAATTGCTTGATTAAATTTTAAAAAGTAATTTTATAGGTCGAATACAACTGTATATTCACACTGCCATCATACTGTTGAGCAGAAAGGACTCTGAGTTGCAAACATTTGATTAGGAATTGAAGAGATGTTTTAAAATAACTTCTCTAATTCTCTACAGATGGCCCATCCTTCAAAGAAACAGCAGGACCCAGCAGACAGATTTTACAAGGTATGATAAGAAATTGTGTGTTTTTTTTCATTTCATGAAACTGGCTTCACGGTTCTTTGTTGTCTGGAGAAAAAATTAGTACATGTTAGTCATATTTTAAGTGTTATTTTTTCTAGTGAAGTCTCCCCACTCCGTACACACACTGTGTTGAGTATATTGGCAATATTTTGTCACTTGTCTTTTCCTCAGATTTAATTTTTAAAAGGCAAGAAATGGAAAAACTCTGCTAAAGGTAAGTAGTAGGCCTGACTACAGTGACACCAAGGTAGTATGTTTGCTTTCCTGGGATTATTACAGTTTTTCCAAGAATAGCATTCAATATGTTCTTAAGTTGTAGGAAAATGTAGAACTAAAACTGAAATCCAGTAACACCTTTGTTGTACGTCATCAATTAATGGTGCCTAAGCAGACGGTTAAACACCAGCTGGAGAAAACCAATCTGTCGTCAACTGTCTTCTCAGTTTCCCCTAGACTGTATCCTCAAGCCTTCCAGAGTCCTAGCTCTCTGCTGCTTGCTTTTTAAAAAAATTTACTTATTTATTCACTTTACATCCTTGTCCTAGCCCCATCCCTCCTCACCTCCCCCTCCCATCCTCCCTCCCTCTCTCCCCTCCCTCCCTGTCCTCTATTCCGCAGAAGAGGGGAGCCCCCCCCCCCCCCCCGCTTGGTCTGGTTTTCTCATGGCTTTAGGCCCAGCCCCTCCTGCCCTGTTTCTCTCTACTGTTTCTTGGTCTAGTTCTTGCCCTTTGTATATTATATATATATATATAATATATATTATTCTTTGGTATTTAAAGTACTATATAGAAGCTGGTTATTTATAAGTATTTACCAATGAAATGAATATTTCATTTTTATTTTCCAAACAATTGGAATACTTACAGAATACCTTTGGGGCTGCTGAGGTGACTGTGTTAGGGCACTTGCAGCCAGGCCTGACAACCTGAGTTCAATCTTTAGGCTCCTCAGGGTAGAATGAAGTAACTGACTCCCACAGGTTTTCCTGTGCCCTATGCACCTGTGCTGTGGCACTCGCGTATGCACGTACCTTTACACACACAAACAAAAAATTCTGCAGAGTGGTCTGCACAGGTTGATAAAGGAACAGGGGGTTTAAGATTGGAGTGCTGTTTGCTGTGGCCTGCTGTAAATCACACAGTGGCAAGTTTTCCCAGCAGACATCAGTATTTAATGGGACTCAGTAGTGGTCAGATCATAAGCTGCTACGACGTTTCGTTTGTTTAAATCTGCATACATTTACCTTCCACTGGTCTGGGAATGTGATATGAGTTTCTAAGTTGGTCACATGTCTGCCATCATAACTAACTCTGTATAGAGCGTTGATGGTGCTGAAGAGCCAGTGGTTTTTTCTGATAAAAGTGCACTTAAATTTATACATTGTTTTGCTGTGTGGTGAATGTTGAGGGAGTTATTTGCAAGAAGAATTGCACATGTAACCTTTCTTGAAATTGTTCTGATTTTCCAAGCAAGTGTTAATTAGTATTCATGGTGTATTTGAGGTCTTAAGCAGTTAGCCAGCGACCTGCTGATCACTTAATACCAAGGGTTCATCCTGTATTTACCAGTCATTTAAATGTGTTCAGATACCTGCTTTTTTGCATGCTGAATCTGAGCATAGGAACGACTTTAGGGAGTGAAACTTTTTCTTTAATTAATAACAGATTAAGTAGAGTTATGAAATTCTAGTCCTAAAGCAATATTTTTAGTCACCAGCAGAGGGCTCTGTGTGTATATATATTAAAAATTAAAGTGCTTTCTTAACCAATTTTTTTCAACCGATGCCCTCCCTTTTCTTCCCAGAAGAAACTATTTAACCTTTGTCTTTTTAAAAGTAAGGGTGAATGTTCATAAACAGCATTTAAAATTAATTTTCTCTAATCCTTCCCTTTTATTGGTTTACTAAGATCCAGTGTAATCTACCCGTAGATGTTTAAACAGGTCAATATGAAACAGATATGGCAGTTAATAAATATTCTGTTATGTAGTTACTAAGGAGTCAGTGCTCTTCCTTCCTGATTTTTTTTCTTTGATATGTATGTAATTTTGAGTATAGCCATAAGAAATATTCTCACTTTACAATTCTAATTTCCACTATGCTTTCTTTCTAGGTGTATTTTTACACATTCTAGCAGATACACTTGGGAGTGTTGGTGTAATTGCCTCTGCCATCTTGATGCAGAATTTTGGGTTGATGATAGCAGATCCTATCTGTTCGATTCTTATAGCAATTCTTATAGTGGTAAGGTAAGTAGCAAACTGTGTTACTATTACTAAAATGAGAGAGGAAATACAAAACTACTTGCTTAGAGATCTACAGTGGAGATTATCATGTGGGTTTTCCTTTGGTCTTTAAAAAAAATTCTATCTAGATTCTCTTTTTACTTTACATTTTCATACATTTTTCATTTATATCTTGCTTGGAGTTTTAACATATTTTTTGGTCTTTAACATTTAAGCCTTTGGTCATAATTCAAATCTTAAATCATACACCATATCTATAGAATAAATGGCAATGCAAATTGCATTAACTAGAATATTATAGTTTATATCTAGATCTGACAGTGTTAAACTCTGTTATCAGTATTGCATCTGCTAAAACCATCTTGAGTTAGATTCTTTGATTATTCTTTTTCTTCTCCATATCTGCCATGGTGCCAGTGCTTTATGAAGACATTTTATGTAGGGATGCTCATCTGCAGTGACTATTCAGGGCCCTGCCTTGTGTTGTAAACATTATTATCATCTACGATCCTTTGTCCTAAAATGTACTTTATTATTGGCTTCATTTCTACTTAAAAATGTAGAAATAAGTTCTTTTTCCCAGCAACATTTAATTATTTTAAAATATGCATGTTATGTGTCAGTTGGAATATTCCCCTTTCTCCGTGTCTCTACTTCCAGTAGAAGCTTTGTAGGGAGATGAGGACTGGCAGAACGGGACTGTAAGGCTGTGACGGAGCTGAGTGGGGTCGATGGCGTAGATTCCAGTGGAAGTGCAGTGCTAAAGTTAGAACTGGTTGTTTTTCAGTTTCTTCCCTAAAAATAGGCCGTATATTTTAAACATGCAGATTACTCTTTAACTATTTGCACAAGGGGGCAGGTGTGGTATGGCGGCCTTTCTAAAGCTCAGGATGCCTTTTCCTAATTCTTTGGAGGTCTTCCCACACTCCCTTGAGTTAGCTTGGATGTGACAACCGCCTGTCTTGCTGTCGGTGGCTTGAGTGGTGGCATTTATGTTGTTGTGTACTATAGTCTTAGCTACTCTAATGGTTCTTAAGAGGACAGCCTTAGAATTCCCTCTGCTCTGTCTCCACTCGTTGTCACCCAGATTCTGGCCCTTGTTGCTATGATTTGCTTGGAAGGCCTCTTTGTCCTCTCTGTCTTCTTCTAGACTTGTCATGCTGCAGTGACATTTCTTTGATGAGGATTATGTGACATGCTGCAGTTATCTTTTTCTTCTTTGCCTCTTTCTCTCAGAATAAAATTCCAAATCCCTAAGGAGACCTCCTGGCACTGTTTACTCTTTAGCCTTCCCTCCCTCTCTGCTGCCCCTCCTCAACTCACTCTCTTCCCCAGTGACAATAATTTATTTTCAGTTTTCTAGATATGTTGTGAACTCTCTGCCTTCCTGTTTATATTTCCTCCCTCTAAGCTCTTCTTATATTTAATGACAGGCCCTTTCCCTCAGTCCTAGAGATGTGTGCACCCCAACTCCACATTCTCCCCATGAAAGCTTTATCCAAATTGTACCCCTTCAGGGAACTTTCACTGATTTGCCTCCCACGCTGTGTGAAGTCCTTCCCTGTAGCACCTTCTACCAAAGTCCCATTCCAAGGCATTTGGCTCTTTGTCTGGAGTCTGCTCATGTGTCCCTGCAGCTCTGCGGGGCAGCTTGGTGTCCTACTATTTTTAAGTGACCATAGGGTTCTCCTGGCAAAGAAGTTGGAACACTTCAGATTGGAGTCACAGGAGCTTAGGCTTTTTTCAGCCTAAAGATTTACATTTTTGAATATCAGGTTGGAAATTCTTTCTTTGTTATGTTCTTACTCATGTATTCTACAAATGAAAATAAATAGTAAATAAATGCATATATGCATACACCAAACTTATCTTGCCATGATGTCTAGTACATTTTCAAAATCTGTATAAACTGTCTTAAAGAAGTAGCTTCTTTGATTGGCCCTGAGATCCTTACTGTTTTGATTTTATCTCATCACAGGGAAGAAGCAATGAAATCAATAGATTAAGATATTCTGATATGAAGTGATTGTTTATACAGTGCAGAACTAAGATCGAACTTCATGGTGGTCACTGAGATGTCAGCTGAGGTTGAATGATAAGGCAAGTCCTCAGATCTTAGTGTCACCGAGAGCTTTCCTGCCTAGGGACCAGTGGGTAAAAAAGCCATCTGGTAAAAACAGCTCCCCTAAAGGAGGCCAGTGCGGCTGAAGCGCAGGGAGTAAGAGGAGAGTGGTTTGGGATGAAGCTGAGGAAATACAGCAGGGAAAATTACAGGGCTTGGAGGTTAGATGTAATTTCAAGGGCAGGGGCAGCTCATAATAGAGTGGCCCTTGGTCCATGTGTTTCTTTTTGTGGTGCTGGACACCAAGCCAAAGCTTGGGTATGCTAAGCAAGCACCAAGCACGCATCTGTATCCTCTTATCCTGATGTGTGTGTGTGTGTGTGTGTGTGTGTGTGTGTGTGTGTGTGTGTGTATGTGTATGTGTATGTGTTAAATTTATTTCATTTTATGTGTCTTGAGTGTTTTAAGTGCATGCATGCCTGGCGCCTTGTGGAGGCCTGAATTGGAAATTTAGATGGTTGTGAGCTGTCTTGTCAGGTGGGTGCTGAGAACTCAGCAACAAGTTCTTTCCAGCCTCCTGGGTTAAATTTTTAAAAATAGTTTTTAGCTGGGTATGGTTGCATGTTTAATTCCAGCATTTGGGGGGCAGAGGCAGACAGATCTCTATGAGTTTGAGGTCAGTGTGGTGTGCATAGCAAGTTCCAGGCCAGCCAGGGCTATGTAGTGAGATCCTGTCTCCAATAAATTACTTAATTGAGAAGAAAGAAAGAAAGAAAGAAAGAAAGAAAGAAAGAAAGAAAGAAGGAAAGAAGGAAAGAAAGAAAGAAAAAGCCAGCTATGATGCCACATGCCTTTAGTCCCAGCACTCAAGAAGTAGAGGCAGGTAGATCTCTGTGAGTTCGAGGCCAGCCTGGTCTACAAAGAGTCCAGGACAGCCAGTCAGGGATATTACACAGAGATACTGTGTCTGGGAAAGAGGGAGGGAAGGAGGGAGGGGGGGAGAGAGAGAGAGAGAGAGAGAGAGAGAGAGAGAGAGAGAGAGAGAGAGAGAGAGAGAGAGAGAGAGAGGAGCTATTTAGCAGGAAAGTAGTGTAGAACTAGTGATATTTGCTTACGGATATGGATGTGTGGGTTAGGGTTGAGGGAACTGTGGCAATGCCTTGAGCTCTTACCTGGGATGGATGGAGTTGTCACTGAGAGGAGACTGGAAGAGCAGTATTTCTCCTCCCTTTTGAAGGGCAGTGTAGATCAGCAGCCATGTTCTGCTCATTGCTGCTTTGAGATGCTACAGTAGGTACTCATGTGGAGACATCCAGTGGTCCCTGGGTGTGTAGCTACGGGATTGCTGTCATCATCCTCCAACGCAAAGCTGAGTTTAAAGTTACAGTATAGTGGTCAGGTGGTGGCAACGTCACCTCTCCATGCTTTCCTTCTCCCTGGAAATGTCCCATAGTCTGTGGCTCTTTGCTCCTGAAACTGGCTTGCATCAGTTCCCTTTTCTGCACAGTGCTTTGAGCACCCTCAGTCAGCCAATTTTACAGGTACAACTCCTTTTCATTTTTGTTTATGTCCTATTGTTCAATTTCCAACATTTTTTTAGTTTGCATATACTGAACATACTGGGAAACAAAGGAAGGTATCCTGATTCCAATACAATTAGTTACTGCAATGTACAGTGTGGCTATTGAAATGTGTCATTTTCTCGCCTCTTTAGGACAGTGGGTAACTTCAGTATGTCTGAAAGTCATTCAGCAAGTGTGGTGGTACCTACTCAGCCAGGCAGTTGATTGCATAGCAAATACCTTACCCCCATGGAGGAGCCAGTAAAGCAAATGGGTATACAAGTAGAGATAGTAGGACATGCACAGCACAGCGCAGCAAGGCAGGAGAGACGTGAACGCACTAGAGGCCTCCCAAAGAAAGTGATCCCAACAGGAAGGAAAAATCAGCTCCATCAAATGCTCTCAGGAGGATTGGTCACTTACATCAGACACTGGTGAGAATGAAGGTCTGTCAGAGAGCATAGAGACAGGCGGGGGAAGAGGAGACGGCCACAGTCAGCTCCCTTTCAAAGCCTTTCACTATAACGGGGAAAAGTGTGATTGCCTGACAGCACCCAGGACCCACTTTGAGGTTTGTGGTCTTGAATTTAGTATAAAAACAAGTATGGGTGTATATTTCCTCTAGTCTTATTTAGCTACTTGGTAAACGTTATAGAGTGATACAAAGACTTGGGTGTGATAGGTGTGCAGTTTTGCCGTGCCAGATGAGTACTGCTGTGACAGGAGCAAGGTAGGGATTATAAGAGAGGGCAATTAACTGACTGTGCTCCTGCTCAGGAGTTGTTAACCTGCGCAAATCATACTCCCTGATTGTGTGTCTGTGTGTGTGTGTGTGTGTGTGTGTGTGTGTAGGGGGAAAGTATGATTACCTGGCAGCACCCAGGACCCACTTGATGTAATTAAATGCAGGCAGAGCACTCAAACACATAAAATAAAATAAAAATAGATGTGACATGCTTAAACTTTAGCTCCAAGGTCTAAGTTATAGTCAGCGGGGTGAAGGAAAAGAACATCATACAGAGACCAAATGATGGATTGTCTCTGGATACTTGAGCCAAGAGTAATGGAAGAAAGGAAAGGAGTAGAGGTGACAGGTGAAAGGCCAGTTACTTAACTCTTTAGTGACTGAAGGGGAGGGACCAAGAATGTGCCCCTGGTATTCAAATGGCATGATGGGCTGGACCTTTAAGGGAGGTGTGGTGTGTGTGGTGGGAGGATGTGGGGTGAACAGAGAGCTACAAGTAAAAATAAGCATGGAGTCCCCATAGGTCTACCTAAGAAATCCTGAGCTTTGTTCAAAGTACCAACCCAGTATTATCTTTCCTCTAAACCCCGTAGTATGATGAGAGCCACGATCAGCAGTAGGGGTGTAGAGGAAGCTCCGCTCCCCCCCTGTCCCCCGCCTATGGTTTACTCTAGCTTAGTATTGAGCTTGTAGGTGCTGGGCGTGGTGACAGGCACCTGTGAGTCTAGCGCCTGGGAGGCTGGGGGAACAGACCTCGTTTGAGGCCAGCCTGGGTCATACAGCAAGACCTTGTGTCAAGAAAAACAGGAAAAAGTCTTTTCCTCTCCTTTCATTTACACGTCCTCTGTGTCGTGCTGCCCAGGTAGAGTGTGTTTTGGAACCCTGCCCTGTCCGCTCTTGTCTAAGCAGACTCAGTTTTCCCTGTGACAGTGGAAGTCATTTCCCACAGTTAGTTTTTCTCTCAGCGTTGGCTGATACAAACAAAGGGTAGCAAGGATTTCTGGGTAGAACTGGTTTGTGCTGTGATAAATTTTGTTTCCCAGTGAAGGGTGGAGGTGAGATGTAGCAGTAAGAGAATGATTTTATTTCCTGGAAATGGACCTTGGGTGAAGTTTACAGTGGCTTGCGCCCTTCCTCTTCCATGGATAAAGCTGGAATTGAAAGGAAGTAGAAAGCTAAGTATTCAGTTGTCATTGCAAGTTTCAAATGATGCCGCTGCCTTAGTTTGATTGTGCTAGCCACTTAAATAAAAAGGAGTCCCATACGCTTGATTTAACAGGACACAGTGATAAACACTATTGCAGGTGTGTTTCTGAAGCCTGCTAGGTATTTATTTCTGAAGTTTTCCTATTAGCATTCTTATTGTCCTTTGTATTTATTAAAAACAAAACCATCATCATGTGGATATATAAATAAAAGCTTTGTAACCAAAAGAATGTCCTTTGTTTGGTATAAGAAGTTTTAAAAGAATACATTTATTTCTTATCATATTGAGGGAGAGGTACTCAAGTTTTTGAGGCAAATTTTAGAGGCTTTAATAATGACAAGCAATGCAACAAGTTATGCAGGTGACATTCTGTGTTGTAAGTGATCACAATTATTGTTCATCCATAAATGATTTGACTGTGACTCCAGTTTTGGTAAATTGTAGTTGATTCTAATTATTTGTGGTTTATAATAAGCAAAAAGCACACATAGGAAGCCACTCTATCTTCATATAGTCATATCTGAAAAATTGCAGGCATTTTATCTTTTTCAAAAATGTTTTTGGGTGTACCCTAACAATTTCCTTTGTGGTTTGCCTTTCAAGTGGCTACATTTTCTCTTCTTTGGGTAATGAAAGATAGAAGAAAACAGTCTATCAGAATTTTAACTGCTGGTTATATAAGTTTTCATGTTATAAAACTGACTGAACTGGACACTGCTACCCAGGAGTTACATTTTTAAATCATGTCTAAAGCCACTATACTGAGAACTAAAGGTTGACTGGTAAGTCTAAGACCCTTTCTCAACCAGCATTCTGGGAAAGACCTAGTAACATAAGGCATCTGTTAGCGCTTCTCATCTGTGCGTCTAGAGAGTGCTGGATCTAAGTCATCCTTACACTGATTGTGTGTGCTCAGCGGTTCAGATGAAGAACCCTAGTTAGGAAATGCTGGCAGAGAGGGTCTCTAGAAATATTGAAAGAAACCAAATGACTCAGGAATGCTAAAAAGAATTTTCAGTTTAAGAGTCTATTATGCTATACTACCATTTAACAGACAGGAGTTTTTATTGAATTGCCTTTTCTTAGGTTCTGAGGACACTGCACAGACGACTAATTCAGTCTGTTTTTGCTTTTGTCAATGAACAATGATGAGTATATTTAGAAATTTGTTATTTCAGCAAATTCCATTTTCATTATTTTCTCTACACATAGAGATACACACACACAGACACACACACAGACACAGACACACACACACACACACACACACACACACACACACAGAGAGAGAGAGAGAGAGAGAGAGAGAGAGAGAGAGAGAGAGAGAGAGAGAGAGAGAGAGAGAGAGAGAATAAACATTCCTCAAGCATTACCATATGTGAGGGGCCACAGCTACTCTTTTCATGAATTAGCTATTCTAGATAGGGTTGGGTCCTGGCCAGTGAAGAGAGTTTGCTTAATAGCATCACAGTATAGGAGTGAGTTTTGTTTTCATTTGAAGCTCACTGAATTTTTCCCTTAAAGACATTGCCCGCCCAGTTGCCATAGTTCACTGTCAGAGGTTAACGTGTGCTTCTGTTACAAATCTCCTACACCCTTTTGCAATTTTTTCCCCTGGGGGAAAATGGTGGAGATTTTTTGTTGTTGTTTTGATTTTTGTTTTTTTCCAAATGCCCATTAGTACCCTAAGACCCAAGCAGTCTGCAGGTTAGGAGTCACTTTAGCTTCCCGTCAGGTGCTCGCTCTTTGCTGAAGGAGGCGCTGCACTACAGATCTAGAAGGCTTATTTATGTGCAGACTGAAGAGAGAGGGTTGTGAGGTGTGGTCTTCCTGTGTGAGCTTCTCAGTAATCCACTTCCCTGTAAACATCAGACACATTGTGTTGTTATGCTGTGTCCTAAAGTCTGATGTCACATGGATAGAGCTGTGTATCCACACATACCTGTGTGCATCCCCCTCCCCCAAACACACACCATGCCATGAAAAGGAAAAAAAAACAAACTTATATGTGCCTTAGTGTCTGGAGCTTAAGTGTCACCCAGCAAAAGGTCCACATGGTGAAGGCTTGGCCCTGATTGGAGCACAATTGGGGCATGGTGGCACCTTTAAAAGGGACAGCCTGGTGAGAAGTTCTTGTGTCCTTGAAGGAAGTAGTAAGACTCCCCTCTTTCTCATGTGCTTTGCTCCGTGGCTGTCTATGAAGTGAGGGCTTTTGCTCTGCCCTCCATATTCTGCCATGAAGTGATGCCTTGTTATGGCATCTGCTTATGACAACTGTGAGCCAAAATAAACTTTTTCTCTTCATAATTTGGTCATCTTGTTCTATTTATCATAGTAATGAAAAAGCTGACTCATATAACAAGGTACAATGTGAGTATTGATGTGGTAATTTTATGAAGTAAATATTTCAGAAAGTTTCTAAACCTACGAGTACCTTACTAATGCTTCTAGAATAAATTTCTCAGGATCAAGATGCTCTCTGTTTTCTGCCTCTCGCCTGTTTTTCAGGCTATAAGTTGTTTTCCTGTGCATAGTAGCGTCACACATTAGATTTTTATGCATGGGACACACTCTGCACTTGGTGCCTTCATTGTACCTTTACTTGTGCTCTCCTTGTCTGTGATTTCTTTTTTTTCTTCTGTTTCCTGTCAGTCCTGAGGATTCTCTAAAGCCCAGCTCTGAATTTATCATCCCCACTCTCTAAAACAGTGGTGCTGTTGAAGGCAGTGTGTTAGCAGATAGCCGCACCAGTGCGACAGGACCCTCCTCCTCAGCCTGAGACCAGGGCTTTTTGTTTTTGTTTGCAGTTGTGTTTTTGAACTCCAGAGACCTAGGTTAAAGATTGAGAGGCTTGGGTTATGGTTATGCTTTGTCATTCAAGAGTGTGGGTTTTGTTGTTGTTGCTCTTTTCTAAGTTTTATGATTATGTGATTAAATGCCTTTTTATGGGTTGTTGACACAAGATACTTCCAGCGTGTAATAAGCCAAGGCTACTATTGGAAAATAGGAGTTGACATACTATAGATTGCTCTGAGATATAAAGTGAGTTTTCAGAACCAGAGGGCAAAGATCACTAAATAACAAACAAATCTGATGTTACAGATTTAAACTGATCAAGTCAAGGCCATTCAGATTTGAACTACAAAGATGTGAGAATTGCATCTTTGCTTTATACACTGTATTTACAAATTAGATATCTTCATCTGATAGTAAATATGGAAGTCAGAGGTTACGCCTTGTTCAAGCATTGCATTGAAACATTTCCTGATTGTGGAAGAAGCAGGATTCACCCGGTAGGGATGCATCCAGATTATGCATAGGGATCTCCGCATGGGCCTCTTTAGTTAACATTCACATGCTCATGCCTGTCCAATATTAATCAGTATTAAAAGTTAGTAACAATAATAAAAAGATGTGCTGTTACAGACTCTGCTATAACTCCTTTATGAAGCTGCTCAGTTGCAGGCTTTTGTAACTCACAGCCTTGCATGCTGTGCTTGTCTATTCATAACTTGTTTTGGAAGCTTTAAACTATCCAAACTTTGTAGTTGAGATTCAGCTCACTTGAGTTATGGAAACACTTCTGTATGACCTGTCAAAACTCATCTTTGCTGACAACCCTGCTGGTTGTCAGAGAGCCCTTTCCATGTGAGAAAGTCTTATTTCAATTTTTACACTTGATCTTAGCCAAAAGGCTGAAAGGTAGTTATTTTAAAGAAGAATGTTTTGTCCTGTGACAACAGTTTGCTTTGTCTGCGTTAAAGGGTAGGCATAGCACCTTTAAGGCATGCACATGGTAACTGTTTAATGATAACATCTAGTACTTCATAAAAGTCAGTTTCCATGGTTTGAGGTGTTTGTTTTTATTTTGAAATAAGACAGTGTTTTCGAATTAAAGCAGAGCAGAAAGCATCAGGAGAAACAGTAAGGAAACTTTTTGCTAAGTCATCTCAAGTTCTCAGTGTTCCCTGAGTCATGAAACAGTAATATCCAAGCTTTGAAAACCTCTTCCCAGGTTTATTCGTAGGCATTTGCTGCAATGCTGCCGATGATGTCATTTTGTCCCCACTGGAGTGGCTTGTGTCAATTACTGGCAATATCTCTGGGCTTTTCAGTTGGTCAGAGATATTTTCTGTGTCTTGATTTGGGCCTCAGTCTGGTGAGCCCCGGCTTCTGCCACTTTGCTGTGTTATGATGCAAGGTGCGTCTGTATGGGGAGTGAACCGCAGTTGTTTGTGTGCCCCCTGGCTTCCTTCCTTCCTTCCCCTCTGCTGTCACCTGTAGCCGGGAAGCTCCCCCTATCAGAAATGATTTCCTTTCTGTCACAGGAAACAGGGTTGTGTACGAGGATCCTGATGCCAACCATGGCAGCCTGAAATTCAAAGCTTTTATTTTTGAAAATCAGTCCTCACAGCCTTTCTCTTTGGAAAAGTAGCAGCTTTACTTAAGATCTGTGTGTTGCATAAATAAATGACACTGCAAGAAGTACAGCGTTTACTGTTATCTTTACAAAAGTTTCACTCTTCTCTCAAGAGTGATGCATTCTTTGTCAGGACCTGGCTGATGAAGGAGGCTGTTAATGAGCCATAAATATACAGTGTATCTAACACCAGGCAACTCTAATGTAGAATTCCTCCTTTCTGACCACTGTTCAGTCTTAAGAATTATTACAGAGAGAGCATCAAACTCTGCCTTCCATTTGTTGCTTTTATTAAAAGCTATAAGATACCATTATTTCATATTTTTTCTCCTTTTCCTACCCTAAATATTACAAATCCTGGCATAATTTTCTACAGTATTATCTGGGAGGAATGAAATATGCCTTTTGAGGTAGCTGAAGACTACCTGTGAAATAGGAAGGAAGCAGTGGGGAACTGCTGACTCTGTGAATTGTCCCAGGCTGGTCGGTTAGCTCACAGTTTCCACGATCAGTATTCTGGGCATACCCTAGTTGCCTTCTCTGCTGTGGCCTCACAAAGCTGTAACTAATGTGTTGGCTGGGGCTACGGCCTCATCTGAGGCTCAGGGTCAGCTTGCAAGCTTATGTGGCTGTCAGCAGAAATCCTGAACTTGCAGCTGTTGAGCTCAGAGTGGCGTCCTTCTTCAGAGTCAGCAGGGGAGCAGCTGACCTCAGCCAGCGCTCCCGTCCCTCTGTTAAGGGCTTTCTGCCTTGATGAATTAAAAAATCAACTTATTTGAACCTTAAATACATCTGCCAATTGACTTTGCCATAGTCATTTTTTGTTTGCACATACTTGAGAGTGAAGAATTCTATATCTGAGTGATTCACTAAGGGTCACTTTTTCATGTTTTAGTATATATATTTTAAGTTTTTAAAAATGTTATTTATTTAATCACTTTACAGCCTGTTTCCACTTCCATCCTTCCTTTCCTCCCAGTTCCACCCTCATACCCCCTTTCCCCGGTTCTAATCTTTGCTTCTTCTCAGAGAAGGGAGGCCTGTAAGGGGAACCAGCCCACCCCGGCACCTCAAGTCATAGCAGGAATAAGCACATCCTCTTCTACTGAGACCAGACAAGGCATCCTAGCTAGGTGAAAGAGATCCCAAGGCAGACCACAGAGTCAGAGACAGCCCTTACTCCCATTGTTTAGGGGACCCACATGATGACCAAGGTGCACATCTGCTACGTATGTGTAGGGGGCCTAAATCCAGCCCATGTAAGCTCTTTGGTTGGTGGTTTGGACTCGTTCTCATTCATTCTCCCCCTTCTCCCCCTCCCCCACCCTCTGTCTCTCTCCTGTTTTTGGAATGTCCAGCCCCATACTTAGAGAAGAGCTGGTGTCCGTCCGTGGGGATGAAGGGTAGATAGAAGAGCAGACTAAGCACAGGGCACCACCCTTTTCCTCACGATCTCTGTGGTTTCACTGTTCCACTGAGCGTTCCTGTGCAGTGCTTGTATTGTATCGAGATGCTTTCTTGTTCCAGCAGTAGTGTGACTCTGATTCACTGAAGAATCAACATAATGGTATCGTTCTTCAGTGTGTGTCAAAGCCACTGGGAGTGATTGGCAGATCCGTTCCTGGAGGCCTCAGATTTGTAGTTTGTGAAATGACTTTCAGGCTACGAGATTTATGAATTATCTGATATTTATTCCATTGAAAATTTATTATAATTCATAGCTGTTTTCAAAAAGCATTCTGGAAATCATATATAATTTGTGTTCATTCTGAGAATGCAAAGATGATCCAGTGTTACAGAGTTTATGCATATTATTTATTATATTAAACAGTGTAGAGAGAAAGCCATGAAATCATTGCCAGAGGTGCCAAAGAGATATTTGGAAAAATGAAGTGGCTTTCTCTCCTTCCCTCCCTCCTTCCATCCTGACTATATAGTGAGTTCAAACCCAGCCTGGACAACTTAGTGGAATCCTGTCTCAAAATGCAAAGTTATAAAGGGGCTGAGTGCATAGCTCCATTGTTGAGCACTCCTTCCCCTTCTCCCCTCCTCCCTTTGGTTCTGCTCTTCCCTGCGGTTTGCTTTTTGAGAGTCTTGTTTTGTAGCCCAGCCTGGCCTAGAATTCACTCTGTAATCCAAATGGCTTCAAACTTGCAGGCAGGCCTCCTACCTCTGCCAAGTAGTGTTGGAATTACAGGTGTGGACCACCATCCTGGACTTGATTACCCATTTTTGATTTTAAAAAGATCAATATGTAACTCAGTGGCTGTCACCTTAACATCAGTTATATACGTCACAGCCCTAAAGCCACTGTCACTGTTGGATAACACTAGAGACATTCGTTCCTACCAGTTTTCTAGTTTCATTTCTGTTGCTATGATGAAACACTGTGACCAAAAGCAACTTGGGCAGGAAAGGGGACATCGCCTTATACTTCCAGGTCACAATCCACCACTAAGAGAAACCACGGAGGAGCTCGAGGAGGCTGAGCATACAGCTCAGTTATTGAGCACTTGCCTAGCATGAGTGAGGCCTTAGGTTCAGCTCCCAGCACTGGGAAAAAAATTGAATGTTATAACTAATGGAAAGAAACCTTTTCTTAGCTATTTCAGATAAAATATTGAAAAATTATTTAAGAAGATTAACACTTCTAAAAACCACAAAAGTTGACGTTAGCAGAGCCTGCGACACTGTCAAAGAACCCGCATCATAACCATGTCAGTAGTTCTTAGGCTTATTGCCAAATTTGAAATGTCTAATAATAAAAATCCCGTCAGGTCTGTCTGTCTGTCTGTCTGTCTTTCTGTCACCTCTGAAGAAGACTTAGTAAAAGCTGACTGTAAGATTGGTAAGGGAAAACAAGCACAAAGAGCAAAGAAAACTCTGTGAAATAAGAAAATGTAGTCTTTCTGACTAAAACTGACTTCCCTGAAAGAGCAGATTAACTTAGGAGCAGATCCGTGAGTCTGGAAGCAGCTGCATGGACTACAGTCCTCCCAGTCCTCCCAGATCAGGGGTACGAGATGCCTTTGACAGTGGCATTCATTGCCTTGTGGAAAAGATACACTTGGAACTGTACCTTCTACTCTAGACACGGAGAAACTGCTAATGGCTTTGAGCTTTAAAAGTGAAGTGTAAAACCATACTAGCATGGGAAGTAACCATGGCTGAGTGACTTAGCCACATGAGAATACGAGTGATGGCTGTGGCTCACACCTAAAAGGAAATGATGGGTGAGCTGAAGGGTAGCGGGTGGTTGGGGGGTGGGGGGTGGAGGGCAAGGTGGTTCAGTTGGCAAAGGTGCTTCTCGCTAGGCCTGAGAGCCTGAGTTCCATCCTGGGACTTCCATGGTGAAAGAAGAGCACCAACCCTCTCATAAAGTGTCCTCTGACCAGCCACACACATACACGCAGAATAAAGAAATTAAATGTAATAAAATTAATAAATAAGAATTTAGCATATGGAAAGACATAATCAACCTGGGTAAATATGACTGGTATAGAGACAGCCTCTAAGAATAAAAAGTGAACTAGGAGCGATGTAGCTCAGAGGTAGAGTGCTTCAAATGTATGGAGCCTGGGTTAGTCTCCAGTATGCCAGAAAAACTTTTAAAAGACTAATATGATGGAAAACTAGGCAGTAATATAAGTTTATTTAGTTCACAGAAAAATGCTACAAATGATATATGTGTGTGTATGTATGTGTTCATGTGTATATATGTCCATGGGAGCTTGGATGCATAGGTACACATGTGTGTATGGCTATTTGGAAACCTTTTCTTTTCTTAGACTCATGTCTGGATATGCTAAGCTGGCTGCCCAGCAAGCCCCAGGAACCCCCCGCCTCCTCGGCCTCGGCAGAACGGGTGTACCACCACACCTGCCTTTTTAATTTTGGGACCTTGGAATTGAACTCTAGTCTGAGGCTTGCCCTGTCGGCATTACGCTGTCTCCTCATCCTCCAAATGGAGTTCAGCCTTATAAAAGTAGTTCAGTCCCTCTCCTAAAACAACAACAAGACAGAATCAGACTGTAGTAAGCAGCATGTCTCACTGCTCAGCATAAATGTCCCATCTTGTGGTAGGGATACAGGCACAATAGCCCTTTTAACATACTGCTGATAGGAAGAAGAATTTATTGTAAATAGACATGTTGCAATACTGGTATATGTGTAATCAAGCAATTCCACACCTACGCACATATCCCAGGGAAAAATTGACAAAACACATAAAAAGGTGTATTCATAAAGTTATTCTTGTGGCTGCATTTCTAATAGCAAAATATTGGAAATAGCACAGATATTTGTCAGTATGGAAGCTGTGTGCAAGGGAGTTCTAAACAAAGGAGTGGAGATGATGTCTGGTGATGCGGTAGGATTTCCAGGATACCGTATTCTGAGAACAAGATACTGTCTGAGAAGCACTGACCATTGCCACATGAGAAATGTGTAGCACACATTCTGTAAGAGCTCGGAAGTCACACATAAGAAGGAAAACAACAGGCATAATCTGTATATTTTATGAAGAGAAACATTAGAGGGGAAAAACACAAACCAAAGTATACGTAACTACCTCTAGGAAGACAGACGGAAAGATATTTGAAGTGAGACTTTAAATTCTGTCTTTTTTGTGTGTAGATTCCTATATTATTATTGTACATTTGTGTAATGTGTGTGAGGTATGTGTGCCACTGTGTGAATGCAGAGGTAAGAGCACAATTTTGGAGACAGTTTTATGTGCGTTTCAGGAATCAGGCTCGTGTCTCTGGGCTTGCAGGCAAATGCTTTACCTTCTGAGCATCTCAGTGGTCCCTCGGTGTCCCTTTGACTTGAGAATTGTTAATAGTTTTAGCCTTTGAAAACTAAGCACAAATTAAAAGCGTATTGGCATGTGATTCACTTACTTGGTGCAGGAAGAAGCTCAGCTCTTCAGTTTTAATGTATGTTATTAATCTATCTGCTGCTCGGTACAGTCTGCATTAAGATAACTTTTGCTTAATTGGTCCTGTGAAAGCATGGTTTCATCCGTACCTCTGCAGCTCCTCAGCACTTCCGGGAACCAGCATCTGGTACAGTATGGCAATTAGAAACCCACTGTGAGATTCTTTATTGCACACTCTCAGGGTGGTTTCTTATTTTTAGGGAAATAATTAAAAATAGATTCCTTTGCTTTTTACTTCATATGTGAACCTCACCTCTAGCAAATGTGCAACTTCTGAAATCAGCACTGAGCAGTAGCGGGTCAGAGATTTTTTTTTCTGGTCAGTTCTCAGGTGTGAGGATGTCCCACACTGTTGTTCCTGCCCACTGCCACGGTGCTCTTAGGTCACTTCTGCTCTTAAAATGCCTCTGAGCTGCTTCGTTTCTTTTAGTAGTCCAAGCCTCATAAACCTTTGGAAACCATATCTTCTCTGTAGGGAAAGGTGCCTTGGAAGAACTGGAAAACCATCCTATAACCTCATTCCAGGTCGTATCTCAGACTGCTAAGAGCGCTAAATGTAGGACCTGCCTCAAGTCCTTTGTATTTGCATATGTGACCTTGGCAAATCACTTAGCTTCTCCACGTCTCAGTTTTTTCACACTTAAAGTAGAAATGATTGTACCTTCCTTGTAGTTTGTTGTGTGCCATTCCAATGGGTTATTATTTACACAGCCTTGAACCTGCCACCCCTGTCATTGTTAATGGGAAATTAGATGGCAACTCCTTCTTCTTCGCGATTTGTGTTTCCCTGCTCCTGTCATGTGCTCTTTCTCATGTTAACTGATTCCAGTTGTCATCAGAGCGATGGGAGAGCAAGCGAGAAGCCACTGCTTGTTAGCATTGGCTGGTTCCTCCGGATCTTGTTATCTTTTCAGTGCATTTGTCTCTGGATGCTTAATACACAGAATTGGAATTTAGCCCTATCTCTTCTTATAAAGTTGTGTATTCCATGGAGCTTTCTTGTTCTCTTTGTTGATTGTCTTGTCTCTTTGTATTTTAGATTTATTTTTTTTACTACATTGATGATTTGGTGACATGGTTATGAGTTTTTTATTCATGAAAGCCAAGGAAAGATATTTTGTTAAGAGAACGAGTTGGGGTCTGTAGCGGTGGCTCGTTGGTTAAGAGCATTAGTTCCTATTGCAGAGGAACCTGGTTTAGTTCTAGCCCCCATGTGGGTGGCTGGCAACCATCCTTAGCTCCAGTTCCAGGGATCTGATGCTCTCTTAGAACTCTGGGAGTGCCAACCACAAATGTGGTGCACATACATACACACTGGCAAAATACCCATTCACATAACAAAATAATGTAAATAATGCTAAAAAACCTTTACAAGAAAGGTAAGTTGAAGTGGGACATAGTCATGTCTGTGATCCCATTCTAAGAGGCAGGGCGAGTGGGGTCGCTCAGGGTCATTCTCAGCTGCGCTCCAGGCCAGCCCTGCCTACTTTAAACACACAAAGCAAAGGTAATACGTTATACATCAAGATCTGAAAGTGCTGAACATTCCTAAGTAGAGTTCTTTCTCACCTGTATGTAAGCATAGAATAAAAATGTTGCATTGCCTTTTGTTCACTCTAGAGGTTCTTTTTTAAGAGTCACACATTTGGGAGCACTTGACTCTTATTTTAAAATATATCCTATATTCTAACTATTCTCCATTACCAATTCATATTCTCTCTCTCTCTCTCTCTCTCTCTCTCTCTCTCTCTCTCTCTCTCTCTGTGTGTGTGTGTGTATGTGTGTGTGTGTTATAAACACGGGTGAACACTGACTGCACATGTGTATGGGGTCAGAGAGAAACCTGTGTTTATGCTTGCTTTCCACCTCATTTGAGGTCGGGTGTCTTTGTTGTTTGCCCCTGAATATACTGCATATAGAAGACCAGCTGGCCCACAAGCTCCTGGAGACTCTCCTGTCTCAGCCTCCCATCTTGTCTCAGGTTCACTGAGGTTACAGATGTGCTCTACTGCATCCTGCTCAGTGTGATTTTGGGGGATTCATACCACGTTCAGTGTGTTATCTATTCACCATGTAATTACATAGGTGCTAAGTGTGTACTCTGTTTAGACCACTGTGCCAGGTCTGCGAATAAAGTGAGTGTGACCCTAGGAGGCCTCAGTGTGGAGAGAAGCTGCAAGCTGTTCCACAGCTTGAGCCTTGGCCCTGTCACTAACAGCTTCTTACCAGCTATGACAAACCACAGTTGTTTTAACCTCTGAGTTGCTGTTTCCATCTGTAAAAGGAGAGAATTTGGCCTCACTGATCCCCATAGTCTTGCCTTCGACTGAGATGCTGTGATCCCAGCATTCTCTTAAGGTTACTTTGGGCTGTGGTGAGGATGAAATTAGTCAATATTAAATCACTTTAAAAACTATTAAGTGCTATATAAACAAAAACTATTATTCTTTACTAATTTGATGTTATATGCTGATATTTTTTGTTCCAAAGAGCAAAGACATGAAGTGTTATAACTATGTCCCAGAAGCTTAAGGGAAAGGGCAACCTCTTCGTGATCGTGTGGGTTCCATAGTGTCTGTTACTGTCCTCATTACTAAGTAAAAAACACATAGGTTCCAGAAGCTTAATATAGTTACCCGTGCACCACATTCTCAGATGGACCATTTTGAGAGATCTGTTCTCTATCAAGTTGATGAAATGCAAGATTAGTGGTAGTCATCCATGGCCATGGATGGACTGTATGTGTTTAAAATACAACTACACATCTAAACATACCTCACAATGCTTTTAGAGATCAGATGTCTTTGTCTTCTTTTGTGCATTAAAAGCTTTGGAGTGGGGCTAGCGAGATGGCTCGTTAGTTAAGAGGACTTACTGTTCTTGCAGAGGTCCCAGCCCTGGAACTGCAGGCAGGAAATCCAGCACTCTCTTGTGGCCTGTGACCACCAGACGTGCACATGGCACACATGATGCACATCGGCACATGAATACACTTATATCCTTTTTTTTTTTAGTTCTTTTAGTAGATGCAGAACATACACTCTTGACCTTCAGATTTACATTAATTAAAATTTTCATTTTTTCCCCTCTCCATCTTTATAGAGTATAAGAACTCTTAATAATGAGGAGGAAGCATTCACTAAATAAACCAATTCACAAGGTTGCCTCAAGAATTATATAGGTTTGAGGCACTCTCATTCTTTCTTTTCCTTCTCCTTCCCTCCGTTTCTCTCTCCCTTGCTCCCTGCCTCCCTCCCTCGCCCCCTTCCTTCCTTCCTTCCTTCATTCCTTTTAATCTGAGACAGGGTCTCACTATGTAGACCAGGCTGGCCTTGAACTCATAGAAATCCACCTGCCTCTGCCTCCCAAATGCTAAGATCAAAGATATGTGCTATGATGCCCAGCCTAAGAATTGTGTTTTGATTGTTCCTGGATAACTGTTCTTAGACTTAATTACTTAAACTCTGACGTTTTTAATTAAGTATGAATGTTCTTCACAGGTTTTCATGTATAAGCCTTTTAAAAAGATGTAAAGATTTCTTTACTTTTTCTTTTTTTCTTTTCTTTTTTTTAAGTGTATGAGTGTTTGCCTACATGTGGATATGCACATGTTCCACGTGCATGCTTGGGGCTCAAGTTGTCAGAAGAGGGCAGAACTTTACAATATCCGTAAAGTTGTCATTAGAGGGTTAGGAAGCCCTGTGTGGGAACTGGTGCTGGTCTTCTGCAATAGTGCCAAGTGCTCTTAACCTTTGAGCCATCACTTTAGCCATGCTAAATTACTTTAATTTCTATGTATCTAAGTGCGTGTCAGTGTCCCTGCAGCCCAGAAGAGGGCATCTGATCTCCCTGGAGCTGTAACTATGGACAGTTCTGAGCTGCAGGATATGGGTGCTGGGAGCAAAACTCACTTCTGCTTATTCTACATGAACAGCAAGTGTTCCTAATTGCTGAGCCATCTCGCCAGCTCCAACCCCTTGTTTACATTATTTATGGTTACTGCTAGATTATTTAATTTACTGTTGAAATATGGTGAAAATCATTCCCTAAAAGCTGTGTCTGAAGTATAACTTGAATTTTTCATGCAAAATTACTTGCAGGAAAGAGTAAATGTTGCTCATTTAACTTGTTAAAGGGCTTTGGAATTAGTGAGATGTTTATGGTATGGTTATAGATTTATTTTCCGCTTTTGAAGAATGAAACCATTATTTTGTTTTACTGGTTAATTCATGCCTATTGAGTCATCCCTTGTCATTTATGATAGGAAAATAGTGTTCCATTGTGAAAGCTAGAATTGAGTCAGTCAACCAGAAGCGAGCCTCTAATTGTTCCCAAATGCTTACTTTCCCTTTTCCTGTAGGGTTTGGGTGCAGCTCTAAGTCTTAGCTCAGTCAGGAATTTGCTAAGCTTGTCTTTTCCTCCATATCCTTTCATTATGGCTAGAGAGATCTATGCTAAAATCCCTTCTATGATCCCTTGTTATGATAGTTAATCAGAAAAATATGGGCAGAAACTCCTGAGCTAAACACAAATTTAAAAGGCAAAAGCTGGAGTCACTACAGACTTCTTTTACGTCTTATGGACTTTGAAACTGAGCTTGCTTGGAATCACATCTCCTCCTGTGAGTGAGCAAGCACTGTTCCACCCGCCTCTGTGCCCCCCCCCGCCCCCCCAGCTATTGAGTGTCCTACCACAGCTCCTGCAGCTGACATTCCGACAGCATTTCAAAGCATTGTTAGGAAAGCTATGTGGAGTATTCTTGTGCTGAGGTGGGTGCTTGCTGTGATGCAGTCGCCATTCCAGCTTTCTTAGAAGAGCCCAACAGGAAAGGTAGCAGTTACCCTTTCAGTAGGTAAAGCCTTTTCTGACGCTTTCCTTTTCTCGAGAAATGAAGATGAAAAAGCATGGATTGATGGCACTTGAGTCACATCTTTTCTTTGCCCCAACCTCTTTATTTTATCCAGGAATCTTCATCTATTTTGTAATAATATGTACAGTAGATAGAAACAGGTGTTGCTGTTCAGTTTAGGTGAATGAATTAATAGCCAGTATTCTGAACTATCAAACACCTTAATTCTACCTCTAGTTGGTTTTCTTCTCTGACCTTCTCTGACTTAATCATTACTTCTAAAAAATGTGTGCTGGAAGGCCTGGAGCGCACTGTACTGTTTTATATGATGGCCATCTTTTTGTTTTCTTCCTTTGTTGTGACATCTGTTCAGCTCGAGATGCTTGTTGAGGGTTATTTATGTTAACTGTGTTTGTTTCTCTTCGTTTCTCTTAACCCGACTCTCACACAAATATTGAGACTCTTTAGTATTTGTTTATAATGCTTTACAATACAATCTTAAGCCGTTTAAGTCTGTCCTTAACCCTCTATGTTATCCTGACTCCATCTTTGCCAACATCCCCAGAGTTAGTTGCTTTTTCATTCTTTCTTTGCTCCAGATGAATCTTCATCTCTCCTGCACCTCTGCCTGTTGCCGAATCCCTGCTGAATCCCCTACTTCCTCTTCTACCTCCTCCTCCCCTGGCTGGCAGGGAGTCCACCCCTGTTCTCTCCCCTGCTCAGTGGCTGGCTGTAAGCCGCTTTATTGGCATATCAGGGAACAATTGGGGAGCAGACTTTATACAACATTGAGACAGGAGATTCTCAGAACAAGACTTGCAACCACATATGGGGGACACAGAAATCAGCATTTGAATTACACAATAACTTTATGCCAATAGATGCCCATTTCCTACTCCTATAGGTTTGACTTACTGAGCTTTTACTGTCTGCACTCTTTTTCTGTTAACAATTTCATGGGTTCTAAAAAATTTAGTTATTTTCCCTTACCTGAAGCGTACTCTTTAGATTAATTTTGTTTAGTGGAATTAGCTGTAAAGTCTGTTCCGTAAACATTTATATATCAAACAACTTGATGGTTTTGCAATATCACAATTCCATAGATACCACTGATTTTTTTTTTTCTCCCTCTTTTTCTGAGACAGTCTTTCTATGTATCCCACATTGGCCTCAGCCTTATGAGTGCTGGGATTACAGGCATGTGCCATCATGCCCTGCATCATGTTTATATAGGAGCAAAGAATGGACATCTCATAGCTCAGAGGACAGTTTGTGATCAGGAAATATACCCCAAAGGAAGTCAGACTTGAGTTTTAAAGAAATAATAGAAGCCGAACAAAAGGCCCACTTAAGAATGTTCTAGGCAGAGGTTATAGTATTAGCCAAAGCATAAAAGAAATGAATAGCACAAGGTATAGTACGCATGTGTGAAGAGCTTAAAATCTGAAGCAGAGATTGAGAGGTGGAAGTAAAGGTAGAGAGAATTAGAGACCTCCTTGCTCGCCCTGCAAAGTAGTACCATGTTCAAGAGCTTACATTTCATCTCTTAGGAAGTGGGGGGCTTTTGACCCAGCTTTTAGTGGGGAACAGATAGGATCAAATGCTTGTTTTGTGTTGGTTAGCATCATACCTCTATAGAAAAGAGTTGTAACGTACAAATGCATAAGCAGATCCCACAGTAACCTAGTAGCTAGCATACGTCATTATCATCTAGTCTTCCTAGCTCAGGAGGCTGTGGGCATGGCTGAGAGTTCTCACAAGGCAGCAATCAAGTTGTCAGCCTCAGCTGCAGTCATTGCAGAGGTCAGCCAAGGAAGAAGCCACTTGTAGTCTCCTTCAAGGAGTGCTGACAGTCTTCTGTTCTTTGGAGGGGGCAGGGGGCTGGGTTCCAGTTTCTCTCCAGAGGCGTCCTTTCTTCTCTTGCCCCATGGACCTCTTGGCAAAAGAGCTCACAATATGGCAGCTGTGAGGTGACAAGTGAGAGTGAAAGTGGAAGCTGTGTCAGAGGCCAGAGTGTTGGTGCTAATCATGAAGCAACATTTCAGAACTTGTCATGCTCTGTCAGTTAGTAGCAAGTTGTTAGGTCTCCCTTTAACCTAAATACTTTCTAGAGTGAAGGTCACACAGGAACATGAATCTTTAGGGTCCTGGGAGCTATCTTTGGAGTTACCTACCAAATGGACTTAAAGGCTGGAAGACTAGATGCCCAGGAACACTTAGAAGGCCAATGTCATAATCCAGGCAGATGATCTGAAGTTACTATGGCTATGGCGTACGATGGACTAATTAGCAACCATCTTGGGTGTGGTATCAGGACAGCTTATTAATTCATAGAGCACAAAAGTCAGATGGGTTAAGGATTCGCAGATGATAATTAATTCTTGGCTCTTGTTGCTATCTTACCAGACAAAAAAAAAAAAACAATTTTTTTTTACTTAAATGTGACTGCAACTCCTGTCCACATTGAAATTGCCATCCTTGCTGCCACCTCACCTCCATACTTTAGTAATCTAGGCTTGTCCTCAGCCTGGCTATCATTCTGTTTTGCTATATTGTACAATACCAGTTATTTCTGCCTGTTTAGCTCTCCTTCTGTCTTCGTTCTCACTGCTAGTCTTACTTATTCAAGAATCACTCTATACCTAAAAGTTGGGGAATAGACTTCTAATTCTTTTTCTGTGTCCTTTTCTTTTCTTTAATCTAGATTCTAAAATGCCTGGTATCTGTGTATCTTTCAGTCACTCAATCAACACTTATCACGGGCACACTTGGTGACCAGCACTTTACTAGGCCTCCTTGGGAATATGATGGTGAGCAAGACACCGCCCCTGTTCCTTTAGCTCTGCATTAGTATTTCCTTTTCTCTTCTGCTAGAAATACCACAATTCCTTAGGTCACAGTCCCACTTGCACTCTTCAGCGATGCGGAGAATCACAGGCATGATGCCCTGTGGTCCCCGCCCTCCTGCAGCTGTTTCCAAGAGAACTCTGTACTTGACACTTGGAGATTGCATAAGGTTAAAATAAGCAGTGGCCTCAGTTGTTAAGGGCAGTCAAGCTATTTCTGGCCTCGGTCCTCTGTCTATGGTCAACAAGTAGAGCTGTGACACCCCCTGACTTACTGGCATCACCTGCAGACCTGTAGACATCTGAACCTTCCTTAGATATTCTGACTCAGAATGCCAAAACTGAAGGCAAACTCCATTCCAAGGTGAATTTTATAACTAGCTAGATTAGGGGATTATTGCACTAGCATCGCCCTTACCATTGTGCTGTTCTGTGTGCACCTGAAGCAGGTGACGATCTCCTGTGTCAACACATAGAAACCTTTGGGCTTCGTTCCTAGAGGTGCCGTCATCCATCTGTGGGAGCAACAAGCTACTGTACATTTAAATAATGAAAATATGACTTACAGGGCTGGGGTGTTGGGCACTTTCTGTTCTTGCAGAGGACCAGAATTTAGTTCCCAGCTCCTTATATTGGGTACTGACATCTGACAGCCCCAGGGATCTGAAGCCCTCTTTCAGGCTTCATGGGCACCCACAGGCATAGGTGCATGAATACACACACACAGTTTTTTAGATTTATAACCAGTTTTAGAAATTGTAGATGAATCAGTGGGTACATTAGTGGACATATTCTCTCCAGCTCCTTTATTCAAATAGCTTACTGATTCTATGAGAAAGTTGGAGCAAAGACAAGTAGATTATTTTTTCTGATATTCTAAATAACTGTATTCTATTCTTTAAAGAAGTGTATTATTACCATCTTGCAAACAGGGATTGTTAAAATGTGGCTTAATAAGATTTTTTCCCCCTTTAGTGTTATTCCTCTTTTGAGAGAGTCTATTGGAATATTAATGCAAAGAACTCCTCCCTCGTTGGAAAATTCGCTTCCCCAGTGCTATCAGAGGGTAAGTTTTACATTGAATTGTATATTGTTTCCAAACTGTCAGGGTTTTCATCATTCATAAATATGGGTAGCGTGTGACTATAAGTTAATCTTTCTTCCAAGACTGCATGATGACTATGAACATCATTTGTATAAACCCCAAATAAATCCATTAGAAAATACTGAACTTCACTAGTCTTTATCTAGAAATTGAACTAATAAAAAGTACAGAGTATGGGTAACAGATGAAATAAGTATATAGTCAGCTGTCTTAGTCAGTGTTCTGTTGCTGTGAAGAGACGCCATGACAAAAGCAACTCTTAGAAAGGAAAGCATTTATCTGGGGGCTTGCTCACAGCTTCATGGGGTTAGTCTGTTATCATTATAGCCGGCAGCATGAGCAGTAGCTGAGATCTCCATCCTGACTTTCAGGCAGAAAGACAGACAGACAGACAGACAGACAGACAGACAGACAGACACACACACACACACACACACACACATACACACACACACACAGAGGGCCCACTGTGGGCTTTTGAGACCTCGAGGCCCACTCCCTCCTCCAACACTGCCACACCTGCTCAAGTGAGGCCACACCTCCTAATCCTTCCCACACCCTGGTGGCTAGCATTCAAATATGTGAGCCCCTGGGGACCACTCTCATTCACACAAGCTCGTCAATGTATTTACAGATGTCTAGTTGTATTTGTGTGTATGTGTGTGTTTCTGGGTATGTGTCCCACATGTGTGTGGATACAGAAGGGGGATGAGAGCCCCTGGAGCTGGGGTTACAGGCAGTTGTGAGCTACCTGACATGGTGCTGGGAACTGAGCTGCAGTTGTCTCAGGAGTAACAAGTGCTCTTAATTGCTGGACCATCTCTCCAGCCTTCTCTGTGTTTTTTGTTTGTTACGCTGTGTTTTGTCTGAACACTACTGTGTTTCAGAGTCTCTTCTAAAATACTGGAGACAGATGGTGAACAAAGATGGCGCTCTTAGTGGAGCGCACAGTCTGGCGGGGACAAAGTAAATGTTAAATGATGTTGATGGTAAGAAAATGCCGGGTGTGGTGGCTCACGCCTTTAATCCCAGCACTTGGGAGGCAGAGGCAGGTGGATCGCTATGAGTTCAAGGCCAGCCTGGTCTACAAAGTGAGTTCAGGACAGCCAGAGCTAATACAGAGACCCTATCTCAAAAAACAAAAAACAAAAAACAAAACAAAACAAAAGAAAAAATGTCAGTGATGCATGTGGTGAAAATGAAATGAGAATGCGGTAGATGTGGATGGTTATATCAGACTCAGCAGGGAAGCCGTATCCAAGGAAACTGACACCCTGATGCCCAGAAGTGTCCAGCCTTATGCAAACCCTCAAGAAGAATGTTCCAGGCGAAAGAAAACCACTAATATGAGGCCACGACGCCTGGAACTAATTTAGTGTATTTGGAGAATTGGAAAACAGGTTTTGTGGCTGCAGCATGATAAATAAAGGGAAAAGTGATTGAACGGTTGGGAAGAAGGCAAGGGCCAGATGGTAGGAGGTCTGGGGCACACTACTCTTAGTAGTGTGAGTTCACTCTCGTTCGGTGGCAAGCATCTGGAATGCTTTTGGGGAGCAGGAATGTAATGGAGCTCGTGCTTTAACAAGAGTGTCCTAAGTGGAGAGCATGTTTGGGGAAAAGCTGGCTGAGACTGCTGTCATTGGCAGCAAGGTGGAGGCAAATACACATTTGGGGAGTATTGTTGGAGGTGGGTTGCATTAGGGAAGAGGGAAGGGGTGTTGTCTCACAGCTTGGTATATGTAATGCCGTTGAGGCTGAGACTAGGCTGGGAAGGGTCTGAGAGCGGAAAGTTATTCCAGAGTACAATTCTGTTTATATATAACATATTACAATTGAAATACTCAGTAGACACTAGCGGGTGCCAGCTAAGTAGCACATCTCCAGATGTGGGCACTGATTGGCCAGGGAAGTAGCTTGGGTAGAGTGCTGCCAGCATGTTCACGGGCCAGGTTCTCGGGAGTGGGGCTGTGAGGGTAGAAGAAGGCCTGAAGCAGTGAGGTGGCCTGTGGTGAGGCCACACGTGGCTCTGTTGTCACACTCCCAGATTCAGAGCACAGGTGGAAGGGCCAGAGAAGGAGTGAGGGAGCTGCAAACTGAGAAGGGCAGAGGATGCTCATTTTACTCTGACACTTTTCTTAACTGCATCTCCTCTCTTTACAAAAATACATCCATTTGGCATCAGTGTTCAAAGTTGTATCTTTAATAAGAGAAGTGTCCCTTTGGCTATTAACCTCTTCAGGGAGCCTTTTCTGGGTAATGGACTCTCTCATTTCTAAGTTCCTGTTGGTTTCTGTCCTTTATTTCCTCTCCATTTCTGGGGCCCACTTTCTCATTCTTTGTCTAGCTCCGTAGCTTGCCTGTGCTTACATTTGTCTTAGTGATGTGCTGAAGTAAGAGCTGCCTGCTAGTTACTCTCAGGTGTCGTGACAGATTTTGATAAGTGTTCCTCCATTCTCTCCCCAGCCTGTCTCAGTGTCACCTGGAACATAATGTGTACCCCATGGGCATTTGTCCCAACCTGTCTTCCTAAGTAGGGGGTCGAGTCCAGCTTTCTGGCTTGCTGCATGATCATGTTTCGGTGGGAGGGCGCTGTCCTGATCTTGATGCTGACGTCTGCCCCGTGTTCCAGGTGCAGCAGTTACAGGGAGTGTACAACTTGCAAGAACAGCACTTCTGGACACTCTGCTCTGACGTTTATGTTGGGACCTTGAAGCTCATAGTCGCCCCTGATGCTGACGCCAGGTGGATCCTAAGCCAAACACATAATATTTTCACTCAGGTATGACAGGTTACAAACCTCTTCTAAGAAACTTACATTTCTCTGTACCTTGTTGCTAGCTTTAAAAATCCATATAAAATATAGGAGCAACTAAAGTAAAAGAAGACTAAACATTGTTCTCCAATTAGAGTCAAAATTTGGAAGGTCTTTATTTTCCTTGGTATTTGTTTTTCCCTTTCAGTGCTGGGTATTAGTCCGGGGCCTTCCGCTTTAGTTAGTACTGTTGGCTGGCGTCGAAATATCCTGCTAAGCAGAATTACTTCTCTGAGACGTGTGTCACTGCATATGTATCTCTCTTTTTGTCTCCCTTCACATTTTCAGACGTGACTAGTGAAATTCAAAGCATTACATGAAGTAGAGACTCAGCCTTCTGATGAGAGACCCACATGCTTAGGGTCCTTATGGAAGAATTAGGGACAGATCGAGTGTTAATTAATTAGGATTTACATAATCCTAATCTTAGATGCACATAAGACCCAGCTATACTGTGTGCTGGTACCACTCGTTTAGAATTTTAACAGCGTTCTGAGCAGACAGAGTTTATAAACGTGCCTCATCTATATCATGCATTTATAACGAAGCCTTCGAGGCCTCCGCACTGTATCTGAATACTTCTCATCTGCCTCCATGTTTCGGGGACAAAAGGAGAACAAGGTGGCAGTAAGCTATGTGCTGCCTTCTCCAGACCACGGACCTCTCCTTTACTCATGTCTTCTCCCAGTGTCGCCTCCCCTAGAGCTGCTTCTGCCCTCGCAGTGCGGCTTCCGTGGGCCTCTGGGCACCCTGCACGCTCCCGACTTTGTCACTGCGGGGCTTTTGTGGGCCTCTGGGCACCCTGCACGCTCCCGGCTTTGTCACTGCGGGGCTTTTGTGGGCCTCTGGGCACCCTGCACGCTCCCGGCTTTGTCACTGCGGGGCTTCCGGCTTTGTCACTCAATCCTGGTTTTCCCTGTGAAGAGGACTGTGGTTGTGTGTTGGGGCTGCTGAGACTGTAGGGTCAAAGGGAAGCCTCTTGAAGCTGAAACCTGGTTTTGGAAATGGGAGGATATGAATGTTCTGTTTCAGGAACTACATGTGGACTTTTAATATTTCCAGCCTTTTTTATAAGCTAAGGTCCCCAGTAGTTGATTTTGTTCCGTGTAGCTACCAGGGGATGCCCTTTGAGGCTAGCGGTGAGGGCAGTTAACCCGTTCTGTGGTGGCGCAAGCCTTTAATCCCGGCACTTGGGAGGCAGAGGCAGGCAGATCTTGTGAGTTCGAGGCCAGCTTGGTTTACAAAGCAAATCCAGGACAGCCAAGGCAACACAGAGAAACCTTGTCTGGAAAAACCAAAAAACCAAACCAAAACAAAAAAACCTTTCCCACCCCACCCGGAGCGGGAACACATCTCTAAAATAGCTTTACTCCTTCCTACGCTTAAGGATTTTAAAGTTTTTTAAAATCTTTAAAAATTTTTGTCACGTACCAGAGTAGACTGTTTAGATAATTTATTTCCTTTTCTGCGGTAGTAATGCGTGTCCTTGTAGCATGAGTAAATGTCACGGCTTGCTGTAGCAAATTTCATTTCACGAAATGTAAATTGTTAAATCAGCTTATTTTAACTTACGTCTTGCTCATAACTCACACTTATCAAAATGAAACCCAGTTTACTGCTTTTTTCTCTTTTTAAATTTTATTTATTTATTCACTTTACATCCTAATTGTAGCCCCTTTCCCTCCTCTCCTCTCAGTCCCTTCCTCTCTCCCTCTTCCCCCATACCCCTCCCCAATTACTCAGAAAAAAGGAACCCCCAAACCACCCCCCACCCAGCTCATCAAGTCACTTTGAGGACTGAGCGCATCCTGTTCCCCTGTGGCCTGACAGGACAATCTCACCAGGGAGGAGTGATCAGAAAGCATGCAAGAAAGTCCACGTCAGAGACAGCTCTCCTTCCCCTAAATAGACCCACATGAAGCCTGAGCTGCCATCGGCTACCTCCGTGTAGGGGGCCTAGGTCCAGTCTATGCTTGGCCCTTGATTGGTGCTTCTTGTGGAGCTCCTGTCACTTTTAGGTCCTTTTCTCTTCCCCACCCCCCACCCCACTTTTCCACAAGACTCCTAGGCTTTGCTCAGTATTTGGCTGTGAGTCTCATGCTTGGTTGATCCTCTCAGAGGACAAGGATGCTAGGCTCCTGTCAGTAAGCATAGCAGAGTATCGTTAATAGTGTCAGGGGTTGGCTCTCTCTGATGGGGTGGGTCTTAGGCTGGCCCAGGCATTGGTTGGACATTTTCTCAATCTCTGCTCTATCTGCTCTGTTTAGTTTAGTTTAGTTTTGAAGGGTTTCATTGTATAGCCTTGGCTGTCCTGGACTCCCTTTGTAGGCCAGGCTGGCCTCAAACTCACAGAGTTCCAGCTGCCTCTGCCTCTGCTAGAATTACAGGTGTGCACCACTGTGCCCAGCTTCTGTCTATTCTCTTGAGGGGGACAATTTCACGACCCTTCACTGAGATGTCCCAGCATGCTGCGAAGCCTGATGACCTCCCCAAGGTACCAAACACAAAATAAATAGATGCAAGGGTAACTACATCAGCTTTGTAAACTCACTGGTGCTTCTTACATAGCAAGCTTCTAGTCTTGGTAAGAAGGAGACCTTCCTGCTGAATCTCCCATGTGTTTGTTGAACCCTGGGTGTCGTCCTTACAGCTGACCCAAAGTAAGAATGTAAGAAATGGTCATTGGTTAAAGAATTTGTGTCTGTGTAAAAGCTTGTATTAAGATAACTTTAAATTGAAAGAAACAGAAACTAGAGAATTGTATGTTTCTATTTATTACAACTATGGGGCATTGTCCTACTTAATATCATTTCTCAGAGTCGCCATTTCTCTTAAGCTGCTAAGGAGATGGGCTTATGTGTAGCAATGTGGTGTAGGGACGGGAGCTGCTGCAAATCAGGTAGGTGCTCAGACTCCTATGGGAGCAGTAGTTAGTTGTGACCCAGCACCTAAGCCCTAGGCTTTCTTGTGTGTCAAAGTCTTCTTGTTATCCATCTAAACTAACTTTCAGAAGTTATTATCAGTTGACAGTTAGAAGGATGGAAAGTTTGTGTTTACTTAGAAACAGAACAGAAAGCAAGGCTCTGGAATAGAAGGCATTTCAATGGCCTATGGTTTTTGTTTTCAGCTGGTCAAGATTACTTGTTAATCTTTTAATGGTGTATTTCACAGTTATAATTACAGCCTTAAACTTTTAATATACCTTGTTTTGTTAGAAATAATGTTTGAAGAAAAAAGTCTTAAATGTATTCAAAGAAAGATCTGGAATATGCCTGAGGTTCATTATCTTCCTCGGTTCCTCAAAGCACAAAAGACAGCCACGCCTACTACACCTTCTCTCCTGGCAGAATCCCTACTTCATTTCCCAGCTCTCCCTCCTATGCCTGTTAAGTCCTAAGCCCCAACTTCCTAAGCCCCCAGCATCCTGAGCCCCCAGCTTCCTGCTTGTGCCTTTTGTGTTCTGTTCTCTGACCTCAAAATAGAAGTGAACAGCTATATCCAGGAAGGAATCAAAAAGCCTCCTCCCAAACACAAGTTAGAGTCCCTAAGTTACAGAAGCCCCGCCCCCTCCGCCTCCTCCAGTCTCCCGCGTTCATAACCCTCCCTTTCTCTGCTCAGCAGCCTCATTCAGGCTCCTGGTCCCTGCTTGAGTGATATGCACAGAAGAAGGGCTCGGCTTCCCATCTCTAAATTGGTTTCTGGTTTTCTACCCTCTCCTACTCTTTTTTTTTTTTTTAATGGGCTTGAATGTTTAATGAGTATTAATTGTTTGCCTGCTCTGTCTGCAAACTTCTTCTTAGCCATTTTTCTCCTATCTTTCTTTATTATATGTATCTAAAGTTCAGAAGGCTGACAACCGTGGGATCATGCATATCCCTAGCTTTGCTGTTTTACGTTAAACCATATAGTGTAAGTGCTCATTGACTGGGTGGTAGTAGTGGACACAGTATTGATAGCATCAGCAATTCTGGCACTGACAGCCCACTAGGTGACAGGTACTGTGACAGGAATTAACACATTAATTACCACAGGGTGGTTTTACAGAAAAAGAAACCAGGGTCCTTTGTTTCTGTTTGTTTGGAGATGCTGAGTAAACATGTTGGTTATTCTCACTAAGTAGCACAGGCTGGCCTTGAACTTGCTCTGTAACTAGGCCAGCTTCCAGGTTGTTGTCCTCCTGCCTCAGTGGCTCTGCTTCTGTCGGTTAACTGCCAATAACCAGTTACATTGTCATTCCTGTCTTAAAATTTAGTCATATGTAATTATATTTCATTAATTCTGTAGTATCTTTTATGGAAAATAGTTGTGTGTGACTTTGTTTTACATTTTTAAAAATTGTATATGTGTGTGTGGGTGTTTTGCCTGCACGTATGTCTGTGCATCATGTGTGTGCCTGGTATCAGCAGAGGCCACAAGAGGAGTTACAGATAGTTGTGATCTACCATTTGGGTGCTGGGAATCTAATCTGTGTCCTCTGGAAGAGCAGACATTGCTCTTAACCTCTGGGCTATTTTTCTAGCCCCCCTTTTGCATTTTAAAGGGATAAAGATGACATGTTTAGTCAAAAAACACAAGCATAAATGTGTCTACGGCTTTGGCCCATTGAGAATACGAGTATAGCAATTTCTATAGTCACATTTCTGATTGTTTTTCTACTTTACACAACAAAGAGTATTGCAGGAAGATAGTCCAGGCCTGCAGACCAGGCTAACTTCTCTGAAGGGTTAAAATTACTAGTTGCCTTTTGTATTCAAGAGGCCGCAGTCTACTGGGATAGCTGTCGCCGTTTCCTGTGATTAAACTCTAGATCACTTTGTATCAGCAGTAGGTCACTTGCCAGAAGAGTTCTTGGAAGTTTGGCTCTCTCTTTACTTGGAAGGAATTTGAAATGAACACTGGGAACTGGAGAACCAAGCTGCCCATCCCACTGGGACAGGTGGATGCAGCAAATGACTGCTTTGTCTTTGCTTTTGGATTGAGCTTTTGTGGAAAGCTGTTATCCCCTCTGGGGACTGATACCAGTTTGAGTAATTAACTCATGATTATGCAAAAATAATTTATCTTGCCCCTTTGTTTTTCTCTTTCCTTTTCATCGCCTTGGGCTACTCATTTCTTATTACTGTCTTCCCCATGTTAAGACTGGAGTAATGAAAATGGCAGGCAATAAAAGGAACCCAACTGTTTTGCCCATTTTACTTTCATTAGCATTTTGTTTAAAAAAAAAGATATTAAACAATGTTTGGGCAATATTTTTATGTTCTATTAAGATTACACATATAAGAATTTTGCAGAAGAGTTAGTTCCTCCCTCGTCCCAGCACCATCTGGACTGAGTTAATCAAATCATAGACTTGTAGTAAATCAGAATAATTTATGATAACAACCTTTGTACTATGTGAAATTTTTTTCTCATACATTCACACACGGTCCTGACAACAGTGTCTGTTCTAGGGTAGTGGGCTTATTAACTGCTTGTTAAGTACTAGACAGTACAGATAAAACTCATGAAAATTTGTAATGCTGATTTTATCAACACTTTCACAGTGAGGAACACTGGGCTTTATTTTTGATTTGTAGGTAAAGCTCATAGAAGCATGAAGCCCTTCTCCACAAGTCTTTAAGCCAAAGTAGTAACTAGTTGGAGGCAGGTAAAGGGCATATTTCCTGTGCTAACAGCCTAGGGTCTGTCTAGCTTTTTATTCTACTAGAATAGATCCTAAAGCTAGCTCATGCATTCATCAGTATTGCACAGACCCCTCCCACTTGCGTTCCAGAAAAAATAATCCATAATAGAAATGAGTGTTTCGAGGAGCCTAGCAATTACTGTCATGAGGTCACATTAAAACCCCTTTATCCCTTATGGGTACGTACCCTGTAAAGTAATAGCAACAGTAGTCGTGGTTCTTTTTTCTTCCCTTCCCCCTTGTAGTTATAAGTAGCTTTTGATTGAAAGAATGAAATTAATAAGATTTTATTTCGTTCAGTAATATTTATTGACCACTTGCTTTGTGTCAGATATTGCTGAAATTTCTGGGAGTCTGGAATGCAAAAGAGACAAATATGTTTCTCCTGGAGAGATTATATTATAATTATAATGAGGGAACAGAAATAATAAACACACTGAATAAGTAATCTTTATGTGGCAGTGTAGGTGCTTCCAGAGCGTAGTGGTCACGTGTTGACTTGACAAAGTGGCAGGTCTCTGGATAAGAGTGAAAGGGGAGGAGTCTAGAGGTGTTTCCTCTATGGCATCACCATCTGATAAACAGTGTTTTCTTCTTTTTCTCATTACCGCCTCCTCTCTAGGCCCCTGGTAGAATATAAACTCTGTGAAGACAAGGCAATTTTTAAATGTTTTTCCTCTTGTTTTTTGTATTCTTAGGTGAGAGATGAGGGACTGTTGCTTGGAAAACAGTAAACACAAAACTAAATACTTGTTAGATTAAAAAGTGATGTGTTTTATAAGGGTTGTAGAATCAGTGAGGGACGAGCTTCACGATGTGATGTCTGGGTGGAGGTGTGCTGAGAGTGTCTGTGGCCATCTTAACGTGCCTGGTTCACAGGGGGTCCAATATAGCTAAGTGGAGTAAATAGGGGGAGGAGTTAACAATGAGATCAAACAGGAAGCCAGGAGCTATAGTCCATGGCAGCATGGTGGCCATTGTAAGGACTAAGGGAGGTCAACTGATGGACAGTTGGAGGCATAGATGCGTGCCATTCTAGTTACATACTGAGAACAGTCAGAAATGGGAAAGCCAGGCCACAGGCATTGATAAAATCTAGACAAGAGCTGGTTGTGGTAGGTTCAAAATGATGGAGATAATGTAAAACGGTCAAGCTCTATGCTTGGATAATTATTTTGGAGGGAAAGCCACCAAGGTTTATAAGTAGGTTGGATTTTGGAGAAGCAGAAAGACCTTTAGAAGTGGTACTGAGGGTAGGTTAACTGGTTTGATGGTCCTGTGCTGCTTCTTAGATAACCCCAGTAGAACTGTCAGGTAGCTGCAAGTTCCAGTCTGGACAGACAAACATGGGGGTGTGAACACATACAAAGGTTGACTTACAGTCTGGCTGTAGAGGTCATTAGAGAACTAGTGTAGATTGTATATGGAACAGTATGAGCAATTTGGAAGTTGCTTGACAGTTTTAGAAAGTAGTGAGAGGTAAACTTAGGGTTGAATGACTACAAGAGCAAAGGAATTAGAGACAGTGGGTCTGAACACATTTTGGGAACTGCGGCTATCCACAGGAGACTGTACCAGGCATGAGGGGATGTTGGGTTAAGTAAGAGTTTTTGTTTTGTTTTAATGGTAGAAGTTGTAGTGTGTTTGAACACTAATAGAAATGATCCAGTTGACAGAATAAAATTGATAATATAGAAGAAATAGGGGGCAACTTGGAAAGCAAGTAGCAAGCTCTTACCCCAAACTGAACAAATTGGAATTTAAAATGAGTAACCAATTGTTAGTTGTGATTATTAAATAAATTCATATGTTGCCCTAGGAAGATTTAGCCTCTGGTGAGCTGCTGTTAGTAGGTGGCTAACTAATCAAGCACTGCCATGTCCTCTCACAGTGATGGTAAATAGATAACTCCATCTAATAACACAAGGCAGGGCATGTGACTAATGGCATGGATTTTTTTGGTAGTGGCTTGACAACTTACAATGAAAATAGATTGTTTCTTAGAGGCAGAAGACAAAAATAATTCCATTTTCAAAGACAGATGAGGTGTTGCTTGCTTTCCTACTGCTTTTCTAGAACGTTCATCTGTTATAGATTTGATGTTCTGATTTCTCTTTCTAACTTTTCAGGCTGGAGTGAGGCAGCTTTATGTACAGATCGACTTTGCGGCGATGTAGTCAGTGAAAAAGAAATCGTTTGAGGACCAAAACTTTCCAGTACTGTACAATCCAAAACATTGTACTACCCAGTGCTCTAAAACAGAGAGGCCGCCACTACAGCCCGGAAGCGCCAAGCAGTGCAGGTAGAGGCAGCTGTGTGCTGGAGACCACAGCCAGATCCTGCCCAGACTGTTGCCTTGTGTGCTTTTCCCTCCAAGCCATTTTGAATCTAAGGTTCTGGGTTTGTTCTAGGGTGTTGGGTTATCTTTTTCCCCACTGGGGGCTCTTGCTGACCACCTTCAGCCCATCTTTATCATCCCCCCCAGCCTGTGAGAAATTCAGACCGTGGCCTCCAATCCTCTGAATGTCTTCACTAAAGCTGCTGGACACCACTGCTTTTATTCCCACAAGACCAGTGTTGTTTTTACAAAAGGAAGCCCGTTTTCTATGTAATGTCACAGTTGTTGACGTTCTTCAGTGTAATCATACATTTGTAAAATTGTTTGTACCTTGCAAACTTACGAACCAAACCATATTGGGTTTTCAAAGTGCCTTTGTATCAGAAATATATTTGCCAGCATAGAAATGTACCATCAAAGGTCATATGTATGTTTTTTTTAATGGATATTCTGTAATTTGTGCAAAATAAGACTTGCTAGTAAGATATATAATTGTCTTTGTGTATTTCCAGCTTAGATTTAAATATATTAAATTTCTTGTCATGTGAAAAATGACATTATTTTGCTTTATAAAATAACAGTGAAAACATTTACTTTGTGGACTATTTTCAAAAGTGAAAATACATTAGAAAAACTTATTTAGCCCTAAAACATCTGCTACATTACAGATTACTATACAAACCTTCACTTGTCTAGGGTAAATTTTCCAGTATCTTTTCTTGCCATTTTTATAGATTCTATTAATGACAGGAAGAAACACCACAGGGTTGGCGGAAATAATTATGATAGTGTCATTTTACATCGCCATATTGTTTTCAGGTTCCAAGTAGGACAGCTTGTTTTCCTGGTTTTGCTTGCACAAATACAAATTACTTCCAGCAATTCTAGGACAGCATTTGAGTATGAACTACTATCACGACGGAGCAAATGTGATGCCAGAGAATTCTAACATGGCGTCTTTCAAATAGTTGATTCTCTAGGGTCTTGAGTATGTGGAAATAAAATAGTGATGGGCATGATGTGCACTTTTCATCCCAGCATCCCAGAGGCCAAGGCAAGGGAGCTCTGTGAGTTCCAGGCCAGCCTCGTCTACATAGTGAGTTCTAGCACAGCCAGGGCTACACAGAGAGACCCTGTCTCAAATTAAAAGTAAATTGCAATTTGAGATGATAGGAGCTTAACTGTCAAGAATTGTTGGTGTTTTCTGAAGATTTGCTATTTGGGTGAACAGTTGTCCATTGCACAACGACATTTATCCCAACAAATACTTCCTTTAGTTTAAATAAAGTGACATTGCTAGCAAATTATAAAAAAAAAACCAAAACAACAAAACCTTCCAAGGCAAAAGTATTAAGAGACACTTCATCAGTAAGGTGGCAGAATTTGCTGTTGATTTTTTTTTTACCTGAGATTTTGAGGACCTTTTCTCATACAATTTATGAACTATTCTGCATGAGGAGAGCTATTACACTCTCAGCTGCAACAGAATGCCACACAGTGCCCATGGTGCCCTTTTTATAAATCAAGTTGTAATTTCAAAACCTGTTTGCTTTCTGCCATGCAGTTCTAAAGCTGTGGATCCCTGCAGGAGATTGTGTTTGATTGAAACAAGTGCTGTAGCTTTCAGGAGGGAAAGTACAAGTGGAAATGGCCTCATACTGTACTGTGTTTTTGTTTTTTTTCATTTCCGTTCTGAGTAGTTGAGCTATCCCAGGATAAGCTGTGGGTTGGGGCATGCTGCTGAAAGTGACAGGTCTAGATGAAGGCCTTTGCACACTAATCCTGGTGACTATTGACATTGCACATGTGGTGTCACATGTGCTATGAGATTTACCAAATTTGCTTTCCGTTGGACCCTGAGTTCCAAGCAGAGTTTTTGTCAGAACATACCATTCTGTTTAACTAGACCCTAGAGCACAAATCATTGTTTAACTAGACCCTCAGTGCCGAAACCCGTAAATGTTGCTGTGCCCTTTGACAAGGCATAGAATATATCTGATGTGAAGCTAACTTTGCACTTTGTTCCAAGAGCTTGCCCGCTCGTGCTTAATTAATGTGACCAGAAACAGCTCTTCACAGACAAAGGCTTGTCTTAGTGTTCTTGATACAGATGTATTACTAACAGCTAGCTTCACTAGGAAATGCTACCTGGTTATAGTAATAAAATAAAT
Organism: Acomys minous; assembly: GCF_964271855.1. Lineage (NCBI taxonomy): Eukaryota > Metazoa > Chordata > Mammalia > Rodentia > Muridae > Acomys > Acomys minous. The sequence continues at coordinate 71,854,968 of NC_140496.1, read as the reverse complement.
TTCTAATACTCCTAACATTAGCTAATGTTCTTACCAGGAAAAAAAAAAAGCAGTCAGTCTGAGTGTAAATTTGCCAATCTATGAATAACCAAAGTTTATTTTTTCTCTGAATAACAAACTTACATTTTTCAGGGAATGTTTATTTTACTAGATAAACATCCCCAAGTAGGTGTATTTTAAAAAATTTACTGCATTACTTGTTGGAGAACTTGACCTAAGTCCAGTTTGCTCCTTTTGAAAACTCTGTGTAGGTCTTTCTGAAGGCTAGTTTGTACTTACATGTAGGTGAGCAGTCCCCACTGTCACACCACTCTCTTCTGTAGCGGAGGCATGGAGACACATGTCATTGTGATTTCCCTTTATCTAGATTCTTCAAACCTACACACATGTACCAGTAACCAAAATACTGTGACTTCTGTGTGCCTCCTCAGAGCAGCCGAGCCACTAGCCGGCTATGTAGCTCTCAGAACTCCCATGATTTTACAGACCAATGTGGGAACCAGCCCGGTGAGAATGCTGGGATTTCAGAGTAACGCATTACCACAGATTTTCACACCTAAGCAAAGGCTGTGCTGGGAACAGTCTGCTTGCTTCTACCTCTACTTGCAGATGGGAAACCTGAGGTCCAGAAAAGCTGCCATTTCCTTAAGATTACAGGGTTAAGTGGTGACAAAGCCAAGGCTCAAAACAACCATCCAGTCAAGAGTTCTTTACCCTGCACTGTGCTGCTCCCGTGTGACGTTGCCATTCTGTAAATGTGACTAAATATGGCTTGTAAATAAAGAATTCTGACCTCTGGGTTTGGTTCATTAAGGCACTTTATAAATGGAATGTTGTCTCTTTTTTTAATATATAATTAAGAAGTTTATATTATTTCTATAGTACTTGTTGTGGGATATATTATAGTAATTATTTTTTCTTCTTCCAGAACCAGCTAGCTGTTGGACTGAAAAAAGGGGGGGGAAAACCCAAAAAAAAAAAAAAACAAAAACAAAAAGTACTATAAAAATTTTTTACTTATGAGTGAATTTTTATTAATTGCCCCAGGCTCAGTCCAGTTTAATGCTGGCTTCCTTTTCTAATTTTGCTTAGATGCTATAAACTGGTTCCTTTCAGATACTAGGCTGTTTCAGAGGTCATGCCATTTCAGCCCTGCCTGCCACTCTCTTGTTCAATCACTGGAGAGTGTTTTTACTTTAAGTTTTTTTCAGAGCTGTGTATAGGGGACAGTAAACGAGACATCTTTTACTTCAAAATCTTAATCAGAACTGCAAATATTAGGCCACTGCTTTTGAACTCTTTGTAAATTCATTACCTTGGCCAATGTAAGGGTTTTTGTTTTGTTTCCCCTTACAAAAAGTCACCCTGTTGAAACATTTTTTTTTCCCAATTCATAAGAATCATAAGGGGGAAAGTTTTTTTTGCTTTTGTTTTTGAATTCTCTGAAGAACATTAAGTTTCATGAAAAACTCTCAAGATATGATTTCCAGAGGCCACCTTGATGATTCAGATCTCTGTCACAGAATCAAGACAGACACAGTGAAAGACTGTGAGCTAAGGAGTGTTTGCAGAAGTGTGGCAGAGAGGTGTAGCGCTCGTTAAAGGCCAAAAGGGCGGGGCTTCTTTGATGAGCTCGTTTGGGCTTAAACTTAGCCATTTTCTAACTGTAGATAACACAGAAAACAAGGTGGATATCCTGTACTAAGTAGTTACGTATCCGGGTACTTCATGGCTTTTCTCATTTTCTCACATTTTTATAAAGAGAATTTTGCATGATTTTATGAATGTAAAATGTAGTTCATGATTCTCACAGCACAAGGAAGGAATCCTTATCTTGGGAGAGTCTGTGGTACAGCAGCAATTCACAGTCTTTTCTGATGATTATTTTTATAAGCCAGTCAGCAACACTTCCAAGACCCAAGAAGGTGTCGCTGTCCCCAGTAGACTCCTGGGAAATCAGCGAACACTCATGGTGCTGTTGCTATGGGAATATTTATGAACTGCCTCCAGCTTGTTTCTTCCTGTGCTCTAAGAGGTCTGCCTTATAACTTGGCTGCGGGTCCAAACTCATGCTGGGGGAAATGGCACTAGAATTCCTTAAGCCCATTTAAAAAGCTGGGCGAGGTGGTGCACGTCTTTAATCCCAGCACTTGGGGGCAGAGGCATGTGGATCGCTGTGAGTTCGAGGCCAGCCTGGTCTCCAAAGAGACTCTAGGACGGCCAAGATATGAACCCTGTCTCGAAAAACCATTAAAAAAAAAAAAAGCAAAGAGAGAGTTTAGTTTGAAGTCATGGTGGAGCTACTCTACTCACTGCAGACACTAAAGATAGTGTCGTCTGTGCCAGCATGAAGAATGCCTGCCCTTAAGGACATTGCTGGGGAATTGTCAAGCACACTTCAGTTTTCAGAAGGTTCAAGTGGTCTCTGATTTACAACACTGCAGTTTACATAAACCTTTTCAGTAGAAGAAATCTGTTTCATAAACATGAGCCTGTACTTTGACCACAGCTTTGAAAATGAATTTGTAATTTTGACCATGATGGTGGAAAAATAAAAAACCAAAAAAATTCTTACATATGCCTTTATACCCCCCAACTCAGTGGCTTGTGCTTACATGCTCATGAGATATTCAGCTACCAGTAACTCTTGGTAGATAACAGCAGACACAAACTGAAGCTGGAACTCACTGCAGGAGACATCGCAGCAGCTCTGGTGTTTTGTAGACTGGATCTCTGTCCGTTCTGTCCATCCCCCCTGTCCCCGACCCCACCTCCAGGTAGTAAGTTACTCAGTCTTTGCCGTGTTCTTGGGGATTTGGTGAAATGGAGACTGCACTATGACGTTCTGGTCTGCACTGCCACACTGGGGATCGTGCTGCCTCCTGTATGTGGGTGAAGAATTCCCATGCTGCTGTTGCTATCAGGATAGTCCACTCTCCCTGAGTGTCTTGCCATCCAAAAGTCTTTCAGAGGTATTCCTTGAAGGTGCTTCTATGAGAACACTATGTGTATTAAGTGACTTAAATGTCCCTAGAATACATTTACCTTTTTGTCTTTGTTTGCCTTCAACTAGGTTTTGTATATTTTCTCCCCTAATTCGGAAATAATGTGATGGAAGGGTTGCCAGGTGCCTTCTTCATATATCCAGAACACCCACGCAATTCACTTCCCTGCCCGTAATGGCTGTAAACAAATGGCCAATTCTGGACTTGGAGTTGATCCTTTTGGTGACGATGACACATCGAAACATTTCTAAAAATGCTCACACACAAGCCTAGGTAGGAAAGTCACATTTAAGGGGCTTGGATGGTTTGAAAATGCTACAGGGAACAATTGTCCAAGTGCACTACAACAGATCCGCAATGTATATTTCATTTTCTTTTACTTGCGCGCATTCACGTATGTATTTTGTTTAACTGCAGTGTGTTTAAAAATGATCATAAACAGCTGTATTGAAACTTTGTTTTCAATTAAATTTCTGTTTAAAAGTCTTCCCGAGTCATGTCTCTGAGTTGAATAGACCTGAAGGAACACTTGCCAATTTTCCACGAGAGGAAATGCTAAGGTGTCTTCACATTGCCCAGAAGCATCTCCTACAGACCCTTCTTTTAGCTCAAATCCTTTTCGTGGTCTTGCTTGAGATTCCACTAGCCTTGCCTTGTGCTTACCTCACTCTATATGGATGGCTGCGCCTGACATGAGGCTGACCGCACATCTCATACCAGCCTCCATGACCCTTCCATGGCTTTCTCCCTTGTCAGCAGTAATTTCTTTCTAAAATAATTTTTGCCAGGTATGATGGTATACATCTTTAATCTCAGTTCCCAGGTGGGTCTCTGTGAGTTTGACGCCAGTCCAGTCGGCACAGTTTCAGTACAGCCAGGGCTACAAATTAAGACCCTGTCTCTAAATAAATGATTTTTAAGATGAGCATTTTTTTCCTCCAGAAAAAATCTAAAGCCATTTTGTCACAGGAAATCTTCTCAGGACAGCCTCTTTGCTGTCAGTCCTGCCTGTCCTGTAGGGACAGCTGCAGCTGTGTCCTCTCAGATTCTCAAGAGTGGACCTGTGCTGCTTGCAGTGTCTTGAGCCCACAGCTCCTAGCCCTCTGGTTTCACTTCTGTTTGGGAAGAGTTTTGTAAAGGCCATCAGTGGTACATCTGTCATGCTCACAGCAGAGCTGCCAACATACAAGGCAGAATAGAAATACAATTTTCCTATCCAAATTGCTTCTGAGTGACTGTTTTATTCAGAATTTATAGAATCTTGAAACTGAAACATAGCCACCTCTGCTTCCTGAACCTCCTATCACAAAGTCCTTCCCTTCCTTTGAAATCCTTGGAATTCTCCTTTCCCATTCCAGGACTACTAATGGGTTCCAGGACTTGACTGAAGGCATGTGAGAACTGCCCATCTTCCCACCTAGTCCCAGCTTTGTCCTAAACATCTCAGCCCCTCACACCAACACAGAATGAACTGGCACCTTGGCAGGGAATAAGAGGCCTCCACTGGGCTGGTCTTTCACTTGCTCACCTTGCTGCCCTGCTGCACACAGCACTTTTTCTGGCTAGGTCTGGAGCACCTGTCAGGGAATGTCTACCTTTGCTGTGTTACCTGGAATTAGTCAGTGAAAGTCCACAGTGGCCTGTGAACAGTTGCTACAATCTTTTCAGCAGACATAAGACAAATGTAAACAGAATGGCAGCAATTTACTATTTTGCATTCTATTTCAAGAGAAAGAGAAAATTAACATTGAACATTGTCAGCCCTACTACTCTACCTCCAATCTTAAAAAACAAAAACAAAAAACAAACAAACAAAAAAACCACCTCAAACTACCAGTGTACCAGTGGGGCTGGAGAGATGATTCAGTGGCTAAGAGTGGTGCTCTTTCAAAGGACCCTTCAATTCTCCACATCCAGGTGTAGCTCACAACCATCTGTAATTCCAGTCCTGGGAGATCTGGTGCCCTCTTCTGGCCTCCATGGATACTGCATGCATGCGGTACACAGCCACAGGTGCACATTAAAATAATGAGTAATGTTTTTTTTTAAGTATACCATGAAATTCATGCTTTCCTGTGTCAGAAACATTGACCATTCAATCATATCTAGGAGCCTGATGAGGCACCACTAGGATGCATACAGCCCAACACAGTAAGCAATCAAAATGTACTGGAGAAAAAGAAAAACAAGCTGGAGAGACGGCTCGGTGGATTAAAGGTTTGCTGAACAAGCATGGTATCATGAGTTCAGATCCCAGTATCTACATAAAAACCTAGGCATGCAAGGGGGTCTGCTCAAACTATTGCATTAAGCAACAATACAAGTAGTAAACACTGAACCCCTACTCTGATCTATCCAATGGACAGGACATTCTCCACAATTATGTGGAGAGATGGGACTGACTCTGACATGAACTCTGGTGCTTCATATTTAACCACTTCCCCTTGGTAGGGAGACCTGGTAGCACTCAAAGAAAGAATAAGCAGACTACAAAGATGAGACTTGATAGCCTATGACCATATAGTGAGGGAGGAGGTCCCCCTCGGTCTTAGACCTAGGGGAGGGGAATAGGGTGAAAGTGGGAGAGAGGGAGGAACGGAAGGATGCAAGGGATGGGATAACAATTGAGTTATAATCTGAATAAATAAAATCAAAATTTTTAAAAATCTGGGCATGACCATAAACTGATGCCCGTCAACCAGCACCGAAAAGGATCACTGGGGCTCATTAACTACCAACCTAGCTTCAAGTTGAGAGACTGTCTCAAAGGAATAAGCCAGACACCCAATGTCTTCCTCTGACTTCTACGTGAGTGAATATACCATACATACCATACATACATACATCCAACACAAAAAAATTATTTTTTAATGGGAAATTTAAGTCTTTGAAAGTAGTACTATATGAATTACTATAGTGACCCCTATTTTTTGTTCGTAGGCCAGCTATTGTTAAAACTAAAAAGATCAAAAACAAGACAATACAAAGCTTAAAAACATTCCAAATGGTATTTCCTGAATATTGGCAAGGAATATTATCCTTGAAAGTGTAACATTTTGTAAACAGATTAATTTATTTTCAATGTAAGCATAGGATAAATTCACGGCTATTATAATGCAATTTTGCAACTTTTAGAAATGTGAGAATCTAAAATTCTAAGTAAAATAGGGACTACCTGACAGCCTCACCCTAGGCAGTGAGTTACATCACTGCGTTCAACTTCACAGGAATACTCTACGTCATGCGACTTCCCCTTGAGTAGTAACTGCTATAAAGGTCACTCTGGTGCCTGATAGCCGGCAGCTACGGAAAGCACCATGAGCTTCAGCTTGTGGAGAGGGCAGGTTTTCAGATTGGAAAAAGCTATGGCTAAAGAGAGAGAGAGAAGAGAGAAGAGAGAGAGAGAGAGAGAGAGAGAGAGAGAGAGAGAGAGAGAGAGAGAGAGAGAGAGAGAGAGAAGGGAACAAATTTCTCTTCCCCTTCCACATGGGTGAGGATGCAGTCCCAGCCAGGAAAGCATGAGATAAAGAGTAATCAGAGCAGCATCCTGCCTGGAGGATGAATGGGGGAAAGGGAGCTCAAGTGAGAACTGTGAGGTAGGAGAAAGACTGAGGGAGCACAGAAGCCCAAAAGAACCATGTGAATAACTTTACGAACCCCAAGGATCACCTTCGTATCATCAATGCTTTGATGTTGATCCTACTTAGCACACTAAGAAGCCCTGTCCAGCTTCCCAAGTTTCAGAACAAGTAGAACAAACTACCCGGGGCCAGACCTCGTCTTTGGCCAGTGGATAGCCAAGACAGACTAGAGGCCACACCCTGCCCTTCACCACACTGCTGGCTTATTTGAACAGAAGGCCGACTTGGAATCCCATGTATGATATTCAGAATGTCCAAGCTGATTTCCAGGTGAGTTGGCCACGCACTGTAACAACGTCAATATTGGAGTAACCTAATAAAGACCTCGATGTAGCCACTATAAAAATGCACAACCCCCTCCCCCGTTCATATAGAAAAAGCAGACATGTCTTCCTATTCAAAGGAGAGAGGAGCAGCAAATTTTGTTAACTGTATGATTAAACATTATTTGTGATTCATAAAAAATAAATAAAAATGCACAATCACACAATCAAATACTCTTATAACAAAGGCTAATACAAGAAACTAGAGATTAGGGCTGGGGAGATGGCTCAGCGGCTACAAGCTACTGTTCTTGCAGAGGACCCAGGACTGGTTCCCATGTGATGGTGTCACAGTGGTCTGTAACTCCAGTTCCAGGGGATCCAACATCCTTTTCTCTCCTCTGTGGTCTCCTACATACAATTCAGTTGTACACACATACACATTAATAAACAAATAAGAACAACAACAACAAAAAACAACTTTTAAAAAAATGAAAATTTAGGACAGTTAGAAAAACGTTAAAAGCATATAGAATGAAAAATAACCCACTCAGAACACACAAAACATTTTAAGAATGAAACAACAGAAACAGAACAGAGCTCAAAGACTTGTGGGAAAAGAAATGTCTGCTACTATTATCAGATTCATCTGAGATCAAAAGAGAGGATAAAGCACTCAGTGCAAAAAAATACTTGAAGAATGGCTGTATACCTCCCACGTTTGGATCATGTCCAAACCACACCTGGCACAAATTCATGGGTGTGGAGATCATGTCCAAACCACATCTGGCACAAATTCATGGGTGTGAAGATCATGTCCAAAAACACAGTTTACTCTGATCCTTTCTCTATCTCTGACTCTTTGAATATTTTTGTTCCCTGAGCTTTGACTGGGAGAAAGTATAATACAAATGTCCCATTATGGCTGAGAGCTCTACATGTACTTGCGTTTGCACTGTGACTATTAACCATTGTAGAGGAACCTTGAGCAGGAACAAGGCTTGCCTGGCAACACACATGCACAGAATGGAGCCTTCATGTAGAGTCAGTCTGAGACCTACCTGGACATGCCAGGGCAAGCCAGAGACTGACTCCTTTTTTACATGCAAAATGAATGGTTGAGCTAAAGTTTGTTTTGTGAAATATGGTACAACTGATGAGTTGCTGACAGATTTCTACCACTTTCTAAAGTGATAGCAAAAGGCTTTCTTATTGACAAATACTAAAGAGTTTACTTAGAAATCATAACACACACACACACAGTTTCTTCTTCACAAAAAGTGCAGAAACTTTTAAAACTACTTAATATTAGCCCATGGCATTATGATTCTGACTAGTTTTCTCCCTTTAGTCGTCTTCTTCCTTAGGTTGGACAGTTTCTCTTCCTCTGTACTTTTGTCAATTTGTTTTTTGCTTTTTGTTGTTTGCATCTCTTGGATGATGGTCTCATTACATTCATTCATTACAATCACCTTTGTTTTACATCCATGCACAGTTCTACAGTGCTGATCTCTTAGATCTACTAATTCCAAAGTCTAGGCTATGTTTGCATCTCCATTACCCAGCATTCTTCCTTCTAGTCATAAAACCATGCCTCATACTGTGTTCAACAGCCACTGTTGATATTATGCTAATTTTTGTTACCAAATTCTGAATGATCTTAAACTTTGTTCTAGCAGACATTAAATTATTTATCACCTTCATGTTACGGAGGCCTAAAACATGACATTAAGGACGCCCTGTCCTTAGTGCAGTCCCAAGGCTGGTCTTTACTAGCACACGACCATTCTGGGCTTCTGACAGAAAGCTCACAGATGTATCAAGCCCTTGTAACTTGTCAGAATTCAAACTTGAAGCTGTCTTCTCTGGCAATAGAGAGCAATGCCTGTTTCTTTAGGCTCTTGGCCTAAAGATCCTTGCATCTTCCTACACACATACAAAATAAGGAATGAGGTGAGAATTTAGGAGACACAGATTAGACGACTTAGCACTCTAGATCATCTGAATTTGTAAAGGTTCCTTCTTCCGTTTCTAGCTCGCTTTGGAGCACACAGTTCCATCCATTTACCACCTCATGCTGGTACACCACCACCTTGGCTGAACTGAGGTCTGGGAATGCCTCAACAGGAAAAGTCAACAGGCAGAATTCTCAGCCTGCTCTGTGACTCCCCAGTGACCTTCAACAATCACACACTGTAACAGAGTTTACAACTGGAGGGGTGGGAGCTATTCAACTACCAAACATAGAAATCCTTTATTTTTTAAATTGTTAAATGTCTGAAAAAAATGATATAGAACTGACATAGTTCTTAGCTCTTTCTCTTGTTTGCACAACAGTCTAAAAAGGAAATGTTATGGACACATTAAAATATTTTACCCTAAATGAAATGTTGAAATAGTTTCTAGCTAACACATATATAATACCAGAAAGTAGGAAAAATTTCAACCAATATTCATGAATATACTGACCAAAACTGTGAGGTTGCTTAGGCTATGGAAATACTCATGACTTGAACTAACACACTAGTGTGTAATGAAGCTACTTTTATTGCAGACCAACAAAGGTATAGCACTTTATGGTTATTAAACACGAGTCATTTTAAATTGATAAGGGTATAGTGAGTGCTTATCCATGTGTACATGTGTACACATTGGGTGTCCTCTTCCTCTACCTTGCTCCACTATTATTATTTTATTATTATTATTAAACACAAGGTGGTCTGGAACTTGCTATGTATATCAGGCTAGCCTCAAACTCAGAAATCTGCCTATATGACTCCCGAGTGCTGGGATTTAAGGAATGTGCCACCACACTCAGTTATCAACTTTTGTTTTAAAACAGTATCTCTTACTGAATAAGGCACACACAGATTAAGCAGAAAGCTCCAGGCATCTGCCTGCCTTGCTGCTCACCCTAGCATTAGGGTTAAAGTCATATGCTGCCACACTTAAATTTTCCCATCAGTGCTGGGGATTTAAGCTTAGTGTTTGCACAGAAGCACTGAACCAACTAAGGCATGGCCTCAGTCCCCAATAACTACACTTTTATAAGGAGATAATAAAACAAAATATGAATTGTTACCCATCTTCTATTTGCTTGTTACTTCATACTTCTTTATCCCTTAAAAACAGGGTTCATGTGATTCATATGCCAATTTCCCCTAAGCTTATTCTTGGTACCAACCTCCTTGCATTGACTCGTTTCATATATGAAAATGCTCTGAAATGTGTGGATGCCCAGCCGCACTTTTCTAGTTTGGTTTGCTCCATGTGCGTACATCCTGGCAAGCAGCCAACTGATGCTACAGTCGCAACTAATGATGAAATGGGGAAAAACTACTGCAGGAAGCCAAACATTGGTAGGTCAACTCGCTTCTTTTTGGTCACTTCTGTTATATTTTCTAGATAAATGACAGCCCCCTGCCATTAACCACATAAATACCACACACCCCAGTCTAGATGAATTGCGGGACAACAGAAAATGTCCATGTTCAGAGTCCATTAATACTTCGGGATTCTTGTATAGAGAAGAGACTCAGCATTTCCATCTCCAGTGGGTGCAGGTTGTTCCCTGTAATGATCAAAGAATGCAATGGCTTGCCCAAGTCCACCGTACACATTTGCTGTAACGTGCCTGCTGCAATTTTCTGATCTTCAGCTCCAACTCTGGCTAAGCCAACACAGAGTGTGTCCTCAGAGACTGCTGTTTAAACAAGAGGTGGGGGAGGGGGAGACACAGACATAGATACTGCAGATCAATTCAGTCTCACTCAATATTCAAAGATATTAGTTCAACAAATACGCTGAAAAAAATGCCTTAACACCTTAAATCTTCCTATTGGCTCACTACACACCAGTTACTTTAACATTTCAAAGGTTTACCCAAGCCTATGTTTCAATGACTTGAAAAAAAAGCTTTATTTGTATTCCACATAATGATATAACACTTATCTTAGAACACTTGAGTGAACATGATTTATGGCTCACACAGATTGTAAAGACTTAGTTTTACCTTTCTTTACTATTTACTTGTATTTTGGTATAAGCGCATACATGCATGCACATGCTTGCAGGTACCCATGGAAGCAGAGGAGGCAAGTAGATCCCCTGAAGCTGGAATTACATGTGGTTGTGAACCACTCAGTCTGAGTGCTGGGAACCTAACTTAGACCCTCTTTGAGAACAGCAAGTGTTCACAAGGATTGAATTGTCCCTCTTGCCCCAACATACCTATATTTTAAATAAATTCTTGAGATACTGTACTGAACAAGACACAGTAAAAATCAGAAGACTCAGAAAAATTCACAGATGTGAGTTACAAAAAAAATTCACCATTTTTTTAATTTTAAAAATGTTTCTATCCGAGACGATAGTTGTGAGGATTAATTCATACAATGAATGCAAGAGGACTTAGTAAACTATAGAGCCTGTAGCAAATAAGAGGCGTTTCTGAATACTTAGGCTTTTAAATTCAGAATGAAAAATCCTTATTTAATCTTTGTAATCACTCATTTTGTTGCTACAGCTGAAGAGCCGACTTCTGGTGGCTTTCGTCCTTTAGTTAAGAAAGCTGTCTTCACCGAAAAGTGATTTAAGAAAGAAATGGGACTAGGATTTATACAAGACAAAGAGGCCATGCAAGGAACTCAGTGCCTCTAGTGGGGATAGCACAGGCAGTGCCTGGGCCAGCAGGATGGCCCAGGAGGGAAAGGTCCTTGTGACCATGCCTTGATGGCCTGAGCTCAGTTCCTGGCACCCACTTAGTGAAGGGAGAACTGACTCTCGACTGTTGTCCTCCAACCTCCTCCATATGTACATTACAGCAAGTGTGCACACACATAACATACAAAGACATACATAAGTATAACGGAGACTTAAAAACATAAACAGGTCACTCAAAAATACCTTAATGTATGTTTTTTACTAGTCATGTGCTCAAAAGACAGTGCTCTTAACAGACTGTGACAGGAGCATTCAGAAGTCTCTGCAAACATTACAGTCTGGACATACTTTATACGACACTCTGTCTACCTAGTAGGCAGGTAAGATGAACTCTTGTCTTTATCCTAAGGAAAACTATTCTATATTTCAGTGTTAAGGAAAAAAAGCAGAGTAAAAGTATTTATGTAACACAGATCATACTGATTAGAAAATGGTAGCTAGCTCTCTATTTTATCAAACATTTATATGTTAGCATGTTTACTAATAAATCCCAATTATAAGTAATTGGTAAAAAGTCATTTTTAAAATTCTAAATTATGACAGTTTTACGATAAAGAATTCAATTATTTTTCTTTCAGTATAACTTGAACCCTGTGGAATTAAAAAAAAAAGGCAAGAAATACGTAACAAGGTAGAAACATCACCCTGTTTCAGTGTGGGGAGTGTGTATCAGATATGTATGTATCTGTAACTAGTAACATAACAATCTCACAGGTCCTAAATACCTGCTTCTGACCCACGTGCTCTCTCATTTTGAATAATTTCTACAAGCTGCTGGGCTGCTTGGTTCACAGTCATATACCGAGGAGGTTCATAGATCTTTCTTCCCCTGTAAGCACAAAAACCAGACATCAGTATTCTAACTCATGAAATCCCGGCGGCATCCATGCAGTTCCTCCCCAGACACACTCAAATGGCACAGTCTACACCAGATGTTTTCACATGACCCGCACTTCTGCATAAACCAAGGGTGGGTCCAGTGACTGAGTTTCTCAGGCTTCTGTTTTTCTATCGTTCTACTTCAGCTGTCCTCAGTGACACCAAAATGATGGCAAGTAGCATTCTCACAAAGACACATGTCTAATCAAAGTTCTAGTTATTAAAGGTGACACTTTAGGTACAGTAATTTGAGCTCCTTCAACACAGTCTAAACTGCAGATGCATTAGTGTTTGTTCTTTTTGTTTTTATTTTCATGGTGCTGGGGACTGAACCTGGGGCCACGTGCATGCTAACCATTTTTTTTTAATTTCCTGTATCTTTTTGTTTGTTTGTTTGTTTCTTCAAAGAGAAAGAAACTGTCAAGATCTAAAAATCCTCGGCAGTGACGTTTATTTTCTGCATGCCTTGAAGGCCTTGCCAGTTTAGCAAATGATCAGTAACAAAAAGCGCAAGGCTCTGACGCTGCAGCTGCGCGCATTGTTTCACTGCGCTACAGCTCTCTAGGTCAGTGCTATCTGCAGAAGCACAGCGAACACGGCGGGTGCCACACTAGTGAGTTTCAAAGGCAAAGCTAGTTTTAATAACATGTTAACATATTTATTTAGCCCAATATCACTACAATATATTTGATATCTGCATATCTAACTCCAAAATAAGTGTTAAATATTGTTTATATAACAAGTCTTTGAAATCTGATATGCACTTTCAGCACATTTTCATTTGTTGAGTTTTCATCAGAAATATTTAATATGTATATAAAATATATAGAGATAAAAAAAGATTTAGGAGGATACATTGAAGAGGGTATAACTTAAATATATTGTACAGGTAAGAAATTCTCAAGGAGTGAAAATATATTTAATAAACAGGTTTACATGCTAAAGTTGTCTCAAACAACCTAAAGGGTTTGTAATTACTAGTTTACGTTCAACGACAACTTCCATTCCCCGGCTTCGCTGGCCACACTTCAACTGCTCACTGCCATGCGTGTGTGGGAGCTGCTGTCCTGCGCACCACCTCACTAAGGGAGCACCGGTCCTCACACACAGGGAGAAGTGAGCCCCAAAGCAGCAGCAAGCAGAGGCTGACATCAGGCTGAAAGCCAAGGTTTTGAACTCCCAACACATATACCCACTCCACACACATTTACTGGGTGGTCGGCCGTTACGTTCTGGCTCTGTGAATTCTGGGTTCTTTTCACCCGCTCCTCCTGCTCTATCTTTTGTACGAGTCAAACGCTCACTATTGAACAACTGTTCTGAGAGCTCACTTTTCAGGCATCTTTAGACTCGGGTAATCGAAGCAGAACTTACGGACTCTGTCATGGAACTAAAAGGAGGCCCTCATCCTTGACATGGACTCACTCACCTGATGAGATTCTCCTCAGACTGTTCCTTCACTTTGATATCTGTAGGGAGTAAAAGACAGTTCTTTCAATGTAGTTATTGTACCCGAAGCCCTTCAGCTCCAGAGCCCCCTAAATGCTGATCTGAGTTTGAGGTGTCTCTGCTCACACTTGTGTTGACTATTTTCCTGCTATGGCTAGAGAGGAGTGGAAGCCTGTGGCTGCAGAAAGGCTTCCACAGTAGAAAGCAAATGGGAGTTTGGCCCTGACACTACCCTGCAGGGATCAAGCTTCCTGCTGGAAAAGATAATAAGGGAAAGCATTAGGAAATGGTAGCATGTGGGCTACCTAGTAGCTAGTCAGAATCTTTGTTTCAGTTCTACTAGCTGGCAATACACAGACTCACCCAAAATGTCTCCTTGTTTTCCCATACTTTTTTATTTTTCAAGATTCAGAGTATAAAAGCCTCAATGATAAAACCTTACTGTATTTTGAAAAGAAATGATTGCTTTCTTAAAAATGGTAAGACATATCATAATAACAAATGAACTCTTTAATAACAGGGCTTCAGGGCTCTATGCCACATGCTGAGTATGGCGGGGACCTGCACACAATCTCTGTGCTCATGACATCTGGCAGGACCCATGGCATAGATTTGGTCGTTCGCATTTCACTACCATGGCTGCCTAGCTGAACTACTTGTAAAACAGTGAAAAGCCAGACTGGCTCTGTGTCCTTAAAGGAACTTCACACAAGGTCAACAGCTGCTTCCTTTTTTACATGCAAAATGAATGGTTGAGCTAAAGTTTGTTTTTGTGAAAAAAATATGGTACAACTGATGAGTTGCTGACAGATTTCTACAACTTTCTAAAGTGATAGCAAAAGGCTTTCTTATTGACAAATACTAAAGAGTTTATTTAGAAATCATAACAATGATTAATCTCGTATCTGGTTTTCAATGTCTGTGGCCCTAATGTTTAGTATTTCTCAAATGTAAAATATCATTTTGTTTGTTTGTTTGTTTTGTTTTTTGAGACAGGGTCTCTCTGTGTTAGCCTTGGCTGTCCTGGGCTCACTTTGTAGACCAGGCTGGCCTCCAACTCACAGCGATCCACCTGCCTCTGCCTCCCGAGTGCTGGGATTAAAGGCGTGAGCCACCACGCCCGACTGAAATATCATTATTTAATAGCTCCACTTGTCCAGCACATACAAAAATGAACGATACTGAAAACATGGCCTCCAATCCAATCTGTAGTTGAAGTCATATTTTATTTTAGATTATGTCTTCAATACTTAAGCTAGACACCTCTAGTAATTGATACACCTTGAACTTATAAACTGCAACCTATTTACTGAAAACATGTAAAGCACAGATGCCTACTGAACATGTGGACATGGCTCTCCTATAACCTACTCCCAGCCCATCTAAGCAGTAAGTTACAATTATTTCATTCAGTCTTTATTGATTTCTATTCTAAGGCTTTGTACTTAAAAACGCCTCTGTAACTAATGTTCTTTTACTAACTTCTGCAGTTTCCTACCATGCTTTTTTGCAGACGCACAGCAGGCAGTCAACAACTACACAGTAATATAATTGATTCGATCTATGGTTTTAGAATTTGGAAACCTGACACCTTACCCTCCACACACAAATAAATAAATTATATTAAATAAGACAAACAACAACTGTCTTAGTCACTGTTCTATTGCTGTGAAGAAATACCATGACCAATTCTTATAAAAGAAAGCATTTAATTAGGGCTTATTTACAGTTTCAGAGGCTTGGTCCACTATCATCATAGTGGGGAGCATGGCAGCATGCAGGCAGACACAGTGCTGCAGAAGGAGCACTGAGGTCTACATCCTGATCTGGAGACAGCAGGAAGAAGAGATACTGGGGAAACCTCAAAGCTCATACTTACTGTCACACTTCCTCCAGTAAGGATGCATCCACACCAACAAGGCCATACCTCTTAATCCTTCTAATCCTTTCAAAAGTCCCACTCCCTGGGGACTAAGCAGTCAAATATATGGGCCTATAAGAGCCATTCTTACTCAACCACCACAACAAAAACAACCAAAAAAAAAAATCAACCTTTGATGTGGAGGGTTGATGAAATAGGTGAGCAAATACACACAGTTGCTGCTTACATGGATGACTTGAATTCAATCCACAGGATCCAGAGTAAAGAGGGAACTTATTCCTACATGTTATCCTCTGACTTCCACACATGTGCTGTGGCATGCACATGCATACACACACATACACAAACAGAATAATAAAAAAAAAAAATCACAACTAGTTTGAGAAGCAGTACTTTCAACTCCATGAGGCAGTGTGGCTTATTTTGACTGTATGAATATTTAAGCAGAGACACTGGGATTTTATCTTCTGGTTCCAACTTTAAGTATCATTTCAAGGCTAATTTAAGATGTCAGAGGTAAAGTGAAATTTGTTTCCAGTATTACTTTCCACAACATGTAAGCTTAGAAGCCATGTCCATCTCAAACTCAGTACTATTATCTTGCTGCACAAAGCAGCCCTAACCCTTTCTATGTTACACAGGAAATAAAAATAAAACTTAGGCAGGACAGTACAATAAAGCGAGCTGGGAACAATGGGTACTCCAGATTCTATTCTGTAAACAATTAAATGAATAGTACTGGGGAAAGGCTCAATAGTTAACTTCGTCTGCAAAACAGACTTTAACAAGATTATTTACAAAATGATCTTGGAGTGGCTATCAGAAGTGCCATCTTGTGATTTTGACAGAGAAGATGCAGAATGGTTGGAGATGAGAGGACATGCTCATTTCACATCTGCTGAGTTGCTTTAACGGTGGATAAATGTATAAATACAGAATCTTGGTAAGAATCTATAGGTTATAAGACAGAACAGCAAGTCCTCAGCATGAACATAGGATTCGTATGGTATTTGGAGCTTAGAGTATGGGAAAGAGAGCTGTGTGCACATTTGACGGCTAGCCTGTCTTTTTTTTTTTTTTCCTTTGCCCCTATCTAGGTATTACAGAATACTTTTAATTCTATCACAAAATGAAAACAAGAGAAGCCTGACAATCCCACTGTGTGAGAGGACGCCATCTTCCCAATGCTTACCAAGTAAGCACAATGTGTGCATGCCATTCTTCGTGTTCCTCTTCACTTTGTCAAAGAAGCTTTCTGGTCTCCAAGTGTCCGTCCAAAAAACAATAGAAACTGTTTCTCCAAACTTGTACAACTAGAAAAATAAAACACTATTTAATGATACTACAGTCACTACTACTTCATAGGTCAAGAACCCTGAAATAGGGCTGCAGACAAGGCTCAGGCTGGGAGAAGGCTCAGTGGTTAAATGCTAGTACTACAGCTGCAAGGGACCCAAGTCTGTGCAGCTCAGAATCACCTCTAACTCCAGCTCCAGTTAGACCCCTCTGGCTGTGGGAACCTACACTCACATGCACTTACAACCCATATACATAACTTAAAACTTTTTTTAAAAAATCAATCTTTTGGTTTTTCAAGACAGGGTTTCTCTGTGTAGCCTTGGCTGTGCTGGACTCACTTTGTAGACCAGCCTGGCCTCGAACTCACAGAGATCCGCCTGCCTCTGCCTCCCAAGTGCTGGGATTAAAGGCATGCACCACCAAGCCTGATTTTGAAAAATTAATCTTAAAAACAAAAACATAGAAATAGAAGTAGCTTTCAGTATTCACAACTGTTGTAAAAAGTTTAATATTCTGCTTCACTGATAAGACTATCAAACCTTACAAAAATCAGTTGACTAACCTGAAGTCACACAGCTAAAAATAAATAAATACATAAACTTAGATCTGAGGAAATGTTTCCATCCATTGTATTAGCTCAATAAAACCCACAAACCATATACTCACTCCTGCTATTGATCACAACCTATACTCTCCCAAGTCAACAGCATCTTTGTCTTTCATGTCAAAGTCCAACAATAAAGACCTTTTCCCATATCTCCTCATCAAGGTAGCTCACCTCATTTCTCCATCACTATAGCTAACTCGCTGTAGTAGTCTACTCAAGTCCAATTCTAGGGCCTATGAAAAGAACAGTCAAGTTCTAGAGACTGGCTCTGTAACCTGGTAGCTATTTGCCATTACTGTTCCTCCCATCCATAGCTTTGAGAATCAAGTGACCTATAAAAATTATTCATATTGTGACATTACATATTAATATTAAATAGCTTTTTGAGAGGTACTGTACAAGAGATCTGTTTCCCAAGACATGTACAGTAAAGCACAATGTTAATAAAGTTATAGAATGATTTAATTCTTCAATTTAAACAGTTTGATTCAATGTATAAGAATTCAGGAAAGTGTAGACATTAAAAAGCCACAGCTTTTATTTTACTTTCCTAAGCCTTATGCTCGTCTGTGAAAAACAAAGAGACAGGTTCCAAGTGGGCACTGATGATGCTGTTTCCTGCAGTGACGTTTCCTTCTCATTTCAGTGTCAGAAGCTGTGGCAAGAGATGCCAGGAAGCAGACAGGAAAGAAGCAAGAAAAGGTGGAGCATCCTTTCGACTTCTCCAGAGCAGCCAGTAGCTCTCAGGCTTTGTATACTGGGGTCTCAGAACCTTTAAGAGTCACCACAGACCTCTGAGTCCTCATGTCCCTGGTATGCTACAGGCTCCAATTCACCTATCCAGGAGCTTTACTCTCAAAGCATTTGACAGTTAGCCAGTCACCCTCAGAGAGAAGCCATGCTACTTGGTGGCAGCGGTGTTCACAAGACAGCATGCAAAGGCCACGCTGCTCCAGATGCTCATGTATCTTTCTGCCCTGTACAATAAGACTTTTCTGCTTGAGTTCTAATATAGGATTCTTAAACTACAGTCACCAGGGCCAACTTCATAGGAGTGGCCCAATCTCTGTAGGGGAGTTGTTACAGTTACTATGTCCTATGAGAAGC
This sequence comes from Acomys minous, assembly GCF_964271855.1. Classification (NCBI taxonomy): domain Eukaryota; kingdom Metazoa; phylum Chordata; class Mammalia; order Rodentia; family Muridae; genus Acomys; species Acomys minous. The sequence goes on along the minus strand of NC_140496.1, from coordinate 71,836,114 downwards.
AAATTTACCCAACAAATAATGAAAACAGATCACCTACTATGTGCCAAGCACTATTCTAAATATGAGTTTAAAATAATAAGCAACAGGATCTGTGGCCCTCATGAAAAAGATGATTGTCTCACAGAGCTGACAAAGGCCCTGGACTCATGACAACGCATGCTGAGTATGAGCATAGGTTTAAAGGGTGAGTAGCAAAGTACATACTGAGTGCTAGTTGTGCCTCAGACACGGTCAGGGCACAGTATATGATGTAATAATGTTCCTGAGGATGCTCTGAACTGCTATGTCCTCACAAAACCCAACTGCTCTTTATAGGCTGAGCTCAAAAGTACTAAATATGTAAAAGTACTCTTCCTAAGTAACATTTAAAATGGACAAGCTCAACTACACATTTCAAAGGGGGTTTGTCACTTGCCATCAAACTTGAAATAGTAGTGTTATTTCATAAAAACTGTCAGGGGAAAACTATGTTTCCATTTATGTATAAATATTTGAGAGAGAGAGAGAGAGAGAGAGAGAGAGGGAGGGAGGGAGGGAGGGAGGGAGGGAGGGAGGGAAGGAAGGAAGGAAGGAAGGAAGGAGGGAGGGAGGGAGGTGGGGGGTTGTGAGCCAGCCTTGAAGAGATTGGGATGCTAGTCACATCTAACCTAACAGAAGTGTTCTGTGGGACAGACCGTGAACCGCCCTGTTGGGGGACTGAAGAAGACTTCACATAGGCACTGCCTTCTAGGGCCCTGATTTATAACTGCAGCCACTCCTGTGGCAAGGGTGCAAACGTCTTCAGTGAATGCTGGAACATTATGCAAACAGTTTCACCATGGAGATGCCAGTACCTCAAAGAACAGAAGGCCCAGCACCCTTGTGTTGCACAACCACAGGTCTTACCAATCAATACCAGTAACTGTAAAAGGAAAGTGGAGCAAACCTCAATGACAAGAACTGAGGCTGCAGAGACCTGAAGAGTGGTTGTCTCGCAGCTCTGGCCTGTGTGCTGACACCATTCTTCCCTATGATTCTATTGCTTCCAATCTGACAATGTTACTGCTTCAAACCTAAGTTTAAAGATTATAAAATTGCCAGGCAGTGGCACACACCTGTAATCCCAGAACTTGGGAGGCAGAGGCAGGCAGATCTCTGTGAGTTTGAGCCAGCCTGGTCTACAAAGCTAGTCCAAGACAGCCAAGGATACACAAAGGAAACCCTGTCTCAAAAAACAAAACAAAATAAAACAAAAAAACAGCACCACCACCACCAAAAGCCCTACAAAACCAGCTATTTCCTCAGAAATACTAGAGGGAAAAAAATCTGTTCTGCTTTCATCTGCACTAACTTAGTATGTAGCCCATCTAACTTGGTACTGAATCAGGTTTTGCTAAAGAAAAAAGAAAATAAGAAAAATAAAAACTTTTAACTGAAAATCATCCATCCAGTCACTGTGTAAGGTACTAACTGTTAAGACAAAGGGAGAAGATGCACAAGAAAGTGAAATACTAGGCAGAAAACAGCCATTGTCAATGTGATATATGGACCCTACCTATGCTGAGAGTACAGCATCTTCATCAAAGTGTCTTCTGAAATACCAATGACGAGTGAGAACTTAAAGAGACAGAAAAGATGAAGGTGTAGGAGTGAGCATGAGGAAGAATGAGAGGAATAAACTACATAACAGGATGGTATCAAACAATTACCTAGGAAGAGCAAGAGTATTTGACTTGCCTCTAATCTGTAGCTCACATTTCTGACAGCTTACCAAGCACCCAGTCCCATCAACCCAGCTGCACAGCTCACAAAGAAACATACTACTCAATTATTTCTCACTGCTTTGCTTTGAACCTTTGACACTTGTCAGAGTGACTATAACAGTCTCCTAACTCAACTCACTGCCACCAACAATTCCTTCCTTTCACAAGTACAGACATGCCTGTGGTACAGCTCACAAAGGACAACTGGGGGAGCTTGGTTCTCTTTCTACTCTGTAGGTTCTAGGCATTGAACTCAGGCCATTGGCTTGGCAGTAAGCACGTTTACCTCTTCAGCCATCTTATTCGTCCAGTACAGGTACTTGGTAAAACTCTACTCTATAATTAGGTTGCTCTCTTATATTTAAAATCTTTTCTATGGTTTACTGCTTTTAATATGATAAACTAAGAAATCTGTTATATAAATGTATATGTATGAACTTGAAATTTTAACTTGCTAAGAAACTCATTAGGCTCCATATGTAGATTAAGTCAACGGACATGAAGAGAAAGGAAAGTCAGCAAAAGGACCAAAATCTCCATCACAAACCCACAGAAACAAGCAACTAGTTTTCTTGTCTGTCCAGCGTACTGCTCTTGGAGATGGTTTGTTGTTGTTACTCTTATCCTGAATGAACTTTGTTTCATTGACATTATATTGATTTTTGCTGATACTAAGGTTATGAGCATGGCTACACATGTCAACTATGGCACATCACAGAAGAACTACAAAAACCCGTTTTCAAACCTAAGTAGGAATCCATTTATAGACTAAATAAAAAGAACTATATTTTAAAGCATATTACAACAGAGACAATAACTGGTTTAGAAGGCAGAAGACAAATAAGTAATTTAACTCAGGAAATACCTATTGGAGGTAAATTGTTTTTATGGTGCTGTGATAAATACAAAAGAAGATGTGGAGATGAGTAAACCAAAGGACTAATGGTAAAATGTGAACACCAACATTCTGAGGCATTTGCTGAGCTGTCTGAGCAGAAGAACGGCACAGTGATACCTACAATTTAGGAAGAAGCTATTGAGTTGGATGAATGATGCCATTAGTACTCTAAAACAATGGGTAGAGTAGATGTGGTGGGGCACATGTAATATCAGCACTTGGGAGATGAAGGTAGAGAGATGCCTGCCTGCCTCCAAATCTAATGACCTGACTTTGACCTCTGAGATGTACATGGTAGAAGGAGAGAAGCTATCGTACAAGCTGTCCCTTGGCCTACCTATATGTAGTTGCTGTGGCACACATGCATGCACATACACACACACACACACACACACACACACACACACACACACACACACAAATTAAAAAGCAAATTAAGACACTGAAGGAAAATAAAAATAAATAAATAAAATAAAGCAAAATAAAATAAACAATTAAATAAAAATTTAAAGAGTTAATGGAAAAAGAAAATGTTTAATAAATATGCTAATGAGTTGTCAAATTTAAGACAGAGATTAGGTAGGTTCTGTAGTGACATACATACAGAGCAGTGCTCTCCTTATTACTGAATTTGGTGCTGCTTTCCTGTGCTGTATTTTTATCAGTTTTTACACTAGGTCCTAGAACACAATGAAACCACCTAATGCTCTGAAGCCTAGCAATAGGAATACTACACTATCAACAGTGCCAACTATCCGAGTATCGTGGAATGATAAAAGGAAACCAGCTGTTACTTTTTGAAAGCAATACACATTTTTCCTAGAGCACTATATAAACTAAATAATACATGGCAACACTCAGGGTCACTTAAGCAACAGCCAGAGAAAGTGGAAGTATTTCGCAAGGATGAGAAAATTACACAATCACCTACAAGCTACCTGAAGACAAGCTTATCACTGCAATCAAAGGCAATTTCCAAGAATTATGTAGATATATGGTATTAATGGATTGAACAAAGCACATCTGCCTTAAAGATGTCTAACTTACAAGCCTCTATCGTGGAAATTTTCACCAAGGCCGATACAGTACGGAACCATACGACTCACCTGTAACAGAACGCTCACCAGAGGGCTAGGGATATGTGTTTGCATACGTATGTAGAAATGTTAAGTTCTTAGCTTCTTCCAAACAATGATCAGCAAGAATCTCCTGTTGTTCAATAAACTACCAAGCTAAGACCAGTCAGGAGTCTCAGTCACCTACTTAATTCTCAACTGTCCTTGCAAAGTCCTTCAGAAAACAACAAAAGTAGACCTCAGCTTCAGGAGGGCAACCAACTGACAGTGTAAACGCCTGGGCCCACTCTTGCAGTAGGCATTGGTAGCTGCTATGCTTTGAAGTAGAGATGATGGAATGTATAAAGCCCAGGTCTTCCACAACATTCAAAGTAGACCTTTGTTTCAACAGTTTGATGCCTGGTTCTTGAAATCATGACAATTCAGAGATGGCAGGACGCCTTCCAAAAGTGAAGCCTACTTCCTTTTGCAAACTTAAGCAAGAGAACATGAGGCGAAGTCTGCTCACACTCTATCTGGCACGAGTATTTCTGAGAATTAACATCTGCTCTTTCAATCAGTCCTGACAAGCTATAGGGAGACAATGAAGTGCGTTCACTTTCAGAGACTGCTACTTGCTCAGCGTGTTGGTGGTCCTCTAGGCATCCCCCATGCCTACAGCTGCAGTGCACTAGAGGACTGTACACTGTCTGGGAGTGCCCGAGATGGCTCTGCAGTTAAGAGTGTGTACTGCTCTTCCAGAAGACTTGAGTTCAGTTCCCAGCAGCCAGGTCAGGCGGTTCACAAGGGCCTGTATCGAGAGCTCCAGAGGAGCCAATACCCTCTAGATCTGGCCTATGTGGCACCCGCATGCGGGCACAGGGACACACACACATACACAAACACACAATAAAAATGAAAATGAGGGGGTACGTGGGAGGTGCTGGAGAAAAAAGAGATGATGTAATTATATTTTAATTTTAAAATAAATAAATAAATATATGTATGTAATTTCCCAGACTTCATAGCAGATCTACTATTCTCAGAAAGTCTGACAGTAAGAATGAAGTCAGTCACAAACCCTCTAAGTGTGTCTGGTGAACACTGTCTCTGAGGAGTCACTTGTTCAGGTTACAGTGTCTTCCACAAATGCTAGTCCAAACAGTAAAGAGAAAAAATCCAAAAAGGAAAGCAAGTCAACTGAAGATTTTTCACTATACATGGTATATATGCATTTATTTACTAAATGTGCTGTGCACAGATTGACGCTCCGTATCTATGCTTCTTGTTCAATAAATTTGACTAGCCATGGAACAAACATATTTGGGGGTAGGGAGAACTGTTTCTGTAATTTATATGTACTACTTGTTCTTATCCATTCCTGGGCACTACAACATAGCTATTTACATAGCACCTGCACTGCCCTGGACATCCTAAGTACTTTAGAGATGAATAAAAGTGTATGAGAATCTCTGTGTGGTTTCTATGCAACTACTACAACACCTTATAGAGGGAACTTGAGCATCTACAGATCTAGCCTCTCCATAAGCCTAGGATTAGTGCTCATGAAAAAGACTATTGTTATTTCTTAGCATGCCTTTAGTCAGAGAACTAGGAAGGAAGGAAGGAAGATAGACCCCTCTTTTCCTGGAATATGGCTTTTTTGGTGGCACAGAGGTCGTCTCCATAGAAGCCCATCATGGATTACAGGGAAGAGCAAGGCCAGTCCTGTTGTGCACAGACGTTGTCATTTCACATATGACATGAAGATGGGATATGGTTCCAGCTGTCTAGGAAAGGCCCAGGGACAATCATGAAGGCTAAATACAGTTTAAAAACAATTTATTAAACATGAGTACAATCTCGGGGGCTTATATGGAAACTGTCAAATCTCACAGCAAATTCCTTCCCAAATAGACCTCACCTATTTTAGATAGAGAACAATTACCTCTTGAAGCAATTCAGAAGATTGAAAAGACAGGTCAGAAAATTTAGTTCTTAGTCTATGTAATTAATACACATGGGAGTTATTTGTTTTTTAATGCTTAAGAAAATAAAACAAAAACAATACTTCTGGGAAAATATGATAGAAAAGTGACTCCTTTTTTCATAAGCCCTAAAATTAAAACCAACATAAAAAGTATGTATTCTATTAGTTTACTATTTCTACATCTCTCTTATCATGTGTTAATTTATTTTTTCTTTCTTTTCTTTTAGTAACCATTAAATCTTTCACTATCCAAAGGGAAGGGTTTTGTTTAGTTTTGTGGATTTGTTTTTTGTTGTTGTTTGTTTGTTTGTTTCTTTGTTTTAAATTTCATCTGTTACTAACTCAGGAACATTTTTAGGAGTCACTGTCTCTACCCTACATGCTCTTTGTAGCACTAACATTTTAGAGTTCTGTGAACAGCTTTCACCCTGTTCCAGTACAGAAATGTTTCAACTGTACAGACAAGTTGGCAGGACTTGTAGTACACATTTTAGAAAAAAATGGATGCAAACTCCTACATCAATGCACATATAATAACTGAGAGCAAGGGGTTAAGTATTAAAAAGTGATTAGTGTACACTTCTTGTCTGTTTCTTCACAAACAAATTAAATATTCTTAAATGGATGGCCAGTATGAGTCAATAGAATTATGCTGTTCTTCCTAAGTAACTAACAGTTCCCTCTCCCTCCACCCGCCCCCCCCCTCCTCTTTCTAAGTCTGTTTAATTTGAGAGGAAGCATGCCACAGCATGTACATGGGGATCAGAGGACGACTTACAGAGGCAGCACTGTTCCACCACATGGGTCCCAGAGTTCAAACTCAGGCTGTCAAGCTTGGAGGAAAGCTCCTTTACTCACTCATATCTCATGATATCAAATGTATCTTTTAAAAAATATCTATCCGTAGGTGGTAGATTCCAGCAAGATATTATCAGGGAAGGTCTTATCTCATGGATTCTAAGATGCACATATTTTTCCTATTAAGATATATAGAGAGATTTGGAATATGTCTTCATAAGCAGTGTCTTAGAAAGCACTGCTGTCCATGCAGGGATCACAGCTGCTGTGAATTATGCACATGTGCACATCAGGACAGATATCACCCTTGGATAGCAGGTAGCAATAGCTTGAAAGTAAATCTTAGACATGTCAATAAAACAGTCTTTCAAGCTCTCTGAGCCACAATTGTAGGAGTTAAACATAACTAACTTTACACAGCAGCACTTGTAATGTGGCCTTAATGCCTTCATCACCGGCTGACAGCTCCGTATTCATTCAAGAAATGCAGATTCCTACGCTCTCAGTGAAAGAGAAAGGGATGCTGTATGGGAAACTAGGCTCGGCCATACTGATGAGGTCACTGGAAGAATATAAAAAGCGTTTAGGAATACTTAATATAATTTGCTTATTCTTTCCTTTTTATGTATGCACGAGATTAAAATAAAGTTAAAATAATTCCATAGCTCAATTTACATGGCCTGTTGAAAGAGTTAAAAGAAAAAATAAATTATAGAAAAACAGTATAAAAAGCTTAGTACATATTGAAGAGTACATTCTCAAAAATTAAGTTTTACAGCTCATGAAATAACAATAAAAGCAACTTGTGGCTTACAGGAAAACTGAGCCTTTTTGCTCTACTGCATTCCATCAAGCACTTCCCTTGTGACATTACCTGTAAACCACAGCAGCCTATAGCACTCAGTATGGAGGCATTGTGAATGACCTGATAAGGGATTCTCAACTGCCTTGCTCTCAGAATAAGATCGCTGTGTGTCGTAGCCCTGTAGTGAGAAAACAGGTTGAGTTAAGTGAATGGCATGAATCTTCTAGCTCATGAATTCAAGTCAAAGAGTCAACTGTTCTTCCTCAGATTCTACTAGGCACCTGCACAAGTCTTTTATTTGAGCTTTTTAGGGATGCAGTGTATGTCTGCTCACATCCCTCACAAGACGGAATTCCAACTACAGAACTGACAGTGACTGAAGAAAGGGACATGCTGTGTCCTGATGTCTGCTAAAGACATTTGGAGAATATAAACTCAGCAACGTGACTCTTGTCTCAGGGCTTCTTTAGATTAGTTTTAAGAAATTTTAGCTGGCCATGATTAATGAATACAGTTGTCATTTCAATATGTGTACATATACAAGAATAATTATCAAAGGGACTTATCACCTCAGACATTTATCATTTCCTTGGGTTCAGAACACTTAGAATCTTCTCTATTATTTATTTCAAGTAAGCAATTGTCATCAACCATAGTTTCCACTAAGTTCTAAGTCATTTGAACTGCTCGTGTAAGTGGACACGTTATATTGAGTTTTCTCCTTTATAGTTTTATAATGTGGTATAACTAAACCAAATTCTTCTGCCCTATTTACATTTGTTTTCATATTTTAAAACTGAGGGTGAAACACAGGACATATTTATAGCTTGCTGGTCTTTCAATGTACTAAAATTCTACTTGATAGAATTCCATTTGGAGTTTATGTCTGTGTGCAGCTTTTCTATTTATAGCTGTTTTCAGTCTGGTTACGATATAGTGAATGTGTTTGTGTGTGTCCCAGTGCATGTTCTGACTGTTAAATTTCCTTTTTAAAATGTGTGATTATAACTAGGTAGGCTGGGATAGAAGGAAATATATGTAAATATAAATTGAATACTGTGACATGTAATCTCACATCAATTTAGAATGGCATTACTAAAGATTTTTTCATCTTGATAAAAATGCTAAGCCCTACTGGGGAAAGCAACATTAGCATGTTTGAGAAACTACTTAGAAATAAGCAGACTCTGTCAACTGGTCAATGCATACCAAGTAGGAAGATCAAGGGCTTACACCCCATGAGGCAGCCAGCTACAGATTAAAACATGCCCACCAGGGAAGCCTGTTTTTAATCACACACATAAAATAAAACCAGTATAAAAAATTGTCAGCAATTTGATTTAGAGGTGTGGAAAAAAAAAGAATGCCTGATATAAAGAATGCTTTTAATAGCACCTTGAACAGACTCTTACTATCTAACATTCAAGTACAAGGAAAAGTAAATTAGTTATTTAATGAGAGCATTATTTTTTAATTTAAGTTGCTTCATGGGTGAGTTAAATAGATAAAAGGAAAACTGGTTTAAAACTGTATCATCATAACAAATACATTTGAAATAATCAGACCAAACAACACCACACACATGTGCGCGCGGGTGCGCACGTACACACAGAGGGTCACTATTCCCACATGTGAGAACTAAGTCACATAACCAGAAACAGTGAAGAAATTGTTCCTTAACAGCACACTTATTATTCTGAACTCTTTTAAGGTACTTTCAAAAGAAAAGGTGCAAAAATGGCTTAATTGATGGAAACACCCAAGTACATGAAGGCAACTGCAGCAGTGCTGGTGTGACTGGGTGGGGTGGTGCGGGCAAACTGGAAATTTACGGTTTCAAAGTGTATGGAAACCATTATAACCTCAAGAGCCATGAGAAACATTGTAAGTTGAAAACTCACTTGGAAGTTGCTTTATATGCTAGAAAATGTTTTAGCTACATATATTTAAAGCCTATTTGAGGAAATCTACCACAAAGAGATAACACAAAACGTAGAAAAGAAATGTATGTCAGTATACATTTGTATAACAAGCTTTATGCATGTTAGAAAAACCTGTGATATATATATAATTATATATATATAATATCACTCCTTCTGTGGATGATAAGGAACAGATTGCCTGATACTCTTTATCTCCCACACAGCTAAGCCAGGTATTAATGTCATACCATTCAGAATCAGTCTAGTTTCCCTGTAGTTAATTTCTACTTCCCTTTCAATAACCTGGATACCAGGGGAGTGGGTAGTTTGTGACTTTTGAGGCAGTGATTAGTGAAGGAGGGGTACAAAACTATGAATGTTCTTAAATCTAGTGATCTGTGTGGACTAAGGTAAAATTTATGTCATAGTCAAATATTTTGTCACAGTCTTAAAAATTACTGGAAAAAAGAATATAAGACTACAGATCTTAATTTCATAGTTTCAAATTTTTATTAGTAAATTTTTTGTGCATGATGTTCCGTGTGTGTGTGAATATGTGTGTGCATGTGCATGTATATTTGAGCGCATGCACTGCACCACAAAATAAATGTGGAGGCAAAAGGACAATTCTGTAGTTAATGCTCTCCTTCCACGCCATGTGGGTCCTGGAGCTCCAACTCTGGGCACCAGGGCACAGCAAACATCTTACCATCCAGGACATTGTGACACTCATCTTTCCACGATTTACTCAAATGAACAGAAAGATGCTTAAAGTTAGACAAGAGACTTTTTAAAAATCATATATATTGTAATAAAATTTTTAGTATTTTCTCTTTTTTGTTGTATTTTCTCTTTTTCCCGGCTTCATCAAGTCATATACTTCTTTATCTTGGCCTCACTAAGAAGATACATTTTTAGTATAGTTATGTGCCTGCAGGAAAGCTGAGGTAGGTCACAAGAGCCCAAGAGTTCTTGCTTTAAATTCCTGCAAAGGTTTGCCACTGTATTTCAAATAAGACTCTTATCCCTCCAAAGCTTTAAAGATAGGTGGCTCCTGCCTACCTCTAGAACCCCTTCTCACGCCCTCCCCCCCTCCTGCTCCAGCCACCATGGACTTCAGCACCTTAGCCAGTCCATCTCCTTGCCTGGAAGGTTCTGCCTCCTACCCCGTTTCAGCCACTTGCTTCGGTACAGCCTTCAATGAAAGGCTTTTCCGTATGCCTCGCACAGATGGCACACCTAAGTCTACTTCTCTCCCCACCACTTTACAGACGTCCCCAAATTCAATTTTTCCCCTATGGTTACTGTTGACCTTCTCACTCACCGTAAGTCCATATCTTGCCAACTCAGTAAGTTGAGAGTTCATATCCCAAGAGGTGTATCAAAGGTATCTGTCTGGGTGAACGGATAACTGCCAGTTCAAAATATACTTGTTTTTCTTTGTTGACTTTAGATAAGCTATCCCAAAGTTCTTCAATTAATATTTAATTAGTAGCCACTGTATGCCAAGTATTATGAATGAAATTAGAGGGCTACAGACAGCACGGTGAGGGTATAAGTATTAAGTATAAAGCGTCCCGTGAAAAGACTCCTAGACTATGGCTTGTTCCCCAGCTGCTGCTATCTGGGAGGTGACTGACTACTTCAGGAGGCAGGACCTACCTGAAGGCAGACTGCTTGTGAGCAGGTCCTGGGGGGGGGGGGGTCTTGTCACTGGCTCCTTATGGTGTCTTTCTCTACCAGTTTCCTGTCTGGCATGGGATGAAGAAGCTCCTCTGTCACTTAGTCCCCCTGCCATGACATTCTGAGCCAGTACACAGGGCCAGCAACCCCAGTTTAAACCCCTTGAAACCACCAAGCACAACAAATCTTTCCTCTCGTTAAGTTGTTCTCTTAGGGATTTCAATCACAGCTCCATAAGTCAACAATAATCTCTATCTGTCAAGTGCAGCTACAACTTTAGGTGGGAGCGACAAAGGACTACAGCTTGGACAGCCATAAGCTGCAGATGCAGAGGTCACTGATAAACATAGGTGAAGGAAGAAGTTTGATCCAAGGTATGAGAGTGAAACAGCATGACGGCATGAGCTGGCTGGCCTGAGTGTGGTCTTAACACAAGAAGGGCAGGACTCAGACTTGAAGAGCAGGTTAGGAAATTTTAAATACTGGCTAATAGTGAAGCCTACAGAGTTCAGCTGAGATTTCCAAATTGTTCTGGTTTTACATATTCAAATTTGACCAGAACATGGGAAATGGGTTAAAAATCTGTATAAGTCTGTACGCAGACCAACAAAAGGGACAGACTATATTAACCTGGTTAAAATAAGGGGGGTTGGATAGGTTTCTGTTTACTCTCTTGGTCTACAGATGGTTATTTTCATTGGGAGTTGGTTATAAGTATTATTGGTCTTTTACAGAAGGAAATTAGGTTTGACTCAGGGACATATCTCTTTTCCTTTACCTTTCTTTCGTAGGTGAGGTAATAGGAACTGAAAAGAAAGAAAGGGGGATATAGAAATATAGAACAAAAGGTAGATTATTAAATCTGCTCCTCATCTCAAGGCCCTAATTATTACTCACAAATAAGGTTATTTTTTAATTCAGTGTTACTGAATTTTGTATATTGATGCAAATCATGCTCATGTCAAAAAACTAGTTGAATTTTATCACAAGAATATATACCCTAGGTGTAATAGATAGGTATGATTCTATAGATACATGAAGTAAAATAATTAAATAAGGTCTTCAAAAACCTCAGAAACCTACAGAATAAGGCATTTAAAGATGTTTTTATTATTCTAAAGATTCTTTGGCAAGAAGACAAGTTATCTCCTTGCAACACCTAGCCTACCCCAAAGAAGATGAACATCAAAGAACTTCCCTATGGAGTTGGCTTCAAATATGGCAAACCAGCCACTGGACAAAATGTCCTCATTTCTGTCACAGGCAGAATTCTGTCTAAAAATGGGCAAGTTTATATGCAGGCAGAGTCAATAGCCAAACTCTGCCGAGACAGGGTAAGCGAGTCCTCAATAGTTCCTGCCTCGCAAATATACCTGTCAGATATATTGGGCCAGAAAGCTAAAGATGATTCTCCAACGTTATAGAGAGTGTTGGGTTACTGTTTGGGCAGTAAACTGTCTCAGTCATTTTTTCATTTTGGAAGCTGCTAACTCTGCACTCTGGGTTCACTCAGGTATTTAAGTTTTATCCCTTCTCAAGTCTCTGATGGGTTTGAAGACCAGATAGTTTAGTCTTTCAATTAAGCTTAGTAGGTTAGAGGTTAAGATGCTTTTAGATCAAGATAGATGTTTTAAGTTAATAAAGATGAGATATGATAGATACTAGTCTCCATTCAGAAATTTAGACCCAACAAGACAGGAAAGATGTTTACTTCAAGTTTGCAAAATACAAATGGTCAAATCACTATGAATGTAACATTTATATAATTCCTGATTGTCTCATAGTTCTTCTTGCTGTATGTAGCTTGTTTTAATCATGTATAATAATATAAATGTATATGTTAAAAGTAATAAAAAAATTTTAAAGGTAAAAGAAAGGATATGAACAATCTGGCCAATGATAAATACATTAGATAGCTAGATATAGATAAGTTGATCGTAGTGTTCCTCAAAGTATAGTGAAAATTTGGGGGGGGGGTGAGTTATAAATTCACAAGTTTTCTAAAATACAAAAAAAAATTTTTACTTTTTAAAAATAAAATGAGACAATAAAAACTCTATTTTTAAAAACTACATTCAATAAGTAACAAATTTTACTTTTCAACTTGCTAGACTAGTTTCTAATGCTTGCTCTCGATTTCTCTACTTATTTCATCTGGACTAGAAGCCTTTGGACTCATTCCAGACTAGAAGCCCAATTTTGAGCAGCAATTTTACTGTCACTGTCAGTGACTGAGGCAGCTCCTCAGGTGACTGTAGGAATAAGTGCTACCATCTTAGAAGTCTGGGGCAGGGAGGGGGGTGGATTCTCTAAAGAAGAAAAGTTTAGATAGAAGCAAGCAGTGTATTAGTGAGAAAATGCTATATAAAAGAAGACATTTGCTGGATAAGATTTATTTTCCTTATTTCACTTTACTATTCTATTGCTAAAAAGAAAAAGAAAAGTACCATGAAATTCAAGAAAGCCTTAATTTTACAGAAAAAAAAAATGTCAGACAGGGGCTAAAATAATTTAAATATTTTAGTGTGTGATTACTCAGTATAATTTGCAATCAAATATAATAATGATACAGACTCTCTGGCCCTGCATATTGACATTAATTATTTTCTTTATGACAGACGCACATACATGTAACTCCATTGTTTTGAGAAATAATCTCAATGGTGGGCCCAGAGTGATTTAATTGTCCTTATGTTCCTCAAATCTGTGACATAAATCTTGGGTCACCAGCTGTAGACAAAGAACTCTTGTGTTTGGCTTGACACTAGAGATTGATGATGCTTGACTAGACAAGGAGAAACCCATTTCTTGGTAATGAGGAAGAGCAATGCTCCCAATGGGGGTGGGACATTGAAATCAGAGGTTTGATAAATGATAAATTCAAGGCAAATAAGTGACAGCATTATTGCCAAATATTAGATTATAAAAAGGGGGGGAGGAGGTTAGAACAAAGGAAGCCAAAGATGCTTGTAATTATCAAAGCAAATGGCAGATCTGACTTTTGATAGTGTGGTGCCTTACTTAACAATGACACTCTAGTTAAAGGTATCTGACACCTTGTATATCCTTGTTCAAAAACAAAAGCATCAGAGAAATAAATGTTAGCCAGGACACTTGTCAAGATAGTAATACTTACGAGAGCATCTTTATTAAGTAGATTTCCTTCATTAATCTTCTAACACATTAAAATTTTAAATATAAAATTTTAGGTAGAACTCAGGTAAATGGCAAGGAAATTTTTATACAGAAGCATCACTGCTGACAAATAACTCATAGTGTCTATTTTGACTTACCCAAATGGATCCCCAACCACAAGGAACGCAACATCAGTGACATCAGCATCTTTAAAAATATAATCTACTTCTTCTTCCACTTTTTCTCTGTCAGCAAGAATTAATTTTCTTCCATAAAACTCTTCCTACATATTTAAAGTATCAAAATATCAAAAGGAAGACAACAGATGAGTCTTTAATACACACATACACCATAGAATAATCTTTGTCTAGACCTAGGTGCAAACCCTGGCAACCAGCCAAACACAAACCACTCCGTACAACTCATCAGTGAGCCAGGACTCCAAATCATGATGCAATTAAACTCTGTCTTTGGGGCTACCATCATATCCCTAGAGAAGGCAGACCTCTTAACATATGAGGCCTCTAAATGTGTGTCTAATAGACCAGGCAGAACACCAAAGGATGAACAGAGAATATGTATTCATGAGCCCTATTCCAAAAACATGAAAATATGGACTACATTAATAATAATGATATATAGTGGTGCAGGTGTTTTACCCAATTTCTACGGAAACTTTTTGTTTGTTTGTATGCTGGCTAAAATAAGAGTCAACATTAATAAATGACAGAAAGTTATGATTTAGCTAAAGATATTATGCAACATATAACTGAATCTTATAACTGAGTTCCTATGCAATTCAAATGTGGAAGAAGATGTGTAAATAAATGTATTCCCTCATGCTGTCTTGAGTTATTAAAAGTTATAGGGTCTACGATGGTGGAAGAACAGTGGTACCCAATATTGGTTAAACAAAGAAGAAATGAACAAAAAGCATCCAAAGTTATATGCCACAATTCCAAATGTGGTAATTATTTCCTAATACTTACATAAAATCTGCTACTCAAGTGGGAAACAACTTGACGCTAGAGACATGTTTCATAAGCTCCTAATAACACTGCTTACGTTCATGTTAAAAATGCATTTTTTTATCTTCACTTTCACTGTGCCTTTTTCGTAATCACTAATCTTTAATGTTTAACTCTGATTTTAGGAATCAGAAAACTGACAGTCACACGACGATTACACGCACATGTCTAAGAGAAAACACATGATACCTGGATACCAAGGCAAAAAATGGTCTTTATTGAACTGTTTCCTGAAAACAATCAAGAAACCACATGCCACCAATGCAATACTAACAGTAATGCTGTCTTTACATGTGGAGGTCAGAGGGCAACTAGAGGGAGTTTGCTCTCTCCTCTTACCATGTGGCTTTAGACTGTGGGTTTCTAGAGTGCTGGTTTAGATAAAACCTCTTCAGTTATTTATAGACATATTATACTTTCATCCTCCCATTGCTTTTATAAATGACTACTGAAGTCTTTCATTATGTTTTCTTAGGTATAGCGCAGACAGGCCGTGAGCCACTTGTAACAAAGGGTGTGCTTCTTATACATCTTATATAGTAGTGACTAGCGTAAGAACAGACAAACCTGGAATTTCTCTAGCAACACCTATGTGTGCCGTTTATAAAATCTTGACTGGCTGATTACTAGTAAAAAGAAGCATATGCTCATTATTGAAAATACAATTATCTATTTTTTTTTCACTGTGGTATAATTATCTGTAGCTGAAATCAGACTTCATATTGTTATATAGCGAGACATTAACAATTTGTGGAAATCAGTTTGTTTTAGCAAGAAAATGTAGACGTGAAAGACAGAATGTGGCTCTACAATTTTACTGGAATACAAGGCACAACCTTACATATGAGTGACTTAAGGTAGATGGTAGCATGTGGCGAGCTGCTGAGGGAGGACGGGAAGAGAATACTAAAATGATTTTGTAATAGGATAGGATCTGGGCCAGACCATTTTGTTTGATGGGACTTCTCTGTTAGCGCTTCCTAAAACTATACTTTGTGGAGTTATTATCTACGGCTTAGAATGCAGAGGGGCACTACGAAAGTCTGGAGCGATAGTTTTCAACTCAGAGCTGCTTTAGTTTGTAGCTTGCTCCCCTCGCTATCTGAATAATATTGGGCAAGTTTTGGAATGTCTGTGTGCCTACAAAACACAGTGAACAGTAGAAACGTTGGAGGGCTGGATATTGTAGCTCTGTAGTAGAGAGCTTGTGGGGCACGTAACAGACCCTCGGTTCAATTCCTAGCACTGAAAGGAAAATAAAACTAAGCAAAATACATGTCCTAAAAACACTCAACACTTATTACTATGAAATAACAGATATTCTAGTACTTTAAAACAAAACAAAACACATAATTTACTTACAAGTAAGGGCAGCCCAAACCCCTGATTTTCACTCTATAGTAATTACATATATGTTTAGGGGGAGAAAAAAAAATTAGTATTTACTAGCACTTATAATTTACAAAGCATTTTCACATACATCTTCATAAACACTATATACTTTTCCACTGGTTCTTTTTCTTTGGCAAATGAAGAAACTGACATTTGTAAGTTTCTATGAACAACTAAAACGTCTGAAAACTTTTGTGCTGGGCACTGTTCTAAGAACCTAGGAGGCAGACACTTCTGACCTCTATTTCTACAGTAAGAAATTAAAAATAAAGAAACTGTCCACAGACATGTTCCAAGGCAAAGACAAGTTATGTCCCAATTTTGCCCTAAGCTAATGTGCAACAAACATTTCATTCTATTAGCCTGGCAGTATGTTATCTATTCTCTCAGATGGTTTTAAACTCAGTATGGATCACTGATCAGAGACTTTTTATCATCTTGAAGTAAGAGTAAAAACCAACAAGTGTGGCCAGCAAATTAAAACTGCTCATTAGCCACTACTTTTATTCTAGTTAATGGCCCACTCAAGAACAAGCCTTCGTTTAGTGTGCAAGGATTTTAGAACAACTATGAAAGTTTCAGAACTGTCTAGGCTGTAAATTTGAGAGAAATAACCAGAAATTCTGTGGCCCAGGCTTTTATTTGGAAGGCTTAACAATTCAAAAAAAGCCCTCCCCCATAACACAGCCATCAGTCCTTTATTTCAATACATGTTCCACTTGAGTTTGACAATCAGCCAGAAGCTGACCCTTCTGCTCATATTTACCCTTAATGAGAGCCTGCTCAAGGTATATGATACACTAATAAATCCTCTGGATACTTAGTCTCGGGCCCGCGCTATATATACATGTGGGACTGACAACCTTCCTGAGAGATTATAAGTAAGATCTCTTTGGATGTGTGGCAGACAAAAAGGAGATCGCTGTTCCCTATGGAAATACTTCAAAGGAGGAAGCTTTCATATTGCTTGCTGAATGTATAACCAAGTCATTAAAGCTGTGTCAGCACCTCATTAGCACTCAACTCAGAAAGGATTTCTTTGCTAGCTCATGAAATAATGGATTTTGATAACTATCCCCAAGAGTGTAAAATAACTTTCTTTCTTTTTTCTTTTTTTAATTTGCTGGAGAAAGGCAAAAAAAAAAAAAAATTTAGACTTGTAAAGGAGGACAAACCACCGTTTCATTTCCCAAGTCACTGGGTATGAGGCAGATCGTAATGAACAGGGTGTGTGTTTTAAAGGGTTTAAAAAGGCAGACGGGTAGATTCTGCCCAGTCTGGTGTACGAGAATCAGATGCTAGCTAGATGTCTTTCCCCCAGGGGCCAGGGGACTTTAATCACGTACCAGGGCTTCCTTCCCTACAGTCAGCATTGAGGTGTAGGTTTCCAGATACACTCGACTGCACCGTCTCACAACTTCCAGGCCCTTGACTGTGATGTCCTTGGCATCTCCCAGGCCCAAGCCGATCAAGTAAAGCATTTCGAAGTCCGGGGAGCGGGGAGACTGCAGAGCGAAGCGAACAACAGAAAGGTCAGCTAACGCCGGGGCCCTAAAGTCTAAGGATGAAGGTAAAAATCAAAGTTGTTCCGGGGCCGCTGCAGCGCGCGTGACGCCTGAGACTCTTAGACCGTGCATACGCTTAGAAACGACTGGAATGACTGCTTTAAGTAAAGTTCGACCCAATTACCCGCTTAGAGACTCGTAGGTGCTTCGCTAACGCCCCTCAAAGTCTCACTACAGCTCTCCGGTAACTGCAGATCCCAAACCACGTGCCAAGCAGGGACAGGTCTTCCGGGCCTCCCGGGCGGCGCCGTAAAGCGCAGCGCTCTTTACAGCACTTTACGACTGACGAGCGGCTCCAGGAGCGAGCGATCGCTTCCCGCCAAGGCCCTGACTGACCTGCGGGCGCGGAGCTGGTGTTAAAGGTCAGGAACGCATCCTGCTGTGCGCCTGGAAAGGACCCAGCATGCCCCGCGCTTCCTGCCAGCCGGGCCTCAGATAGCCCCGTGGGCGTCCCGGCCAAGGCGGTGGCTCCCAAACGCCCCCTGGCCGCACGCTCGCCCGCAGGGACGACCGGAGGGACTTCCCTGACTGACTACGCCTTTGCTCAGATTTCGAATCCCCTCTCTATTGACCTGCCTTAACTTAACCGGTGGTCACCCTGGTGAGGGCACAGGTTAGCAAGCCACGCAGAGTGTGGTGGCAAGTTCCCACGGGGGACAGCAATGACTCCTTCTAAGGGTTTGTCCCCGAGATCTGATGCCGGAATGCCCCCTGGGGTCTGACTTAGTCACCCTCAGTTGAGAATGACCTTTTAAGAGAGCTCAAGGGATGACTAAGTGCAAATGTGATGACATACACGGATGAAAAATTTCAGAACGAAGCCCATTACTTAATATGCTAACCAAAGGATAATTTTTTAAAAAAGAAAGTAATGCTATGGCGGGGGCGGGTATCGGGGGAGTGCTTAGCAAAAAAAAAGGAGAGTGCTTCATACCTCTCAGCCTCAAAGATTGTTGCAGAGTTTCTTATCAAGAGATTGGTTACGCGCAGTTCCCCTAAGGGAAGACTGAAGACCCTCTTCCCCAATTCAAAGGCATTTCATTGCCTGTCTTAGTACACTGTGCTGGCTGTTCAGATTTTCCCTGATGGCTTCAGTGCAGTGTGTCTTCTTGTTTAGCCCTGCTTCCTTAAGCCTAGCCTCAGTGGGAGAGGATGCATCTAGTTCTACAGCAACTTAATGTGGAGGGGGGATTAGTGCCTATGAGGGACCTACCCCTTCTCCGAGGAAAAGGAGAGGCTGCTAATAGGAGAAGAGGGCGAGCTGCAATCAGGATGTAAAGTGAATAAGCAAAAAAATTTTTAATTCTCTTTGGTTTGCTTTTTTATTTGCCTGTTTGCTTTCTGAAGAGAGAAAGAAGGCATGGAGTTGGATAGGGTGGGAGGGAAATCTGAGAGAGAGAGAAAACCATAATCAGAATATATTATATGAATTTTCAAAAAATAGCAGTAAATAAAACTGCCTTCCTATATTTCTTCTTCATGAAAGTAATTTCCTTCTTAAAACATTTATTTATTTTAATGTATGAGTGCTCTACCTGCATTTATACCAGCATGCCAGAAGAGGGCATCAGATACCTGTATTGATGGTTGTAAGCCACCATGTGGATGCTGGGAATTGAACTGAGGACCTCTGGAAGAGCAGACAGTGCTCTTAACCTCTGAGCCATCTCTCCAGCCCCCAGCATGAAAGTAATTTCATGAAGTCCGTGACTGTCTTATTCGTGTCCTCTTCTCTAGACTTAGCATTGTGCATGCCCATAGTCAGTTCATAGTCAGTGTGTGTGTTTATAAATCATTATGGAGCCACTGGTAGCCAAGCAGTTTCTTTGAATTATACTTCCTGTCTTGTGCAATGCAGGTGTGTGATATGTTCTGACTACCCGAAAGTCACTGGTAGAACTTCAGACATGAGCATGTCTTGTTCATACCTCTTCAGGAGGCTGTGTTGAAAGGCTTATGATACATGTCATACGTATTTTTTACACACACCATGGAATGGATCAGCAAAGTTTTCAATGTACTGGTCATTTTTATGACTTTTTACATTTTATTGACTACTTTCTTGTTGATTCATAGTAAGTATATATTGCCAGAAAGAATACTTAGGTCACCCAAACTATAGAGAAAAAAAAAAATGAAGGTGTCCTGTATATAGCAAGAAGTTAAACATCATATTTTCAATAAAGAAGAAATTTTGGTTTCTACTCAAAATTTTCCCAGAAAAACTTAACTTCAGTGTAAAATTTGTAATAAGCTCACATTTCTACCTGCTTTGTGCCTCAATAGGAGAATACCTTTTTTTTTTTTTTCTGGGAGTCAAAAAGAAGAAAAGTTGTGCCAATGTTTTCTCTCTTCAACTTAACAAATATAAGCAGAACACCTTGCCTAGTCTGTTTTTGCAGGGCCATGGGGGGGGGGGCGGGTTGCCTATTTCTCCCTTCCATTTTAAAAGTTTCTGAAGGTTGCTTCTCCCCCGTCCCCAACAACTTATTAGAGAACCCTATAAATGCAGGGACATTGACACAATTTGACAGTAAGCGTCCACATCTTCCTAGATTCCTCAGCTGTTAAGAGGTCGCTGTGTTTGCTTCATAATACATTTCACCATCCAGCTGGACATCAGCCCATCTTATTTTTTGATACATTTCCAAGGGTCTATCATTTCTTCTAATCCAAGCTGATCTTTGAATATTTTCCACCTAAACAGCTACTTGTTTTTAGCACATGTTGTTGTACAATTTTAACAATACTGACAGGAGTTAGAATGCACTTCATTATTAGAGCAAATTGCAAGCCTTGTGCTGCGGGAAGAGTATAATGCTTCTAGGTAATTCCAGGAGTAAAGAAAGTTTGGGGAGGGACCTTTTTTAACTTAAAGAAAGACAAGGATGAATAAACTCTGAGGAGTTTTCTACTTTCGTGTTCCTTCCTTTAGGTAGAAAAAAAGCAAATCCTTACTGGGGGTGAACATTTGTCTTTTTTTCCCCGAGAGAGAGAAAGAGAGAGAGAGAGAGAGAAAGAGAGAGAGAGAGAGAGAGAGAGAGAGAGATTGTTAAGATATTTTTATAACCTTTGTCGTTAGCTCGGTTTTAGTCTCCTCACTGAGAGGACCCCTTCCTCATATCTCCTGACAGTACTCACGAAATGCACGTTGTCACAGCAAGTTAATCCTCGTGGCTTTTCCATCCCACTGTCAGCAACATCACACGCTACTGTTAGCTTAGAGAACTAACATAGCTGAGATGCTTCATTACATCATGGACAAATTGTAATTACCACACATCTAAAAGAAGCCATCCTTCAGTTTTCCTGTTTGGGCCTGTTGGTCTGTTGAAAAGAAGCCATCAGGGGACTGAGTAAACTCCATCTGACCTTATTGTGAATAGAGAATATTATTTTCCTCTGACGCTGGCCTTTTAACCTACATGCTCCCACGGATTGCCTTTGTTAGAGGAAATCTGCATTAATATTCGGAGAGCCTAGAGACCTTGGATTGATTTATAGTCACTATTTTCTAACAAATGAGTGGTAATTAAAGATAACACTCCTCTAGAGGAGGCTACATTTATGAAGGCTTAAAAAGAACACTTGCAGTTACTTTATTGTGCATTGATTTACTTAGGGGAAAAATCATTTTTTCTTTATTCGGTGACCATATGTATTTACTATATGGCCATATAAAGTACACATGTATAAAAAAGAAAAGAGCAAATCTAGAGTTATTTTCTATGGAGTATTAGGAAAATTTTATTGTCGGTAATCTTGCCTCTGTAGCTTGAGAGTAACCAGGTGGAAGGGGTCACTTAATGCCCTATGTTACTGAGTGGCTTCCAGAAATGTTTCTTTCCTCTCTCTCTCTCTCTCTCTCTCTCTCTCTCTCTCTCTCTCTCTCTCTCTCTCTCTCACACACACACACACACACACAAACCTGTGTGTGCATTAGTGGTTTATTTCTAAGCCATTCTTTGAAAAATTTATACTAAATAATAATAATAATCAGGGATAGTTTGGCTTTGTGACTTAAAACTATCTAGCATCTGCTTAAATTTAAATACATATAAATTGCCATGACTTTGTAGGGGAGTAGTCTCCCTTTCACTCAGAATCAATGATTGTGTTACTGTTGCTATACGTTTGCTTTATTTTTATGTGTATGCTAGTCTTGCCTGTGTATGTATGTGCACTATGTGTATACAGTGTTCATCAGGCCAGAGCATGGTATCAGGTCCCCTGAAAGACAGGAGGGAACTACCCATATGTGTGTTGGGAGCCACAATGTTAATGTTGGATCCTGAACCTGGGTTCTCTGAAAGAGTAACAATCACCCCTAACCATCTAGCCCTGTTGTTTCTTTTAAGGAGGTTTTATTGGGGCAGGGTAATTACTTTATCATATAAGACTAAGGAATAGACTAGTTTGCATTTTCTCAAATGAAAAACAAGGCATGAGATAACACTTGTTTGATAATCTTAGAATCTGCTTTTTGGAGGATTTGCTGCCTTACAGCTTCTATGACACTGGCCACACGGATACCAACAGTGTTTAGCAACTTTTTATGTCACGGGTCCTTGCTCAGTAAGATCATTCACTAATTCATTCAGTCACTATCTCATTCTTCTGGTCTGGTTTTTAGTACTTGATCATGTGTTTAAGCACAGAATCTGGTTGATCAATAGCCTTGTGTTTGGAATGTCTGCAGAAATGTGGTCACATGCGTGCTATGGCCATGCTATTAGATGTAAAAAAAAAAATGAGCTTTGCAATTGTAGGCATATGTAAGAGAGGAATGCATAGGCTTATGAGAAACACAAAATAGAACTCTAGTTCGGATTGGAATCAAGTGTTTCAAGATAGTTCTTTTTTTTTTTTTTAACCACCCACTTTACTGTCACTATTGCCACAGTATATCAGACGTGTTGTTAAGTGATGTGAAAAATCTGTTTGAAAATAAAACAAAACTGAGGGCTGGAGAGATGTCTCAATGGTTAAGGGGTCTCAAGTTCTATTCCTAGTAGCCACATGGCTCAGAGCCATCTGTAAACTCCAGTCCCAAGAGATTTTAGGTGGCTTGTATGAGAATAGTCACCATGGGCTCAGATAATGCTTGGTCCCCAGTTGGTGAAACTGCTTGAAACAGATTAGGAGGCGTTCTCTTGTTGGAGGAGGTGTGTCACTGTGCGTTCCCTTATTGGAGGAAGTCTGTCACTGTGGGGCAATGTTTTAAAGCTTCAAAACTCCACTCCGTTCCCAATTAGCCCTTTCTGCTTCATGCCTATGGACCAGGATGAAAGTTCTCAGCTGCTGCTCTAGCACCATGCCTGCCTGCCTGACGCCATGCCCTCTGCCATGATGGCCATGGATTCACCCTCTGAAACAGCAAGTCCTAAATAAACTCTTCTATAAGTTACCTTGGCCATGGTATTTTATCAAAGTGATAGAAAAGTAGGACAGAAGTTGATGTCAGGGAGTGGCCTATTGCTGTACAGTCTTGACCATGCTGGTTTGGGGAGGAATGTGGAAGACTTTGGACTAAGAAAGTCGTTGCATGTGGTTTAATAGGCCATCCTGCTAGGAGATTGGATGACAACAGTGATGAGAGCAATATGGACTGTGGACACTTAGCTCAAGAGGTTTCAGAGGGGGACATATTAACAACTGGACTATAAAGCAATCTTGTGATATTGTGGCAAAGACTGTTCTGGACTTGCTTTATTTATCAGGCTGGCCTCAAACTCACAGAGATCTGTCTGCTTCTACCTTTCTGAGTCCTGGGATTATAGACATGCACCACTATGCCCAGCTTGACAGAGGAGATTTTCAGGTAGCCTGCTACTGACTTTGTGGCTTAGTTATATTAGTGATTATGCTAAGCAAATCTATAATTTAAAAAAATCAAGAAGAAGTACAAAGGGTACAGTTTGAGGAGAAATGGGCACCATGGAATGTAATATTGGAGCCAAGACTTGTGTTGACACAAGGGAAGACCATGTTCTAAAAGTAATGAAGGAAGTGGTGTCCTCACTGTGCCTCTATTTCTCCTTTCTGGAATGGTAATATATATTCTGTGTCATTGTATGTCGAAAATATAGAGTTTGCCTTTTGATTTTACAAGAGTTTATAGCTAAGATATTGCCTTGAATTGCAAAAGAGACTGGACTTTTAAACTGTGTTGTGGCTGTGAAAGACTATGGAGACTTTCAAATCTGAACTAAATGCATTTTGCATTATGATATGGTCACAAGCCTATGGGGACCAGGGACTAGAATGTGATGCTTTGAATGAGACTGGCTCTCATGGGCTCAAATATTTTGGTGCTTGGTCTCTAGTTGGTGGAATTGTTTGGGAAGGATTAGGAGGTATGGCCTTGTTGGAGGGGGTGTGTCAGTGGGAGTAGGTTTTGAGGTTTCAAAAACTCATGCTATTCCCACTTAGCCTTCTGTGCGTCATTCCTGCTTGACTGCTGTCATGTTCCCCATCCTCTGAAAATGTAAGTCCCCAGTAAACTTTCTCATATATATTGCCTTGGTCATGGTGTTTTATCACAGCATAGAAAAGAAACTGGAACAGGATGTGAAGCTCCCTTCTGGCGTCCTGCAGCACTGAGCACACATGGCCCACAGACACACATGCAGACAAAATTTCCATACACACAAAACATGAATTAATTAGTTAATTAGTTAAGCTTATTAATTGATGTTAGTGGCAGTTTTTTAAACTTATTTTTTATTAACTATTCACTTTATGTCTCAGTCATAGCTCCCTTCCTCCTTTCCTTCTTCTGCTCCCCGCCCTCCCTGTTTTCCCACTCCCCTCCCCTACTCCTCAGAAAAGGGGAGCCCCCACTACCCACCCACCCCAGCACATCAAGTCGAATCAGGACTGAGCACATTCTCTTCCCCTGTGGCCTGGTGAGGTAGCCCTGCCAGGGGAAAGTGATCAAAAACCAGGCAATAGAGTCCAGGTCAGAGTCAGCCCACATTCCCCTTGATAGGGGACATATATGAAGACTGAGCTGCCCATTGGCTACATCTGTGTAGGGGGGCCTAGGTCCAGTAGTGGTCATGGAGACTGACACAACTCCTAGTGGAAGGAGGGGAACACCAACCCACCCGCAAAAACTCTGACCCAAAACTTATCCTGCCTAAAAGATATGCAGGGACAAATATAAAGCAGAGATTGGGAAATGTCCAGTCAATGCCTGGCCCAACCCGAGACCCACCCCATGGGAGACAGTCAGCCCCTGACTCTGCTATGCTTACAGATCAGAGCCTAGCATAGCTGTCTTCTGAGAGGCTTCATCCAGCAGGTGATGGAAATAGATGCGAAGACCCCCAGCCAAATATTATGGGGGGGTGGGGGGAGGAAGGCAGGGAGCTTTCCAGTGGTAGTTTAAAAACGTGTGTAGTAGTTTCTTTCTTAACTCAGCTAGCTTCCAAAATAATTGAGACTGGACTATGTTATTTATTTAACAAGCTTTAAAGCACAATACTGAGGAGTTATTACTCTTATTTTTAACCTTCTAAGCTAATCTGACTCCCTCTTTGCCAAAATCCCCAAGATTCTTCCACTTTATGGTTTTCTCTGCTCCAGTTGCTCTCTCCTTGTATCCCCTGGACCTCTGCCCCTGGCTGAATCCTCATTCCTCCCCCTCCCCCCTCCCCTTTTCCCTAGGCTGGCAGGAAGTCCAGCCCTATTCTCTCCCCTGCCCAGTGATTGGCTATAAGCTGCCTTATTGACATATCAGGGGAGAGTTTGGGAGCAAAGTTTAGATCAAATATTCTGAGAACAAGGGTTGAAACAAGATGGGGGTAGGGGTGATGGACACAGAAATCAGCATTTGAATCTTTACACAGTGCACAATAACATTATACATACAAATTGCCTTTAAATATACATCTGGATAAACTGATTTCATTCTACAAACCTGACATCTTGCCTCATCCTGGGCCTAAGCAATCCATATTTCCTAAAAAGGGGCCCAGCAATCTCTAGGAAAGATACATCTTCTCCCTCAAAACCACTTCCTTTTTCTCACCTTTAACTCATACTATACTGCTTACCCCACACCCTCACAGATATCTCTGTGGCTCTGACTCCATTTCTATAAATTGGTTCTCAAGGTTTATTTCCTATTTAAACTTGCAACCATGTCTACTCCCATGGACTCTTGGCCATCTCATAATACAAAATACACCCAGCACCTCTCTGAAAGCCCTCAGAATCTTTCACAGTACTAACATTGTTCAAAAGTTCAAAACCTCTTCTGAGACTCAAGTCAGTCTTTTAACTGTGAGTTTTCATTGTCTAGTAAAAAAAAAAAAATTCACATAACGAACATTCCCAATCCAAAAAAAGAAGAGGAACAAACATGACAAGGGAAAACTGGCCTAAAGCAAGACCCAAGCCACATCAGGCAAATGCTAATCTCTGGAGCTTCATGTGCAGCATCTGGGCCCATTGGTGGCACCATCTGGGCTCTAAAGAGCTTGGTTAGGCCTGCCACTCCACTTCTGCTGCCTGCATCATATGTAACTTTTCTCAAAATAGCTCCCCTCTGTGCTTTTCTCAGCAGATACCCCATTGACCTGACATTTTCAGTATCCTGAAGTTTCCACTAAAACTTACAATTTACCTTTATATCTTTGCTTAGTGGCCTCCCCTGCAGGAAGTCCAGCCCTGTTACATATCACCTGGTTCCAGGGGCTTTCTGAAAACGTTGGCACAAGTCTGCATGACCCATAACTGTTTCACTTTGCATGCCTTCAAAGTTAGCACCATGTGGCCAACACAGGCAGATCCTGCTACCAGCCCCCTTCTACCATAGTGACAGTGACCTCTTTGTGGCTTGGCTGGCCAAGAAAGACACTTTGCTGGCAGTTGTTTTGTGATCTTTCTGTACTGCCTTCCAGTTTTCTACTTGTTGTATTGTTCAGTTGTTATTTATTAGAGACACTTGTCTTTGACTGTACTTCTTAATAGTGTTTTGCCTTGGGGAAAAAAATTCTATTTTCAAGCAGTTTTATTTTGTTTTGCTTTATGAAATGGGATGTCACATATCCTAGGCTATCTTTCTAACTTGCTATGTAGCTAAATTTGACTTTAAACTTCTGATCCTGCTGCCTCCACTTTTCGTGTGATAGGGTTATTGTTGCATGCCACCACACCCATTTCATGTAGTCTTGGGGATGAAGCCAGGATTTCACACATGTTAAAGAGGCTTTTTAACTAACCACAGAGCCAACCATTTGTTTTTAAATGAAAAAACAATAGCACCAGTCAAAGGCTCTTCTTGTGGAGCTGGAGAAATGGCTCAGTGGCCTGCAGAGGACCAGGTTGCATTTCCAGCACTCACGTCTAGTGACTAACAAGTGTCTGTGAGTCTAGTTCCAGAGGATCCAGGCTCCTCTTCTGGATCTACAGGCAAATTCAGGCACATATACACAGTAAAAAATAAATTCTTTTTAAAAATGATTACTCTTTACCAAAGAATTTACACATATGAAGTTTTGAGAAGAGTCACTGTATAATAATGTTCATCAACAATACACATATCTATCACGATTATCCTATAAGTTAGGTGAAGATAGTCTACTCTAGTATGAATGGTAAAAAAAAATATACTTTGATAAATTTTAGTTTTATTTTTAAGATACTATCGCTTTCTCCTGACTCCTAAAGTATCCATTAGAGACAGGCTTTAGCCATTCAGAGGCCATTTTAAATCTTGTGCCTATTTTAAGTTCTAAAGAAACATATGGACAGGCATGGTGACACATACCTTTAGTCCCAGCACTCAGGGGGGAGGTGGCTCTCCTTGAGTTCAAGGCCAGCCAAATCTACGAAGCAAGTCCAGGAAAGGAAGGGCTCTGTTACACACAGAAACTGTGTTGAAAAATTGAGAGAGAGAGAGAGAGAGAGAGAGAGAGAGAGAGAGAGAGAGAGGTAAAATTATCATTTCATTGAAAATATATTAAGTTCCTATGTCAAACAAATTTCAGGTGATTTTGAAATGCATATGATTTGATGGCAATTTAACTCTCAGTAATATTTTCTCTTAACTTTATTACAAATATGTGTCTTGATTAAAAGCCAATTCAACTTCTGTTTCATTATCACAATTAAATCACCCTAGGTAGTCACTTTTAAAAAATTAAATATGCTTGTATTCATTCAACTAAACTTTAAGTGTATAGCCACTTAACTAAACTAGGCATGTCACAAAAACTTTGACTCTTTTTCTAGTACTGGAAAAATGTTTAGACAACAATAGATATTTTTAAGGCAATGTATTGAACACATTAATATTTCTTCCAACAAAATAAATAGATAAATAAATAAATATGGATCTCTTTCTGAAAGATATTACAAGTATTTTGGTTGCAGTGTCTAATTTTTCACCTGTGACATGAAACTAATTTCCATAATGCTTGGCATCTAAACAGCCGTGACTGCACCTGTTGCTGGGCTAGCCTTTTAGGGAGTGGTTGAGCCATGGGAAAGACCCAAACCATTTGGTGATGGGAGGGGAAGCCCCAGCTGAAGAAAGGGAAAGCGCTTTTGGAACGTTTCAGTTACTGTTCCTACAAATGTATTGTGAGCAGTCATTTACTTCCTTGGCTCTCAACTTGTCGTGCCCCTTCAATCAGTCCCCTTTCCCTAAGCATTATAAGGACATCTTGCTAGGTCACAACTGACGAGAAAATGCCAGCAGTCACGAATGTATTTTATGCCACCTTGTAATTGTGCTAGACAGTGGTGATCTGCTGAGTGGTGTCTGCATCTTTAGTCTGTGAGCCTTTTACATTACCTGTCTCTCCAACTACTTGGGAGTGTTTGTATCCTTTTGTTCTTCACTGTTTGGTTCTGTCTTCACTCCACATTATATATATTCTCCTTTCCCTTTCATCCCTCCAAACTCTTCCATGTACCTCTCCTAGCTCTCTTTCAGATTCATTGCCTTTTTCCATTAATTGTTGTTACATGCATATATGTATGTGCATATATGTATGTATGCATATATATACACACATACACATATTTCAAATTTTTCAAAGTATAACCTGGCCAGTCCGTATGATGTTATTTGTACATACATATCAGGGCTGAGATAACTAATTGGTGTGCTCTTTGTTGCAGAAGACTAATTCACTCTCAGCATCCCTTAGTTACCTGTAGCTCGTTGTTAGAGATGAAGCTACATGAGCTTTTCCCCATCCCCTTTGGCACGTTCTGCTTATGTTTAGCAAGTCATGTTGGTGAGACTTTATGAGATACAAGGAATTACTACTCCAATCTTTTTTAATTTCTAAAGAGTTCTTTTCTGTCCCACTATGTGGTCTATTTTTTAAAAAATGTTCCATGTGTCACTTGTTAGGATTTCTGTTCTTTGGTGTCTGGCTGAGATATTTTATAGCTATCTGTTCCATCAATTTGATGTACAATGACAATTAATTCTTATATTTTTCTCTGTTTGTTTATTTATTTATATTTGGTCCAAGAGACTATCTACTTGAGAAAAGGAATGTTGGTAAGATTAATAGTATCAGCTATTATTAATGAATTGGTCTTAATTTTTTTCTTTAAATCCAGTAGTAAACAAAATTTTTTAAATGAAATTGGACGCACCGAAGTTTAGAACATATATGTTTAAGGTGCTAATGTCTTCTCAGTTAACGAAATATCCCTCTATCTCTTCTGACTACCTTCTCTTGGAAATCTCTTTTGTCGGATATCGCAAGAGCGATGTCTGCTTGCTTCCTGGTTCCATTTCACTTGAGTACTTGGTAGGGAGCATAACCAAGAGAAGCAGTTGTGCCTCAATAGTACTGTGTTTCCTCCAGTGTGAGTTTCTGGGTTTCCAGGCTGCTAGTCAGCTCACGTTAAAAACATCAGGTTATAGCATCGCTATCCTCTGAGAGGCCTCGTGCAGCACCGGAGTCTAAGCCAAACACTGGGCAGAACACAGAGAGCCTTGCGTAAGCGTGGAAGGAAGCATAGAAGCACCCGGAGGGAACAGGAGCTCCACAAGAAGACCCACAGAGCCCACTGACCTGGGCCCAGGGGTCTTTTGGAGACTGATGCACCAAACAAGAACCATGCATGAACTGGACGTAGGCTCCTCTATACATATATACCCAACAGGCAGCTCAGGCTTCATGTGCGTCCCCTAGCAAGGGGAGCAGGGGCAATCTCCGACAAGGACTTTCTTGCATGTCTTTCGATCACTTCCCCCTGGTGGGGCTGCCTTGCCAGGCCATAGAAGTAGAGGATGTGCTCAGTCCTGATGTGACTTGACATGCTGGGATGGGTAGGTGTGTGAGGCATCTCCTTTTCTGAGCGGCGGGGGAGGGAGAAGGGTGGGGCAGGGAGGAGGTGAGAGAGGGGCCTATGATTTGGATGTAAAGCAAACAGCAGTGAACCAACCTCCCACGAGTGGTCGGGGTGGTATTTGTGGATGGGGCAGGGAGGGAGTTTTAGGTGGGGTAGAGGTTTTGTTTTAAGGGCTAGTGACGATGTTCTGATATTTATTTCCTGCTACTGACATTTGAGTCTGAATGAAATGCCTGATGATGTTTCTGATGATGTCGATATTGTAAAGTGATAGATTCATAAAGCAATGATCAAATCTTCATTTCTTTCTGTGCGTATTTCTAAGAAATAGGGCCAACTATTTTATGTAAATACCAAGAGCAAACTACCTGGTACTAAACCCCCAGCCCAGTACATTCTCCCTGCCCTCCTTCTTTTCCTCCTGTCCCGGAACTCTTTGCCACTGTGTGATCCAGCCTTGGCTCTGGCTGTGGTCAACGGACCCCAGTGAGGGGTTTCCTGCCCTTAGGCTTCGTTTCTTGGTCTTTTTTCTACTCTGTTGCCAGCGTTTGCTGATTTCTAGTGTATACTCTGTAGTCTCTCTCAGTCGGTGTTTGATTCCATTCCATGGAAATAAAAAGTATGATGTACATACTGCATGAGAATTGTCTTGAAAGTTAAGGCTTCCCCCTTTACTATAATATAAATAAAAACCTATTTTATCCTTAAAACAAATGAATAAATAAATAAAACATAAGAAAAAACTCAGGCTTACCCCTTCACCTCCACACACCACACCTTACAGGATACAGTATTGCAGAATACCAGCCTCTATAATCAAAAGTTAGTTCCGTAGAATAAATGTCTTTGAAAACATATACTTTATATACATACACATATACATATACACATATTTACTCTGTTGAATCTCTTTCCGCAGAGAGCTCTGATTACAAATCCCTTTGTGTTACAATAAATTGTAACTGTTCGGCCTAGGAAGCCAAAAACTGACACAAAGTTACTGAATTGTATTTTTAAAGTTGCAAGCACTACTCTGGGCAGAATCTAAACTGCTACATTTTTACTCATAAACTAAAATAAACTACTCTAATCCTCATAATCTACATACATCCCAAGCACTTGCCTAGTCGGCTTCTCTCCTCCAACTCGCCATCAACTGTCAACTGTTAACTGTCACCCCCTCCACTTCAACTGTCCTCTCTCAGCTCCTTCCTGCCCTTCTGCCCAGCTGATTGGCTAAACAGCGCTTTATTGACAGTTGTTACATCCACTGAAGACATTGCTCCATGGTATTTATTGCAGTTTTCCCTGATCTAAATCACATTTTTGCTTTTAGATGTCTCCTCCTGATGACTTCTTTGTGAAAAAATACTTAAGGAAACTAATGTAAAGGAGAAAGACTGATTTTGGCTCACAGGTTAGAAGCCCCAGTCTGTAGTCCCCTTGTGCACATCCATCTGAGGCTGAGACAGAGCCAAATGTCATGGTAGAAGAACACAGCAGAGCCAAGCTGCTTATGGCAGCTGGAAAAAAAAACCTGCAAGGAACCTAGGATAAAATATAGCCTTGAAAATCACACTGCCAGGAACTGGTTTCCTCCAGCTACTCTCCTGTGGTCTATTGGACTGATAGTTACCCCTGAATACTGCTCCATGGGCAGAAGCCTTTGACATATGAGACTTTGGAGGACATGCCAGATCGACAGTGTCACACCTCAACTCCATCTTAACTCTTAACTGAACTTCATGGACTGTTTTCTTTGTCTGTACACTAACTCCATTCCCACTTTATTTCCTATCTCAACTAGTGACATTTCTATACACAAGTAGAACTCTCTAAGCTGTTGTATCCATCCTTATTTTTTCACTATTTCTTTACATTGTTTTTTCTTTACCATGCAACACAATGGGCTTCATATGGCATTTTCTTCTGTGTGTTGGATTAATGGTACCTGGCTTGAATTTTTCCTCTCATTACCCTCTCCTATACCCTCATCCCCTATTCATATAATATGTATTCCATTAACTTCTGTCCAGCCTGCCTTAAACCACCTTCATGGCTTCTCACAATCCCTCTTCTAATTCTATGACTCACAGGCACACACACAAATAGAATTTTGAATAGAAATTGGACACTTAGGCTGCCTGTATTTCCTAGGTTATTGTGAATAGTGCATCAGTAAGCAAAGATGAGTAAATGTCTGTGATACGTCTACTTAGAGTCCTTCTGGTATATACATGAGTGGTGTAGCTGAGTCATATGGTAGTTCTATTTATGTCTTTTCAAGAAACCTCTGGACTAATTTCCATAATAGCTACATTGGTTTACATTTCCAACAACAGTGTGTGAAGAGCCTTCTTTCCCCACATCCTTACTAGCATTTGATGTCATTTACTTTCTTCTACAAAGCATTTATTTGTTAGTTTGATGTGTGTGTGTGTGTGTGTGTGTGTGTGTGTGTGTGTGTGCGTGTATCTAAAGATAAATGTGCGGAGTAAGGTTTTTCCTGTCTCCTTCCACCTTTGCCTTCTCTAAAAATGGACCATGTTCTAGACATAAGTTTTACCAAATGCAATAAAATAAAAATCTCTTATATCGTATCAGATCACAGTTCAATAAGACTAGAAACCAATAGCAATATAAATTGTAAGAACTATTCAAGCACACAGAGACACTGGAGTGGCTATATTAGCTTGTTTCGAACATCTGCTTCCTTGATAGATTGTTCTCCATTCATGACTCTCACTCTGTGGGTATCTTCATCAGAGCGGTGTGTTGCTTGGAGACAACAATTAGTAGATCTTGTTTTTTCAATGCAACCTCCCAGCCCATGTGTCCTTATTAGTGAAATGAGGCCATGAAGTTAGTGCACACTTAAAAATCTAGTGCTGGAACCTCATGAAAGCCTTCCTCAAATAAAAGGAAAGGAAGAATATGAAAGTACTGTATTATGTTATGAGGAGAGTGTGCTAATTTAATTATAACAAATGCCCACAGACTGAAGACCTCAAAGGAAGAGGAACTTTTCAGAGTTCTCAAGAATAGAAGCCTGAAGCCAAATCTTCAGTGGAAACTTGCTCTCTCCAAAAGCCCTGGCAAGAGCGCTTTCTTTCTTCCCCTAGTTTCCGGTGTTCTGTGAAGACCCAGTTAGTCCTGATCACTCCTGGCTTGTAGCTCACTCACTTGTTTCTGCCTCTTCCTACGCATGGACATGTTTCTGTAAATCTTTGCCTGTGTGTCTAAATTACCATCTTCTTGGGATGATGTATGTTCTATTAGGTACACTTCAACCTAGTATGGTTTAATCCTAACTTAATTTTTGCAAGCAGCCTAGTTTTAAATAAGACTTTTTTCATGGGTTCCAGGTGGGTAAGAAGTTTTGGCAGACACTGTTCAATGTAGAGTGTAGTTACTTCAGAGTCATAGAGCAGGGGAAATGTTGCAAGGTACTAAGAAGTTGTTCCTTAAAATAGAAATGACTCTTTTCTTCCTGGATATTTGTTAGAAAAAGATTTAGAAAAAAAACTGCATTGAGAAAGACAGACATATTAATAAGTTATATAGAGATAAACACAGGCTCAGAAATAGATACATAAACAAATATGCTTTACATGTTATAAAAGCTAAGCATACTCTCAGTCAAAATTGAGTGTCAGAAGAAAAGATCCCCAGGTACCAAGGTATTTATCTAGCCGTAAAGGAGTCAGGCAATTGTTCTTTTGAGATAAGAGTTTAGACTGCATTTGCAGTTTGAGAAACTGATGACTACAGTTAATCCTACAATATTCAAAATGTTATCTGCCCCAGAGTTTTGTCTGGCTGTACTTTGTAGATATCAGTCACCTATT
Organism: Acomys minous; assembly: GCF_964271855.1. Lineage (NCBI taxonomy): Eukaryota > Metazoa > Chordata > Mammalia > Rodentia > Muridae > Acomys > Acomys minous. The sequence continues at coordinate 71,801,923 of NC_140496.1, read as the reverse complement.
TCTCCAAAAATACTCTTTTCTTTGCCTCACAAAACAAACCATAAAAGAATTACTCACAATTAGAATGACTATAACGAACATGTTGGGACCCAAGTTGTGCTTGGTAATTTTCTTAAGGAAAATAATCATTTTAGACACACTGGGGTCCTGAAACCTATAATCTCATACTGCCTATGTACAAACATAGTTAAAAATACATTGAAAAAATACAAATCCCTATGTAGTTTTATTCCAGCTCAGGATAATATCTGTGATAGTGTATGTATTTCAAAGTTTTGGAACTGTTAGCATGCAGCTTCATGTTTGCCCCTAGCATTGTGAGATTGAGTGCAATCTTTGTAGGAATCCTCATGAGAGGGAACAGGACCTAAGTTTCCTAGTAGTAGCATGGCTGAGTTTCTGTGGGCACTGATTAGTTACTTAATTTTACATAAGCAACGATGAACACGTTTATGAAAACTAAATGTATTTGCCTTATACATTCATAGAGAAAGTATTCCTTTCTAACTTTTTATCTTACAGATTTTATCAACTTTTTACAATGAGGAAAATTTGATGTCAAGCTGGCTTTTAAACATTTATGTTTATAAATAGCTTCCAGCCTTGCCTTGGTCAAAGAAGCCTCTTCCCTGTCCCCGCCCTCCCCCCTGCCCCGCCCCCAGGGGGAAGCAGTTAAGGCGGAGTCTCATAGCTGGTCACAGTGCTGAGAAGAAATGAGAAGGGCAGCTGAGAACTTGCCCTTAAATGGGATTATTCTATCAACCCCTCTTAGGCTCAAGGAACAATGCTGAAGGAAAAGAGAAAAAAAATGTGAGAGCCATAAGATAATAAGAAATGCTATGGAACTCTTGTCTTGTAGATACAACATACCACTGCACCCGTGAGTTTACTGCAGCTGTGACTGCTAGTACAAAATCTGCATAAGGTTAGCCTTGCTACCATTGCAGCGTGGATGAAGCTTGAACTTCATGAGGCTCCACCCCTCGCTCAAGAGCTATTGGCAGCTAGTGGCTAATAGAGGAGGGGGTTGGGGTCATTTTCCTCAATACTGTACTCACTGATAACTTGCCCATGCTCTAGTAAATAATATCATCCACGATCATGCAAGCAACCATGATCAAGCTTAGCAGGTCATTTAGGAAAATCCATGAAAGTACGGGGGATCAGGGGGGCAGGGGACGTGGTGGAAAGAAGACGTTTTTAGTCTGTGGGAGAGGAACAAGAGAGGGTAATAGGGGACAGATATGCTCAAAATACATTCTAAACATGAATGACAGTATCAGAGAATAAATAAAACTACTTGAAGGGCTGGATAGATGGATTATTGGGAAACAGCTATCCAAGCCTAATGACCTAACTTTGTTTCCCAGAATGCACATTTAAAAAAAAAAACAAACCAGATGTTGGGGCTAGGGAGATGGTTCATGGGTTAAGAGCACTGGCTGCTCTTCCAGAGGATCTTGGTTCAATTCCTAGCATCCACATGGCAGCTCACAATTGTCTATAACTCCAACTCTAGGGGATCTGACACCCTTACACAGACATTCATGCAAGCAAAAACACCAATGTACATAACAAAATAAAAAGGCATTATCAAGATAGCCCAGTGAGGTGGTCTATAGATATGCAGATATATATATATATGTATGTATATATTCACTTCAGTTGCCTCAAAACCATGGTAGAAAGAGAGAAATGATTTTGAGAACTCACGCCGTGACCTACACTGCTGCACACATGCATATTCTCTTAGTAAAATACATAAATAAAAGTTTTGAAATAGTGACATAAAAATAGAATGCAATAAACACTACATTTACGATGAGAGAATGGACTATTTTAACATTGTTTTGTTAAATAATACATTTTAACACAATTTTAATACTATAAGATATATTTCTTGTGATAAAATACAGCATATATAAGATTGAAGTTCATAAGCATTAATATTTAGATTTGCGATGGATCATGGAGGTCACCATTTTTCAAACCAAGAAGTGGTTGCACAAAGCAATGCCCTAGGTTACCATGAGCCAAGAATAACTATGTTGTGGATTCCATCCTCCCAGCCCTCTTCCAAGCAGCTAACATGCATTTTTACATATTGACTCACTTAATTCTCAGAATCCAATTACTGTTCCATTCCTGTGAAGAGACACCATGACCCAGGCGTAAGAGGAAGCATTTCATTGGAGACTTACATGCATTTTCAGAGGATAAGTCCATGGCCATCACAGTGAGAAGCATGGCAGTAGGCAGACAGGTCTATCTCCAAAGCAGGAGTTGAGAGCTCACATCTGGTTCACAAACAGGAGGAAGAGAGAGATGAAAACCTCAAAGCCCATCCCTATGTTAATCCTACCAATCCATGAGCATGGGAAATCTTTCCATCTTCTGATGTCTTCTTCAGTTGCTTTCTTCAGAGACTTGAAGTTTTTTTCATACAGGTCTTTCACTTGTTTGGTTAGAGTTACACCAAGATACTTTGCTTTTTATGGCTATTGTAAAGGGTATTGTTTCCCTAATTTCTTTCTCAGCCCTTTCTCAGTCTTTTGCATACAGGAAGGCTACTGATTTTTTGAGTTAATTTTGTATCCAGACACTTTGCTGAAGGTGTTTATCAGCTGTAAGAGTTCCTTGGCTTTACCTTTGTACCTAGTGAGGGGCAGAGTTTTTGTTTATTGTGTCATCCATGCCCTGACTCTGTTCCTTGGGAATGGTAAAATAACTCTGTAGCAATGTGCCTCCCCCAAAGTAACTACGTTTTTATTAGATTTTACAACAGATACTTAATTTCTAAAAGTTTTGCTATCAACCATTAGTATTTTTTAATATAGGAAATGATTAGAAAGAAACTACTTTAACCCACTGTTTTGTTCTTTTAGGAATAACTTTATCTTCATAATTGCAGTCCTGCTTCAGAGGCGGTAGGTGGATGCCTCAACCAGAGCAAAAGAAACTCTTTTGTATCCTGACTACAACACTCAACCTATGGTGCTACCTGTCTGCTATTAGGAAGTTTAAGATTTTTAAAAATATATTTTGAGTGTTCATTCCTGCTCTGAACTGTTTAAGAGAATGAATTTATATACAAACTTGTGCTTCCTGATTTTAGGTAATCAGAATGGATTGACTGACATTAGTAAGCATCTTAGAAAAGGATTCACGAGAGATAATATACCTTTCCAAACTGTGAGATTTACATGAGTGAGAAGATAAAGAATACATTGATTTCAGAGAAGGAAGAGATCTCCATTACCTCAAGCAAGAATTCTAAAACTTAAACTGGGCTTTAAGCTCAGTGGGTTGAAGGGACAGTCCCTAGGTACAGCAAAAACAAACAAGGCAGGCATGTGGAGATCACCCAATTTAGTCAACAATATTTATCACGAAAAGATGCAAAGATAAATGAGGAGTACTCTTTATGCATCAAGAACTTAATCTGCCAAAAAGAAAGGACAATGAGACAACTACTATAACAGAATAGTTTCTGTGAATAGAATTTATATCATAACCTTTCCTTTAAAGGTTTCCTAAGCACAGACTGGAACCAGAAAGAGCCATGCTTAAAATTTAACTTTCCCTCCTCCTAAGTGTAGAGCCCTGTTTGGTTATGTTTTCATCAATGTTTCTACTGTATGTCCTGGATAGAACCATAAGCCTCCACCAGATTTCCCATTCCCACCATCTCAGGAAACACTTTGCTGCCATCATAATATGAAATTAATGGAGCCTGAGTTATCATTTTTTTTGCCGTAGGTCTTGTATTTTGCTGGTCCACAAATACCCAATGACAAGTGTTGGCCTCCCGTCCTTGCTGTCTGTTCGGTGGTGTTAGTGCCTTGCCTCATCACCTAAAAGCTCTCAACATTTCAGGGGTTAAAGATGTAATTGATGTCAGAACTGAGTTTCTGTGCTGGGCATAGTGACTCAAACCTGTGGTCCTTATGCTCAGAAGGCTGTGGTGGGAGATTTTCATGAGTTCAAGGCCAGCCTGGATTACAGAGGAAAACTGTGATCAAAACCAAAACAATAATGCTCTCAAAGACCAAAAATGGAAAACATCTGAGGTTTATTTTCAAATATTGAGTGAGAATGACACCAAGCTGTCTAGAAATCAGCAGCAGGGCCAGGTTGCAAATCAAAGATAAGAAAACTTGGGACCAGGAAAGTAATTAGTTGCATTTTTTTTTCGTTGTGACAAAACACCTGTGAGAAGCTATGTAAGAGAGGAAAGACTTCTTCAGGCTTCCATTTTCAGAAGTTTCAGACCATTGCTTCCTGGCTTTGTTGCCCCATGCCTATGGCATGACAGAAACATCATGGCAACAAGGCATTATGGTGGGAAGCGGCTTGTTTAGCTTCTCCAGCTAGGCCCTCCCTCATAGTTTCTCCCATCTCCTAGTAACGCCATTAAATTAAGAATCCATCATTGTATAGATAACAGCCCTTATGGCTCAGTCACCTTTCAATAACGCTATCATCTGGGAAAGCCTCTAAGAGATGGGCCTTTGCTTTGGGGCTGGGGTGGCACTTTATACCAGAACCATAACATCTGGAGTGAAAGGTTCATATGAGTCAAAGCTGAGAAGTATGTTTTAGCCATGTATTAGTTGGGATTTCCTGGAGTAACAACGTATAGAATGAATCAATCTCTCCCTCCCTCCCTCCTCCCCCGCCTCTCTCTCTCTCTCTCTCTCCCCGCACGCACACACACACACACACACACACACACACACCAGTTCAGCAAGGCAAAGGTATTTGCCACCAAGCTTGGCCACCTGAGTTTAACCTCTGGTACCCATAAGGTGGGAGGAGAGAAGGATCCTGCACATATTCGAGATATATATGTATATTCTAACATTATATATATATATATGGTCCAGTTAATATATCTATCCTTTGGGGACTGGAGAGATGGCTCAGAGGCTAAGAGGGCTGACTGTTTTGCTGTTCTTCCAAAGGTCCTGAGTTCAATTCCCAGCAACCACATGGTGGCTCACAACCATCTATAATGTGATCTGGTGCCCTCTTCTGTCATGCAGGCATACATGCAGGCAAAGTGCAGTATACATAATAAATAAATAAATCTTTAATATATATATATTCTCTATATATTCTAACATATATATCTATATCAATATCTGTATATATGGTCCAGTTAATCCAACAATGGCTGTCTACGAATGGAGAGTTCAAGAGTTCAGAAGTTGCTCAGTCGACAAGGCTAGACTTCAGAACATGCTGGACTCCTGAAGAAGTAGACTCTAGTGCCAGCACAGCTTGCAAGGTGAGAGCAAGCAGACGAAGAGCAAAACCTCCTTATTCCATGTCCTTATATGGGTTTCTGGCAGAAGGTGTGGCCCTGATTAAAAGGCATGCTTTTCAGCCTCAAAATCAGGGATTAAAGGTGTGTCTTTTCTCAGCTCAAAAGATCTGGATTAAAGGCGTGTTTTTCTACCTCAGAGAGCCAGATTAGAAGTGGATCTTTGTACCTCAAATTAAGCAAAAATTCCTCACAGGTATGCCCTCCTTTGTGGATTTCAGTTAATTCCAGATGTTGTCAAGTTGATAAGGAAGAGCAGCCATCACAAGCCCAGCTCTTTCTTCATACATGTGTGTACATACATGTGTTTGTGTGAAGACAAGGTTCTGTGCTGTAGTCATTTGTTTAAGTAAAATCAGTGAGATGGTCCAGCAAGGCAAAGGTACTTGCTACCAAGCCTGGCCACCCGAGTTTGACCCCTGGTACCCATAAGGACAGAAGGACTCCTGCACTTTGTTCTTTGACTTTCATGGGTTCTCTACGGCACACATGCCTCGCCTCCCCCATGTATACCCATTAGATAATATATAAATAAATAAGATATTTAAATATTTAATTGAAAAACTTAAGAGTCGTAAGTGTTTCTAACAGCTAAGGGGGTGTTTAATAACACTCTAACAGTTTAGTTTTCTCAGCTCTTCCTAACTGGACACCCCGCATCCTGTCTTTCCAGCAGATTGTTAAAAAGAAAGAAGACTGTGGAGGTAGCAAGCAGTCTAGTGTGGAGGGATAGAGTCTGCTTCTTGACATGGTGGTGTGGACCTCACTGAAAAGTGTGCCTAGAGGCAACAGTGGAGCAGATGCCTGAAAGAATCAGAGGAATGAGCCTTGAAGGCATCCAGTGAGGAGACAAAGCCGAGACCCTAGGCAGGAGGACTGCACACTTTTGAGGGAAGGCAAGCACTTTCTATAGACATGGGGGAGCAGGGGAGAAGGGGGTGTGGTAAGGGATGAGGCAAGAGAGGTGAGGGGAAGCTTGCAGAGCATGCAAGGCCTTAGGCTACAGCGGAGATTTTGCACATTCGTGTCCTGGCTTCAGGAGCAAAACTCCTGGTAAACGTCAAGGAGCCCAAAACCAAAATGCCACAATACCCTCTTAGCCAACCAAGGAGAGTGGTTTCTACCCTGAGTCATTTTTTGAGTGCAGACGATTCTATCAGGTTTCCAACATTTTGGTTTTGAGAAAGGAAGAGTTGCTGGTGACCTGACATGGGCTGTGGTTGCCAGAGTTCTTAGAACAGCAAGACAAATTCTCAGGTTTCTGTCTTTCACCCCTCTAAAGTGTTTGGCAGAAAAATTTCAGAAAAGAACGCTGGTATTTTTCTAAGCCTGTGGTACACTATTGATACTTTTCAAGTGTCAGAGGGCCTGTTCTGTTAGCTGTTTAATCACATATGCAACAAACACCTACTTTGTAGCTGTGATGTCCCTGGGATCATGGAAAGTCCTGACAACACAGAGACATGTAAGGGACTGCTTCCATGTCACAGTCAAGGGAACCAGTTTTAGAAATAGGTATAGCATGGTATAGCCTGGTATGTAGTCCATAGAGGGGCAAACAGATGGCAGATGGTGACGGTGGGAACGCAGTGCTGTTTCTGTCTGAGGAATCGGAGCAAGAATTCATGTTTCACCATCAGCTCCACAAGGAAGGGAGACTGTTTATCTTCTCTCCGGGATCTAGTACAGAAATACAGCAAAATTTTTACTGAGCAATTTATTGGATGAATGAACAAGACGTTGCGGAGCATGAAATGGGCGTAAGACTTGTTTGGGAGGCTGGTCACACTACTGGCAAATGGAAAGGCATGTACAAACTGGATGACAATGTGGAGCTGTGTAGATCTTTAGTAACAGTAAGACTTCCACTCAGATTTGCTGAAACACCTATTATTTTTTTCTTTTAACACAGAAATGTCTTTGTTTTCCAAGTTCCTTTAACTAGCATGTTTACAAGCAAGAACAACTCTAAAATCAGCACAGATAGCATTGTCAGCACAATACAAAGATCAGTTCGCTTGGGTAAACTCGGTAGGAAAAAGAAAATTACAGATTTTGCCACACAGCAAAATGGAGTATCTTTTTCATTCATTGTTACACTTCAGCCTTCATCAGGTATAACAAACTCGGGAAGTGATTTCTACTGAATGACAAAAGAAACGGGACAAAAATTCATTTAAAGCTAGTTCACACCAGCTCTGCGGCATGTACGATTAACAGCTAAGATCAAGTCACAAAACATTATTTTGAGGAGAAAGGGTTTAGTGAACCCTAGAAATTGGGTTTGATTTATGCCAGCAAATCTGCCTTTTCACTGCTTGTGATTTCTAAGGAAGAAAGCCACAGTTCTTACCAAATGGTTTCTAAGGAAACTCCTTACCCCACAGCCTCTGAAAACAATTTGGTTGTTAATGAGAGCTCCTTCTCACGGTGGGAAAGTGTTGACTAAAAGAAAAGGCTCCTCGTCTGGGCAGGCAGTCTGTGGAAATGTTAACTGTTCTACAGTCACCTTTATGAAATTTCTACTCAGAGAAAATGTTTTTAGGTCCCGTTTCGTGGTTGTTCTTACTCGTAAGTATCCTTTTCTAAGGAAGCCATGACCACAGAAGCACATCCCCACTGACAAACGAGCTCACAAATGCATCTAAACAGGCTGCATTCCAGACTTTGGCCACTCCACTGAGTTGGTTTTGGAATCCAGCATTGTACGATTACATATTGGTATTAGATATAAGCATTGAACTTTTTGCGTAAAAATATATCTAAAAATATTAGACAGCATTACTTGTCTCTGTGTTTTTAAAATGTATTCTAAAGTGTCCAATAAGCTATCTTTATTTTGCTTCAAACTCTTTGCCCCAAATTTATTGCGGTTTTAACTACAATTCTTTTATAATAATGTCAAGATGCCTTTACACATACAATAAAACAGCCCTGAAGTTAAAAGACAGATGCTAGTTACCCTTAATTCTTACTGAAGTCAGATTTCAAAAGTCCCCATCTGCATTTTTTTGATAACCATTAGATAATGAGAGTAAAAGAAATTCATTCACAAATTTCAGTAGATTTTTCTTTCTCATTTCAAACCTTATTCAGAAACATGAATGAATAAATACTAGGAGCCAAAAAAAAAATGACCATTACAAATTCAGAAGAAAAAGTTTAGAAATCTTTCTTGCCCTGGGAGTGCTGTCCATTTTCAAGTCTTTGTAAAATATAACAGTCAGTTGTTGAGCAACTTGGAAACTTCTCAGGGCACCGCTCTGTCCATAGTGGCCATCAGTCCATCTGTCCCCAAATATGTTTTCTGCTTTAAACTTTGTGCAAAGGAGAGCTGCCAAGCTTCTTCTTGTCCTTGCTTGTTCTCCTCATCTGACCCTACCTCCTTTCTCTTTCTCTGCTGGTCTTTGAACGTCCTCCACTGTGGACAGCTGCTTTCATTTGTAGCTGCTTTGGGTTGGGGAAAGTTCTGCCAATGAAAACAAGGAAAAGAAGGAAAGGGTTGCACATGCTTTGCATGTGTGGCAGCTCCCCGGCTGTCCGCTCTTGGGTCTTCCTGTCCTTTGGCTAGGAAGCTAGGAACGGATCTGCTACTGGAGATTAGTCCTGAGAGGCTTTTGCCCCTCACCTTACAATCAACATCTTCAAAACCCATTTGTTTTGAATGAGAATATGTATTTATTTTGATCCGACATATGTTATTGCCAACATTTTATACTTTACAGGAGTAGTTTTTGTTTTTTGTTTTTTTTTTTTTCAGAAAGGTTCTCACTATGTAACCCAGGCTATCCTAAAACTTGTAATAACCCCACCTCTGCCTCATCATTGCTGGGGTTACAAGGACACCACCACCACACCTGATGACAATAATAATTTAGATGATATTTTTATTAGGATGTTAGAGAGGGAGGGAATCTGCCCCTTTCTCCATCATTCCTTAGAGGACACAAAATCAGAGGCCGGGAGGTTCTCTCTCTAGTCAGTGTTACACTGTAAATATGTATGTATGTGAAAATAATTCATAAATACTAGTTCATGAAAAGAATGAAGAAAACATTTTTCCGGAATCAAAATATCAGCAAAGACAATATTTTATAGCTGCCATTGTCATTCTGCATTGCTTGCAGGCAGGCTGGGGTTGAGGAAGATCTGTTTAGAGCGGATCTTAATTTTGCCTCCATGGAGAACACACTGGCAGAGGCTGACTGAGTCTGCTGTCTGAACGATGGGCCCACAGCAGAAACGGACTCTCTCCCTAGGCACACTGGATTTCCTTCTTCTTTCTCCTTCCTTGTCCCACACTCCCTACCACAGGGTTGCTCCCCAGATAAAATGACAATCTAAGGAGGTAATTCTGTGTCAGACAAGAGGGATGCTGATCCTTGCTTATGGTACCCAGTCTACATCTCACACTGATACATCCAGTTCTGCCTAAACAAATGGTCCAAGTCAATAATTCCTCTTGTATAAATATATTAATTCTGTTAGAAGAGCTGAACAATTAAGAGACTAAACCACCTCAGATCTATGTACAAATCCACAGGGAGCTGGTTGTAGGGGCACATGCCGGTGTTAGGGTTTGCTGAAGGACGTGAAGGCAGGAGGATCATGAGTTCGAGGCTAGCCTGGGCTACACATTTGGGCTGGGGAGATGGCTTGGTGGTTAAGAGAACTAGCTGCACTCCCAGAAGACCCAGGTCCAATTCCCAGCATCCACAGGGCAGCTCACAACTGTCTGTAACAAATCCACAAGGAAAGAAGAAAAGACACCAGGCCAGCAAGATGGTTGAGTGGGTACAGGGTCTCGCTGCCAAACCTGAAGACTTGAGTTTCATCTCCATGACCCACACAGTGAAAGGAGAAAACAGACTCCTGTAAATAGGCCTCTGATTTCAACATGCACACTATGACACAAGCATATGTGTGCAAACACACACACACACAATCACCAGTGGTCAAAATGTTACCACTGTTTACTGAGTCAGAGTCCATGTATAGATGATCAAATTGTCTCATCCTACAGAAGTTTTTTAATGAGATAAATTGAATTCAGTGTCCTAACAAACTGAGAACTGTGTGCGAGGCTGTCCAGTAACACTGAATGCAAAGAGCTCTCTTGCCCACGGAAGATCTATAGACGTGACTAGTGACAACCTCTGTGATTGAGGAGGTTTGAAAGAGCCAGGTGGGTGGGCAGTGCTGCTTTCTTGCATAACAGACCTCCAGTGAGGCTTTGTTCACTGGCAAACCTCAATTTTTGATGGTCAAGAAGTCAGGAGAGCTCCCCTCCAGGGAGTCCTGGTCTAGTTGAGGGGAGAGACATGCATGAGAGAAATTGCAATTTTACAGAAAAGAGCTAGTAATGTTCTTTGCAAAACAGTTTTTGAAATTTATAAATATCGCCAAATACGTGGTGACACAGGTAAAGTGCTAGCAGGTCCAAGGTTTCTGTGACAGAGAATAGGAGAAGAATGAGGGTGAATGTGACCAATATCTTATGTGTGTTTGTGGAATTGTGCAGGGAAAGCCATTAGTCTGTACAGGTAGCACGTGGTAGCCAAGTATTTTAAGCAATGTTAAGACCTTCTGTCTCATTATTGATTTTTCTTTTCTTATTTCAGTCACCTCACATCAGACACTGGGTGCAAATGTAGCCTGCCCAGATTTCTCTGTTTATACGGTATCATTACTAGCAAATGCCAGTTTGCTTTCCAGGTAAAATATAATGTCTGCTCTACACACCATCTTCATACCTACTCTTGCCCACTTTCTAAAGATTACTTGCATTGATGATGACTGTAAGCTGGAAGGTGGTGGCTTTCTGTTCCCTGTCCTCATTTTCATCCCAGCTGCTTTGCTCTTTCAGAAGTATGTACTGAGTGAAGTGAAACTTGCTCTTCTCTGATGCTTAGCAGAAGTGTGGTTAAGGGAGCTCTGCTCTGAACGGGTCCCTGCTCGGCTCTGTTGTCATTTGGGGTTGGGTAATTCTCCCTTCTGGGAGGCCCTCTGTGCTTTGTGCAATATGGGTCAGCATCCTCGGTTTCGGTCTACTAGGTGAGAGCAACCTCATAGGTGTGGCAACCAAAAACGTCCCCACACACTGCCACATATACCCGGAGTAAGATCATCCCAAATTGATCACTGACTTTAAGCTAATGACACCACACAATGTAACTAGAGTGTGGTCTCCTGATGGAGGTGTATCTTGAGTTTGTCCTGCTCTTTAATGTACTCAGTGCATGTGTGTACCAAATATCAGAAGAGCCATAATGGGGAGTAAGGTGATCCTCAGCTTGTAGTGACTTGTAGTGTGTGCAGGTCAGAGAACTCAATCAGTTCTCTGCTTCTGCCCTGGGGAGCAAGCTCAGGTGGAACTCAGCACCCTATGTTTCCTACAGACCTGTAATCAATGCACAGAATTACCTGTATACATATGTTATCAAAATACCTGCAAGCATTGGAAAGTCTTTGTAATTTTCTTTATACTTTTTATTAAAGAACTGATTTTTCTAACAACATAGATTCAAATGTGTTTTGTTTTTACTTGTGCGATATTTATTTTTGTGGGCTTTTTTCTCTGTATCTTTCACAAACTAACACTTGTGTTGTTGGCTTAGGGGTTATTAACAGCACCTGTCTGTATGTAGTGAGTGCTTATTGTTTGAACAGCTGTCCACATTTTGGGCATTTTTCTGAGCCCATTCAGTTTTAAAAGAATAATTGTTGTTGAAAAAGATCTCACAATTGTGTAACCAAAGCAAATCCTAACTGCTCATCTTACCTCTGTCAATATGTAAACACTTCTAAAAAGTAAAAAGTAATTATTCCAGAGCTACAACACAATGGTTCTTACCCAGTGGGTCTTGACCCCTTGGGGAGGTTAACTGATCCTTTCATGGAGGTCACCTAAGATCATTGGAAAACACACATTTATATTATGACTCATAACAGTAGCAAATTGCAGTTATGAAATAGCAATGAAAATAATTTTATATTTGTGCATCAGCACAGCATAAGAAACTATATTAAATGGTCGCAGCATTAGGAAGGTTGAGAACCAGCACTATAAAGGATTATGCTTTATTTTAAATCGAACCAAAACTAGGGATTACAGTAAAAAATGCATGTACTTCTAGTACTCAGAAAGTGATTGCGAGTTGAGGCTAACCTGGACAACATGATGAGTCTAGGCTCTCCTAGGGTACAGAAGGAGACTCTGTCTCAGAAGTAGATAGATGATAGGTAGGCAAGTAGATACATAGATAGACTCAGGTAGGGCAAGACACCACATATGGCATTAATATCACCTCTGAGCTGACGTGGTACTGTGCAACTTACTATGCATTAATAAAATAACCGCTTTCCAGGAATGGAGCATTCCCCTGACACTTATCTAGACCCACCTGCATGCAAAGCAATTCAGTGAAGCTGTAGAAAGAGTCCTGGATGCTCTGGTTGTCTGTGTTTGCTGGTAAAGAAGCCTTTAGGAGATAGTTATGTTTATTCATCAGAGGTCTATTCTGTGAAAATTTATGTTCAACTTCGGCATTGTTTCTATATACATCCCTCTCTCTTTGTCTCTCTCTGTCTCTCTGTCTCTGTCTCTCTCTGTCTCTGTCTTTCTCTCTCTCTCTCTCTCTCTCTCTCTCTCTCTCTCTCTCTCTCTCTCTGTGTGTGTGTGTGTTTTTATTTAAACTTACTTCTTACTGAGTGGTTACTTAATAAGAGGAGCCAGGCAAAGCACTTTTCGAGCATAATATATTTATATTAAGAACCTCATAAAAAGCCACATAGAGAGAAGCTTGAAAAATGGCTCAGCAGTTAGGAGTGCCTGCTACTTTTAGAGGTCTTCAGTCCTCAGAGCCAATGTCAGGCAGCTCTCAACTGCCTGAAACTCTAGCTTGACAGGACCCAAAACCCTCTTCTGGCCTCTGTTGTCACCTGCACACACACACACACACACACACACACACACACACACACACACACGAGCACACTTATGCACACATATGCATGTACAAATGCCATTCAGCATCCTGTTTGCTTCCAGACCAGAATAGACGGACCTTTAAGTCAAAGATCCCATTCCCTCTCAGGGAGGCTTAGAGTCTTCAGGGTGAAGCCCAGGCTCTAGGCGAGGTACCTGCCCTTACCTGGGAGGAGGAGTCTGGAGTGAGTTCCAGAATCTTCGTATGAGTCCAGGTTGACTTTGTATCCATCATATTTTGGTTTTTTTATATTAATATTTCTTCTTTAAGTCAAAGTCTCATTATGTAGCTTCAGCTGGCCTTAAGCTCACAAAGATAAGCCTTATCGTGACCCCCAAGAACTGTGATTGGGCAAGCCCCACCTGACCTGGCTTCATGTTCTTGATAAGGATGACAGCATGTGTCTCTATTGTGCATTGTATTAAACACCAAGAAGTGTGCATTTCTGCCTACATTCTCTGCTGCTGTAAAGGTTCAGCTCAGACACTGTGAACTTTGTCTTCAGAAGACACTGCATGAGTTTGGTTAGTTTGAAACAGATCCTAATAATATTTCCTAATCTATTGTGGTGAGAGGGCAAATGAAACTGCTATGGTTTCCAAAACTTAAGAGGGCCCCACCCCCGCTTTAACATGTTTTCACCTCCCAGTTAGAAAGAGGGCTCAGCTGATAAAGTGTCCACACACACATATGGACCTGAGTTTGGATACCCAGCACCCACATAAAACCCAAGGTGCAGTGATCTGCATCTCAGAGCTGGGAAGGAAGAACCTGGAGTTCACTGGTCAACCAACTTAGTCAAACTGATGAGTTCCCAGTCTAACACTTCAAAAGTGATTGAGGAAGATACCCAGCAATGATCTGCACACATATGTGCATGCATATGTGCGTACGCGAGCACACACACACACACACACACACACACACACACACACACCAAATAAAGAAAAAAACCAGGTATGTATGTGCAGCATTGCTTAGGTGATAACCACAATTCTAAACTGACCACACTTTAAATAGTTGAAAGAGTTTACTTCAGTTTTGTTATCATAATTTCCTTAAGCTATATGGCTAAATCAGATTTAATAGAAAAATTGAAAAGGGGGACCATTTTGTGTACTCGTATAATGAAAACAGTTTTGAGATCATTTCCTAAACATTTTATGCTGTGATGATTACTGGCTGCTTCTGGGCAGGATGCTCTTGTCTTACAACGCCGGGCCTTGTATTACAATTTGCTTATTTGGGGAGGTAATTTATGTAGCATATTTACATGTGAGTGTGAGAAAGAACATGCGTGAAAGACAAGAAGCAAATCATAGTCTATGAAAAGCAGGGTCTATAAATACTCAGACTTAGAAACCAGAAGTAAGTCTGTAGTTAATTTAATGGCGGTGCTTTGTGGGGGGAGGCGGTGGTGAGCTTATCATGTTAGTGGCGGGTTTTTTGTTCCCATTTCACAGAGGAGGAAAGTGAAGCAGAAAGAAGTGAAATAACTCTCCCACAGCCAAGAAGAGCCAGGGGATCTTGAAGTTCACACTAGGCCTGCTAATCACTGTTCTGTGCTTCCTACTGCATGAGGATGAAAAGCCAAAAGACTTCTGCGGGGTTTCACACAGAGGAAACGTTATGTTATATCCAGAGACTCGTGATGTCAGCTGGACATCGGGAACAGAAGGTGATCTGGAAATTGAAGATGGCTTTTTCTCTGCCAAATACTCCTCCCAGCAGCCCAGCACATTTCTCTATGGCCAGGATTAGAGCTGCTCTGCTACACAATGAAAGAATATGAAGGATTTCTTTCAGGACACATCCTGGTGACTAAACTAAAAGTGAAAAGTGCCATTTTCTTTTAGAGAGATGCTTTTAAAAAATCACATCTCTATTTAAGAGTTATTTCACCAATACTCTTTGTAGCCTGGTCTCAAATTGCCATATTTTCAGACACCACTGGCCAGAGCAGATCTCTTCTGGGCCCCATTATGGCTGTAGTACAAGGATGGTCCTTAAGGTTTTAAGCAAATCCCTGCTGTTGAAACCTCAAGCCTTCGTTCCCTTAGGAACCTGAGAGCAGGGAGTGAGTAAAGCTGGGGCCAAACTGGCCTGTGGTTTAACTGAGCTTTGAGGTGTATTAGTTGCGTGAACACAATCATTCAATTGTGTTCCTTGGTTGACTGCTCTGAAAATGAGGACAATTCTGTCTACCCACAGAATTCTTTTGTGGGCTAGAAAAAAATTGTATATATTGGTTAACATCAGATAAGTTGTATTATTTTACCTTCTTTTATGCTTGGAACTGAGCGCTCTTAGTTACAGACATGAGATGAGAAGGCAAAAATTGACTACATTTATTTTCTAGAGACAGAGTCTTATGTAGCCCAGGCTGGCATCAAACGTGGAGCTGAGGATGAGCTGCAACTTCTGAACCTCCTGCCTTTACCTCCTGAATGCTGGAATTTCAGACATATACCACACTCCCAGTTTTAATAGGTTCTGGGGATCTGCCTTGGCATCTATCGCTAGGTACCAACTCTAAAAAGTGAGCTTCATCCATAGCCCCTGGCTACAAATTTCAAAAAATTAACTCCCATGACTAAAATACCAAGGGTCAAACACTGTTCTTTGGAAGTGATCTCTGTATTTCCCTGGCCCATTTCTCTTGATATTTATTTGTTTCTCAGAAATGTTCTTTCCATTGGTAATGCTAGTAATGCTAAATTTACTTCTTACTAGTTTTCAATCTAGCATTTAACAAAAAAGCTGCCCTCAGGCATCTCTATAAAAGCCATTGCTCACTTTGATTGGAACAATTTTTGCATGTTGATCCCTGAAACAACAGTAAGTCCAAGATGGCTCAACAGCTCTATTGTCTAAGTCTAGATCATGACACGAGGCATGGCTTCATCTCCATTCAGAGCTTCAAGACAGAAAGTACAAGGAGCATGATTTCCCAGAGGAAAATGTAAATGTCACCTGGAAACAAGGAGCTCTACAATTTAGTTACAAAAGTTTGTTACATTCTAAGGCTATGATAGATGTGGACATGAGTTTTTGCTCTTTTCTAATAGCTATCAGTTTCTCAATATATTTCAAATTACTTGTGATGTTGACATTACAGGGTAATAAACTTCATCCAAGCTCATACTTGGCCATACCATATCAAGATTACCCAAAGGGAGTTTAGCCACTTAGCATCTTTGGCTGCAAGAAACATCTAAGGGCTTATGAAACAGAGGCTTGCATTACCCAACAGATTAAGTAGACTAGCCCACAGACTCAAAGAAATCACTGAAGAAACAAACTTCAGGGACTTAGAAAACAGTTCTGAGGACTTGAGCCCTGAGAAGTCATGGCTTCTGTGGTTGGGTCTCCTTGGGCCACTTCCATTCAAGATTCAAACTGCTAGAACTACATTGAATCAAAGGTCCAACCATGTGATTTAGAAAATAGTCTCTTTTTGAAAAAAAAATCACAAATTAGCGTTAAGAGTATATACTGAAGAGGAGGAGGAAGAGGAAGAGGAGGAGGAAGAGGAGGAGGAGGAGGCGATGGTGGTGGTGGCAAACAGAAACAAACCACAGTAATTTGAGGCCCCACTAAGATGCCAAGATTATTACTCAAGAATGTGAATTTAGAATCCAAAACCAAATAGTATGAGTGACTTCTAGCTTAGAGGTCATGTAGGTTGAGACTGGAGCCATAGTGGGGAAGCAGAGGAAACAGCCAGCAGTGACAGAAGGAAAAAGATAAGAGATGCTAACAGTGGGAGCATAGCCTCTAAAAGGTACCATCAGATGATGTTCTCCATGTGTAAACATCATGGAGTGGACTTAGCTCCACAAACTTATATTTATAGGTGAATGTCACCTAGATGTGCAGGTAAATCATTTCACTTGGCTTCTTAAGACAGTCAAAAGATGTGCCAAGCAAAAGATCCATGAGGTGTATAGAACTCTTTGTATAAGTAGAAGCACATGGTATAATAATGATAAAGTTGAGTACATACGAGAGCCGGGAGATCGGTCATTGGTTAAGAGCTCTGACAGCTCTTGAGTTCAGTTCTCAGAATCCCTATCAAGTGGCACACCAGTGACTTTAAGTCCAGTTCAAGGGCATCTGATGTCTTCTGGTCTCTGAGGGTACCTGCATGTACATGACACACATAACTCCATCAAGAAAGCATACACATAAACAAACAAATCTTTTCTAAAAAAGCATAGAAGATCCATAACTCAGTAACATCTTCATTTATTATTGTTATTAAGTGCATGACTGTGTGTGCTGTGATTTTACATGACTGATAGTGTAATAAGTTTGTTTGCCATATCAGCGCAGATACCAGACTCTCATTCATCACACTATGAAGCTACTGTGGCCATGACAGAAGACAGTGGTTAATGTTCTTGCAGAACTACCACGACACATGCAATCTGTCATTGGACAAAGCTTCTGGTAAGTAAATGTGTTTTCTTCCTATGACTTTGTTCTAGGATATCCTTTACTTTATAAGCAAGAGGTCTAGTAATTGTCTCGTGTTCTAGGATATCAGACTATACAATTATTGGAATTAAAATTGTCTTAGACACCAGATAATACAGAAAAATCAGATGATCATAGGTGGTAGGACAAGCAACCATTTTCCAGTTCTGGATTTGCTAAGTACTTTTCTGAGTTTTAACCCTGGAACGCCACAAAATGAAAGAAGAGAATCAAGCTGACTCCCACGGGTTGTCCTCTGACTTATTCATGCATTCACATATATTTCACTTAACCTCCAAATACTCCCTATAGTATGGGTAAGAAGATTAGTTCCATCTTACAAATAAGGGAAGTAAGAGAGAGTGAACCAGGGAGCCAGGATTCAGATTCCCTGACTAGCACGGAAGCCTTCCGAGTTCTTGAAAGTTCAATTCCCTGCACAAATTCAAACTCCAGTAATGAAACCAACTACATGACTTCTAAGATTTAGGATAGTTCAAAACCTTTATTTTTCTGCCCCCCCCCCCACTGTGTGTGTGTGTTTGTATGTGCATGTGTTTTCTAGATGCTGTTCAAATTTCAGAGCTGCTCTGTTATTTCCATCAACAGGAATCTCATTTGACCATTTTCAGAGCCTCAGTAATACAAACAACCATTTGCTGAGCAATTGCAACCCAAAATTGGTGGATGAAGCATTCTGTTTGTCACTCTCACACCTACTGAAGTAGAGAGTCCACAATCTGAAGTGGCTATGACTGTCATTTCCTCTATAATTGTGTGGCATTATGTAACAAAATGCTTGGACTACATGCGCAGTAATTATGCGCTATGCCTATGCGGTAAACTCAGTTGCTATCTGAGTGATTTAAATGTGAAGGAAGCGCGTTGCAATCATCACAGCTGCAGGCTTTAATCTTTGAGAAGCAGGTAGAAAAGGCAGCCCTGTAATTTCCTGAAGAGAATTTCTGTCAGAGATGGTTTCACTTGACATAAGGCTGCTGTTTCTTTATTTTTCCTGCAGAACAATTCAGTCTGAGAATCGTCCTTTAATCTTTAACATCCCCACCAAGAAGGGGTTCCATCAAGTGCTTCAAAAAAGTACACAGTGTGAGGAGCATTAAAGGTCCCCTGCTGCTGAGTGGAGTGCCCAGGACACAGGTTCTTTGCCCCCCGCTGGACACTGCACTCCTCTGGCCAGTTACTGTGGGCAGAAATACAGGGCAGAGTGTAAGCAGATGCCAAGAACCTGTCTCCCTTCCACCTCCCTATTTAGTCTCTTTTCACTTTGTTACAGAGAGGGGGTGGGGTGGGGCAGCGCCTTGAGCCAAACTATGAATATATTAGTTTTCTTGCTAAAGAAAGGAAAAAAAAAATAGTGAGTTTTTAATTGAAGTCATTTTCTTTTTACATCAAACGTCTGACAACGTTGTTGGAAATCCACAGCCTGTTAGATTACAGTTAACTCCTGCGTTAACTTTATCAGCTGGGGTGAGTTGCCCAAAAGAGTAATGTCTAACCCTAGAAATGGACATTTCAATTTGACAATGTATTGTTGACAGTTACTCATTTCTTAATCCAGTCATAACGAGACAAGGCACTGCATAAGCCAAAGACCACATGAGCTTTCTATGTAAGTATCGGGAGGGTGTGGAGGAAACTGGTTCCAATTTTTTTTTTCCTCCAACTGTTGTAATGTTTTGTCTCTCTCTCTCTTTTTTAAATGTTTTCATTTTTAAAACAATCATCTAAAATATATTAAGCCCTGGTACAACTGTACTAACAACAACAACAACAACAACAACAACAACAACAACAACAACAACACAATTCTACTGGCACAGGTGTGACTCCTTCACTCTCAAAGGACCAGCTCTCCCACAAGGCTCTGTCATTCCTTCTTTTCCTTGTGCTATTATTTCATGTCCTTGTGTCAAGTTCAGTCGATTGGCAATTCCTTGTCCTCTGAAATTTGGGTTTTAAGCAACATATGATTTACTCTGTTCTTTAAAAGACAATTGTCGCCGTCTGTGGGGCCTGGGAGGAGGCTGTCTGCTAGCTCTCGTTTTCTGGAGAACCAGCAGTGAAGACCACTTAAACCCAAGCAACTCTGGCATTTGGAAAGTGTTCCTTAAAACTGAAGTCCTCACAACTGGTTAAAACTAAAATTTGTTTTTGTCCTGAATATCCCTGCAGGACCCATTATGCATTTAAAGGGGGCCACAGCCCATTTGCAAGGCCTCTGAATGGGCCCCATTCAGTCTGTACTTGGAAAAGTCTTTTCAGCCACCAAGACAAACAATAGCTACAACCTAATTTCTTTGGCGTGGATGTCAGTAGAGGAAAAGCCCAAGAAACCATTATGAAAACTCTAGTACTTTCTCTTGGTGATTATGTAATTCCGTATTCATTGGTCATATTTATTTAAGTCCATTTTTGAGAAGGTTATAAAATGGTTCATAATACCATAGTATCTCATTTCCTGCATGGAACAACTTTTGAAAACAAGAGGAATTCAAAGCAATTTGCTTTTTAATGTTACTAAACTTTAAAGATATACTAACGTGTGTGTGTGTGTGTGTATGTGTGTGTATGTGTGTGTTTCATTTTGTTAAATCTGATGAGACTTCAAAATGATGGTTTTGTTAGCCAAAGCCACTGATCACATTCCACATTTACTCACAGGGTTCAGTGAAAGGCCAGATAGGGAAAGGTGGGTGGGATGGGGCAAGTAATGTGATTTCTGGAATGGTGACTTCCCATTGCCCTCAAAGGAAAGGTCCATGTTTGCATGGTTCTTTTTGGCTTCGGGTATCTTCCAAAGCTTTCTGTTAGCCTCTTCGCCTCCATCTTTCTCCACTGAACTTTCTCTAGTTAATCTGGTCCTTTCTCACATTTTCCTTCTTAGATGTCTTTCCCACCAAATCTTTTCTCCCTTTTAATCTGACCACCCTTCACTTTCCCTCAAGTCTTAGCTTTAAGGTCATGTTTTACAGAGTTAACAATTGTATTAATCAATTCAGTTAACAGTTTAAATTACACTGTAATTGAAACTGAGATTGGATGATTGTTGCTGACATCTAAAACTAGATCGCTAAGAACTTCAGAACTGCCTTTTTAGAGGGTTGTTAACAGAGAATGATGCCCACATTGTATCTTAAAAGTTTATTACTTAAAAAAAAAAAGGTAATAAAAGGATTAGCCGAGCTTAGTGGCACAATCCATTATACCCAGCACTCCAGAGGCAGAGGAAAGTGGATCTCTGTGAGTTCAAGGCCAGCCTGGTATACAAAATGAGTCCAGGACAGCCAGGGCGGTTACACAGAGAAACCCTGGCTGGATAACCCCCCTCCAAAAAAGAAAAGTTTGAAGGATTGCTTGGATCTTAAAAGAATGTCCAGTCATATCTGCATGTTACTTTTCTGTTGCTGTGATAGAACACCCTGACAAGAGGAATTTAAGGAAGAAAAGAAGGAAGGAAGGAAGAAAGGAAGGAAGGAAGGAAGGAAGGAAGGAAGGAAGGAAGGAAGGAAGAGTTAATTTTTGCTTTCAGTTCCAGTGGGGAAAAGAATCTTTACCAAAGAACTACGAAAAAAATTCCTTACTCTTATGACACTTTTTAGCCTCTGCTAATTCACTATTAAAAATGTCCGTTGCTAGATTTTGCCTTCTGTTGTCATTTATTGGTAAATGATGGGAAATATGATTTTAAGATTTTAATTAAAATTTAAGGACTACTAAAATATTGAGTCCTATGGAAAGCACAAGGATTAAAGGCAGGGTCTAGAAACATCCAGTTTAAAGTTCTTGATCCACTACTTATTATTGGTGTGGAAAAGGACAGGATACTTCAGACAATGTAATTGGCAAAGTAACCTTGGAGTGTAGTCTATGAGACTGCAGCCTACAAGATGGACCCCAAACCAATTTCCTCACCATGACATTTCTCTGAATTCGGGACTGCTACCTAAAATCCGTAATCTAAAATTTGTGTGAACCTTGCAGCCTCTTCTATAGTACATATTTATTTATTTTAATACGAACTATTTAAAGATGGATATTAAGTTGATTCATGCTTAGTGTTTAAAATTTTCCATATGATTATTTACCTTAAAATACACATTAATTTTTTTTTTACCAGATATGGCCTGAAATATTCTTTTGAGGAACAGTCTTGTGGGATAAATGAAGTTAATAGACTAAGGGAATGGCTAGGGTTTTAATACAAGATCCCTTTGTAGCTAGAGTTCACATTAATCTTCACAGACTTCTCGATGCACCTGACAGCCTCTTGGAAGAAACCATGGAGCACAGTGCTGTGAAGGGAGCTCTCTGATCACCACCAGGCTGTGGCTGGGAGGCCATGTTGCTGTAGACACTTTCCATCCTTCCTGAAGGCCCGTGGATCCTGCTGAGGGCCTGGAGCAGGCCACAGGAGCAGATGTCTCTAGCTATCATCATCCATTTAAAGATGCCAGGGAAATTTTATCCTATGATATGAATCTGAACATGAAAAGTGGAAATAAATTTTTTTCTTTAAGGAAGGGAAATGGCCCCATTTATAACTTTGTCAGTAATTATAACCTTACCTTACACTCTAAACTATTTCATTGTTTTCTTTTAGGACCTGTATTCTTTTAGGATACTCAGTGTCTACAATTTTACACTAGTTTTTAAAAAATCTATTCCACAACTACATCCCTTTTAAAATTGTGTTTTGGGGGGAAGTAGTTTTGTGTTTTACAACAGTTTTGTACATAACAATCTCTCTCTCTCTCTCTCTCTCTCTCTCTCTCTCTCTCTCTCTCTCTCTCTCTGTGTGTGTGTGTGTGTGTGTGTGTGTGTGTGTGTGTGTGTTTCTATAGACCAAAGTGCTTCACTTCTAAACCTAGAAGTTAAAGTAAAGAGAACAGCCATCCCATGACTTGATGTCCTTAATAATCTTGACAACAGCTCAATGGGAGAACCTCTGTCATTAGTAGAGTACTATGCTATACTTGACAACTGGGCTAGTGTGTCTTCAGTCATCCAAAACATGCATGCCCAAATTAATTCTGCTTTAAACTTTAATAATTTGCTCAGGTCATCAAGCTTGGGTACCTCATGGAAGAGAAATCGGCCTTGATAGTTTTTCATGCTAATACTAGGATTAAGCAGGATAGTCGGCTGTATTCTTGTTTGTGTGGTTTGAAGTCCTGAATTCCAGAGTCCTAGGGAACGATGATCTTCTTCTTCTTCTTCTTCTTCTTCTTCTTCTTCTTCTTCTTCTTCTTCTTCTTCTTCTTCTTCTTCTTTTGGTTTAATGATTTTTATTCTATTAAAGTCACTTTTTAATCATATGATGGAGAAGATGGAACATGTTTTCATTGTTTTTTCAATTTTTGTCTTATAAATACAATATAGGAGAAAAGATTTCAGGTCCTTTACAGTACCTCCGTGTACACAGTGTCTCTATATTCTGAATAGTTCTTTCTTTTTTTATTTTCTTTTTTTGTTTTTTATTAATTTATTCAGATTACATCTCAATGGGTCCAGATCCACCTGTCATAGCAATAGGATGGTTGATCAATGGAATCAAATCAAAGACCCAGAAATAAATCCACACACATATGGACACTTGATTTTTGACAAAGAAGCCAAATCTATTCAATGGAAAAAGGATAGCATCTTCAACAAATGATGCTAGCCTAACTGGATGTCTACATGTAGAAAAATGCAAGCAGACTCATATTTATCACTATGCATAAAACTCAAGTACAAATGGATTAAAGACCTCAACATAAAACCAGAGACACTAAATCTGTTAGAAGAAAAAGTGGGGAAGAGCCTGGGACTCATTGGCACAGAGACAACTTCCTGAACAGAATTCCAATAGCCCAGGCTTTATGGTTAACAATTAATAAATGGGACCTCATGAGGCTGAGAAGCTTCTGTAAGGCAGCAAACACTGTCAACAGAACAAAGCGACAGCCTACAGACTGGGAAAATATCTTCACCAACCCTACATCTGACAAAGGTCTAATGTCCAAAATATAGAAAGAGCTCAAGAGACTTGATAGATAGCCTATGACCATATAGTGGGGGAGGAGGTCGCCCTTGCTCATAGACCTAGGGAAGAGGAATAGGGTGAAAGTTGGGGGAAAGGAGGGAGAAATGCGTGGATACAAGTGAGGGGAAAACAATTTAGATGTAATATGAATAAATTAATTAAATAATAAAAATAAAGAGCTCAAGAAATTAAACACCACCAAACCAAATAACACAGTTGAGAAATGGGGCTCAGAATTAAACAGATAATTCTTAACAGAGGAATATTGAATGGCTGAGAAACATTTAAAGAAATGCTCAACATCCTTAGTCATCAGAGAAATGCAAATCAAAACTACTCTGAGATTCCATCTTAAACCCATCAGAATGGCTAAGATCAAAAACTCAAGTGACACCACATGCTGGCAAGGATGTGGAGAAAAGGGAACACTCCTTCATTGCTGGTGGCAGTGCAAACTTGTACAACCACTTTGGAAATCTATCTGGCACTTTCTCAGAAAACTGGGAATAGGGATTCCTCAAGCTATTCAACTCCTTGGAATATACCCAGAAGATGTTCCACCACACAACAAGGACATATGCTCAACCATGTTCATAGCAGCCTTATTTGTAATAGCCAGAACATGGAAACAACCTAAATGTCCCTCAGTCAAAGAATGGATAAAGAAACTGTGGTACATTTACACTATGGAATAATACTCAGCTATAACAAACAAGGAAATCCTGAAATTTGCAGGCAAATAGATGGAACTAGAAATGATCATACTGAGTTAGTTAATCCAGACTCAGAAAGACTCACAAGGTATATACTCACTTATAATAGAACACTAGCCCAAAAGGGATTTCCCATGAAAGTCTTCACTTACCAGGAGACTGAGATAGATATGGGGACATCCTATTGGGATTCTAGGTGAGAGAAGTATGGGAGAATGTGGAAATAGAAGGATCCAGAGGGTCCTAGAAACCTACGGGAATGATGACCTTTTACTCTCCAAGCCCAGAACTTTACATCCTCCCCTTAGATCAGACAAATTAAGACTTTGAATGCATGGGTGCACAGAGTACATCTGTGGTTCACCAGTGACAAAGTTTCAAACGAGATCTTTGGATATCATCAACTTTTAGCATTACAGGATCAAAGTCTCATAGAGAAATTGTGGCGAGACAGTAAGACGGGGTGAACTAAAGGAGCACAGGGAAGTAAAAGAGTCCCTTGCTCCCGAGGCTGGTTAAAGTCACTTGCCTTTTGAGAGTCAAGAATCTCAACAAAAACCAACAAAATTTGCTCTGAAGATTGTGTGCATAGAGACAATATTTCTCCTTAACAGTATAGAACAATGCTAAAATAACAACAAACAATGCTTAAATCTTTTGAGTTTAACCTCTGTTTTTCAGTTATAAACCTGTAACTTTTTGAGACTCTCACAGACAAGATTGTGGACTTTGCTTACAGTCAGTACATGTCTTCCCTCTCTTGTGAACCAGTTTAGTAGGAACTCTTCTGACCCTTGTGAGCTGTATTTTGTTTTACAAGCCTGTGCTCCTATCCAGTTGTCTTAGTTACAGCTTTATTGCTATGAAGAGACATCATGATCAAAGCAACTCTTATAAAGGACAAAATTTAATTGGGCCTGGCTTACAGTTTTCAGAGGTTTAGTCCATCATCATCATGGTGGGAAGCATGGCAGCATCCAGGCAGACACGGTGATGGAGAAGGCGATGAGAGCTATACGTCATGGTCCAGAGGGCGCAGAAGGGGACTATGTTACATACTGGGCACAGCTTGAGTATAGGAGACCTCAAAGCCCCTGCCCCCTCACAGTGACACTTCATCCAACAAGGCCACAGCTACTCTTAACAAGGCCATACCTTCTAGTAATTCCACTCTTTTTTTAAAAAAAAGATTTATTTACTTATTTTATGTATATGAGTACACTGTCTTCATGCACACCCGAAGAGGGCATCAGATCACTCTTTATGGCCAAGCTATAGTGGGATTTTCTGGACCCACCAACAGTTAAATAATGACACAGAAACTTATTAATTTTTATTAATAAGTTGGTTGATATGCACCAAAGCTTAGGCCTTTATCTTGAGCTCCCTCTAGAATACTCTAAACAGAAGAATTTTGGCACTGTATCCAGCCCAATGGCTAGTTCTTTACCTCTCTGCACTTGTTCATGTCTGTCCACGTCTGGGTGGGTCCCCTGGAGTATCTTCCTGCCTCTGAGTCTTCTCACAGACCTCTCACAGCCTGCAAGTCCTGCCTTCCGTTTCCTGCCTTGCTATTGGCCTTCAGCTCTTTATTAAGCCACTCAATGAGTGAGGAAGGTGTATGTTTACAAAAACTGAGGCAAGTGATGAGCCATAAGAATAACAATATCAAAATCCAGTGAGTACTCAACTCTCTGCCTGTATAGAAAGCAACATTTGAGCATACAGAGACAACCTTCACACAATGTACAAAAAGGTTACCCCAACGTCAAGCATTCAGACATCGGAGTCTATGGGAACTATACCTATTCAAACCACCACCCCAATGTAGGAACAGCTCCATGACTGCATTTACAAACTAGAAAGCAAAAACCACACAGCACAAAACAACAGCAACAGCAAAACCCAGGAAAATAAGTTCTGTAGAAACCGTTTGAAGTCTATGTCTTTAGAGGCCACATAAATCATACATACAAGTGGCTATTGTTAAGTCCCTTAATTGTGACTTTCTCTCTAGAGAAATCCATATCCATTTCTTGGCTGTGCGCTACCCTTCCTCAGTATAGCTTTCTCTCCATTAAGGCCCATATTTAGGTCCATATTAAAATTTTTTTCTTAGTAAGCTCCAATTTCATTCCAAAAATATTATTTTTATTACATTTTTGAATAATATAAAAACATTACAAAAATTTGCCATGTTAACAAATCAAATATAGTAGATAGAATAATAGCAAAGAGATTTTTCAAGACATCAGTGAATGTAGTACACAGAACAGGTTAAATATAAGAAGACCTGGCATTCCTATTTTAACCCTGATGATATTATCAAATGTTTAATTGAGAATTTAAAATTCTTTGGTCTTCAACAAGTACAGAAGTAGAGGCAACGCCCAGTCCTTTTAAGGGTAGGACTTCAAATTTTGACACGTGCGTTCAGTTGATTAGCCTAGTCTGTTGATTAGTCTTTACCTGACACTGTGCTAATGGAAGTGGATTATTGGAGGATGGCTGGTCTTGTTGGCTGTTGTCCTCTGTCAGGGAGGGAGGGACTGTTTCAGAGCCCTACTTCTCTGCCCCACATAGCAGATTCTGCTTTTCTACACTGAGTCCAGAGCCACATAGAGATGAGGGAAGAGGAGCCTGTGGGACTTTCACTGGAACCTCTGACTCCTTTGCTCATGCTCCATTGGGAATGCAGTATGTTTTTTATAGTTTCAAAGAAAACCCACCACAGTTTAATTTGTAGCCTAAGAACTACTGAAAAACATGAGTGATTTAAAGCCCTAATGATGTCTTTCATCATTTTAAATTAACTGCTATTACTAATGTAAGATATAGATATCTATAGAGCAATAGATCAATCAACCAATAGATAAATCTAGGATAGATATCATCTGTTGTATGTTTTATAATTCTGGAATATTGGAATCAGACCAGACAATGTCGCCTTCATTTCCAGTAGTCGTTGCTTTTTGTCACAACAAGCATGGACACCCCAGCTTTGCAGCGATATGACATGGCCCAGGGATATGATGCAGCATCATCTAAAGGGGAAATTACCCCCACACCAACAGTTGATATGCACCATTGAGTCTTGCTGTTTGCCTGCCATTTGGAAATATGTCATGACACCATCGTCCCAGGTGAGTTTACTTTGGCTCCTTGGGGAATGAGTACGCAGTTTGGAAACTTTGGGCTTCCACTAATCGCTGTTCCTTATCTAGGGCTGGCTATGTCGTTTCTCAGATAAGCATTAAACTTTGTTGAGACACAGATAATAATACCTCAAATCGTGGTATTTTGACAGACTGGGGACAGGAGATTAGAAGGTCTCAGAAACAGTCTCTCTCTCTCTCTCTCTCTCTCTCTCTCTCTCTCTCTCTCTCTCTCTCTCTCTCTCTCTCAACTCATGGAAACCAGAATTCTTCGGTAAAGTGAGTCGTAGAAACTAGAGCCCTTCATTTCAGTCCTTCACCAGGCTCTGGAGGAAGGAATGCGTCAAGCACAAAAAAAAGCTCAAGGAACCTGGACAGGGCCTTCAGAGCCTTTTGTTTAAGCCCAGTGAAACATGGCTGTGAATTCTTTCTTGGCAGGTATGCAAACAGACATTGTCCCCTGGGTCTTCTCTTCATTTCAGAAGCTGCCCGTTGACCAATTCTCGCTAAACGAATTTGTTATGCTTTTTCCCCCCTCATTAACCTGTCACTCTTAATGGGTGATCAAACATGGCATCTTTCTGTCTCTTTGCCTTCTTTTACAAAGGAAGAAGAGAAAGCTGAAACCATTTAGGAAACTCACATTTTGCCTCAGTTTGCACCAAGTGCAGCGCGTACTTTCTGAGAAATATTTATAAACTAGCTTATAGCACAGTGCCCAGTTATCAAACGAATGGGGAAAGGATGAGTGCCGAGTTCACTCAGCATGGTTCCTTCTGTTAGCCACAGGAGGCCAAATTGTAAAGGATTTGTTGTCTACAAAAGCTTCCAGACTCATGCCCAATAACTGCGTGGCTTAAAGTAGCTGACAGACAAGGATGTCTGGGAGAACAAGCAGGTGTCTCGGTGAGATACGTAGTTTCCAAGCACCGTCATGAGTGTCATTCCACTGTCGATGAAAATTATTAGCGGGCTGTCAAAATAAATGCCCTGCTGAACATCAAGAAACAAATTAGTACAAATCACCCTTGAATGGTTGGAGTCATCAGTGTGAGCGCATCTATAACAGGCGCTTTCTAGTTTAGGAAGTTACTGGTGATCAAATTCCTTTCCTTGAGTAGATCCAGGCCTGGCTAGATAGTTCATCTCTTCCCACATGACTTCTGGCAGATGGCTAGTCCAGGAATTGGTTCAGTTAGTCTATGTTACTCAAGCTGGGCTAAAGTTGTTCAGAAGAGCCCATTTTGAACCCATTGACGTTCACAGATCTGTGGCAACACTCTTTTCTGCATTCCTGGTTATACTGATGTTCTCAGTTGTTGTCTCTATTGCTTTCCTTTTCATGTGTAAGCTCTTTGGTCTCTCTGCTCTGTTTTTTTTTTTTAAACCATTTTTTTTTTCTCTTTCTTGCTTCCTTGGGGTTTAACTTGTTCTGCTCTATCTGAAGAAGTGGATGACTCTACTTGCATCTATTCTCGGTGCTGTCAGCTTTGCTCTAAGCATGGCCTTTTCCACATCCCACATTTATTCTTGAATTTTGTCCTTTGACTCATTTGTTATCTATAAGTGTGTTGCTTATATTTCATTTATTTGGATTTTTTTCAAGTTTTGTTTCTTTTTTGGTTATTGGTTAATCCACTAATTCCGTTGTCCGTGGTAAGGGGCATTTTATTGTTTCTCTTCATTTAAACCATCTAGGAGTATTTAATAGCCCAGAATATTCTTTCTTCATGAAAGTTCCCAGTGAGCTCAAGAAGAAAGTGTAGTATGTATTTCTGACAGATTAATCCATATATGAGTATACCCAGTATTGAAGTTGACTCTGTCCTTCTGACTTTCTACCCACTGACCTTGTCCATTTCTGACAGAAAAGTGTCAAAATGTTAACTATAGTAATGGATTACTCTATTTCTCCTTGTGCTTCCCTCAAGGTTGGTCTCACATAATTTAGTGTCTGTTGAAACATGTCACGTGCTTGCTAAGTACAGACAGTGAAAGGGACAAATAGGAAAGAAAAAAATGGAGTCTTAAGAATGACCAGAGCTGATAGGGCAAGCAACATTAAGACATGAAAGGTCAAAAAGAGTCTTTGGCTTCCTGCTCTTTTCTTTAGGCTCATACTCTGTGTTCCAAACCGCAGTTTGTGACACATCCCTGTGGCTCTATCTGATTTTGCCCTTGCTGCTTTCTCTGCGTAGCAGGAGCCTCTGTCGTGGTCCTGTTTATACTGTAGTTCTCTTCCAGGGGCCCACAGCTCTTGCTGGCTGGGCTCTTATGTTTATAGTTCCGCTAATGTTCCAGTTTTGAAATCTCAGTAGCTCATATTCTTAGAGCTTTTCTAGAAAAAATCCATCTCATAGATCTTTAACCCAAATGATAAGGCACCTGACAGGGACATCTTTGTTAACCATGCCTGGAGAAGTGGTCTCATCCTTTAAAATTCCAGGGAATTTTAAGTCCCCTGGAACTGCACTTTGGCCTGATAGTGGTGGATGTAGTCATGATGGTTTCTGAATTGCCTTTGGTGTCATCCTTCCCTTATCTTTAAAATACCTTTTGGCTTCTGGTGAGCTTTTGGTCCACACATCTTTCCATCTGACAAGCTGCTTGACATGCCAATAGTGTTCTCTCCTGACTTACAGTATTTGTAGTCAGAAAATGTTTAGTCTGTAAGTTTGACATCCTTTTTGCTCACTAATTCCCATCTAAAGTCATTTCTTTCTTCTTAAATTTATTTTAAGTAACCCAGGGAAGTCGACTTCAGCCCTTTGTTTAGACATGTTCCTGGCCAAATAATCAATTTCATTTTTTTATATACTCTGCCTCCCATAATACACTCGCTTACAATCAGCTCAGCCATGCTGTCTGCTGCATTCTAACAAGAATGGCCTTCCCTTCAGTTTCTAATAACAGAGCCTCATTCCCATCGAATATCTCATCAACATCATGCATACAGTCCATAGTCTGGTCCAGTAATGATCGTGCATACCTGCAGTCTTAGCACTCAAGTGGCTGAAGCAGGAAGGTCACAAGTTTGAGGCCAGCCTGAGCTGTGGACATAAGAACCTGTCTCAAAACAACAAGGAAAACCAGTCCCCATTTCTACCAACATTCTACAGAAATTACTTTGGTGTTCTCCAAGAAGACTGGAGATTTCCTTATAGATCTCCCATTTCTTTCTGATCCCTTACTATAAATTATTTTCAAGTCCTATTCAAGCAATGTATGCTTTAAAAAAAAAAAACATGTTCCGCCCAAATTCTCCAATCTACTCCCTACTCCACTCCAAAGTCGCGTTCGTAGGTATTCATTATAGAAGGACTCTTCCTACATACCAGCTTCTGTCTTTGTTCATTTCATCTAATATTTATCATTTGTCTGTTGTCTATTGTCTATCATCTCTCTATCTATATTAATCAGTCAGTCTATTATATCTATCATATCTATCTATCTATCAATCTTCTACCTATCTATTTTATCTATCAATCATCTGCAGTGACTTAGAACATTTATTTCTCATAGTTCTGGAAGATTCACTAGAAAGATGTGAGCCCCTTTGGTGCCTGATAGGGTTCACTTCTTGGATCATAGATGGCCTTCTCTTCACAGACTTTGTAGACAGCTGAAAGGGCAAAGAACCTCTCCAGGGTCTCTTTTATAAGTACACTAATCCTATGCCCACATCCGTGTACCATCGCTGAGAATCAGGTTTCAGCTGATCAATTCTGAGGAGGCAAAACCCACTTGATTTATAGAAGATTTTTTTTTCTGCCTCGTCTGGCATTTCCAGTGCTGGGAAGTTATGACCCTGTGAGCGGCCCACAGCTTCTCTGTATTCTGCTCTCCGATACCAGCCCTTAGTCTTTGCTGTCTTTGCTTTTTAGTTTTAGCGATTGCTATTGATGTCTCCTAAAGCTTGGAGATTGCTACCTCAGCCATGTCCAGAGTACTAATAAGCCTATCAAAAGCGCTCACAATTTCTCTTGTCTCTAGAGTTCCTTTCCTGATATTTCTATCCCTGCTTGTGTCAGCAATTTCCCGTGTGTGTGTGTGTGTGTGTGTGTGTGTGTGTGTGTGTGTGTGTGATTTACTTAATGGAGCCTTTGGTGTCTGCATTAGTTATTTTAAATTCCTTATCTGACGATTCTGCCACTCTTGCCCTGTCCAATGCTTGCTTTGTCACTTAAAATGTGTTCTCTCCTTTTTAGTATGCACAATGGTCCATACATTAAAAGCTTGAGCCCTAGGATGGCAGCATATTGGAGGGGATCTTACTTAGGTCATGGAAGACTCGCCCCAGGGAAGGAGTACCACTCTGCTGGATGAGTTCTCAGAACGGTACTTATAAAATTGGAGCCTGGTCCCACCCAATCTCTCTGAGTTCCTGTTTGCTGATGTAATCGCTGGCTCCTACACTAGCAACCACCATTGAGATCAGCCGTGATACAATGTAGCTAACAGGGTTTGCCTCAGAGCCGATAGCAGCTAGCTGGGCCTGAACTTCCAGAACTGTGAGAGCTGGGTCCCATGGTATTTTCACTGTCACATACTGAGATTCTGTTTCTGCCCTCTTGTATCTCTGATTTGGAGGTAGCAATTTGCCCTATGGCCTTACATCTCTTATGGACCCAAGATGAATTGCTTTGTTTTTAATTTGTTAGCTCAGAACTTGGTAGAATGGAACAGCAACTTCTGAGTCCTTACATTTGAAATTGTGAAATGGAATTGTTCCATTTACTGATTTTCAAAACTCAAAAGATGATGATTGTGGTGGGGATGTAGCTAAGTGGTGAGATGCTTGCGTACATATGTGAGCCTCGGGTTCTCTTTCCAGAACCACAGGGGAAGAGAGAGAGATAAAACACAAAACAAAATTAGTTCACTTTGCTGCATGTTCTCCAGCCTATGTGCTGTCCCATTCAAGAAGGAAACATTTCTAACATTAAAATAAGTGTCGCTGGGCAGTTGTGGCACACGCCTTTAAACCCAGCACTTGGGAGGCAGAGGCAGGTGGATCACTGTGAGTTCGAGGCCAGTCTGGCCTACAGAGTGAGTCCAGGCCAGCCAAGGCTACACAGAGAAACCCTGTCTCGAAAAACAAAAACAAAAACAAACAAATAAACAAAAGTATCAAGAAGCTGTAGTAGCTGGGTGCAGTGGTGCATGCCTGTAATCCTGTCACCTGGGGGGGGGGGGTGGGGAGCTGGAGGTGGAGCTTCCCTGGCTCTGGGGCCTCTGTTCATTCATAATGAGCTAGGGACTCACAGCTTTCAAAAGGCATAGAGAAGACAATGTAAGAGTCAAAATGCCCGTGGCAATTGTTCTGAACCTGCTTCTTTTTGTTTGTTTGTTTGTTTTGTTGTTCATTTGTTTGTTTGTTTTTTCAAGACAGAGCTTCTCTGTGTAGCCTTGGCTGGCCTGGACTTGCTTAGTAGACCAGGCTGGACTCGAACTCACATCAATCTGCCCTGAGCCTGCTTCTGAAGAGGCTCTCGCTTTAAGTCTTGCTGAGGTCGTTTCTCTTTAGATCTCTGATCCTTGTTCAGTTTTGCTCCCGTGGACAGTGATGCAGCCATCCTGGGACTGTGATGCCAAAGACCCAGAGGACAGACACGAGGATGAATGGAGCCTCGGGTTCTGAGGACACGGGTAGTCTGGGATCCAGAGAACAGGGAGAACGGTGTTTTTTTTTTTTTCTTTGTGCTCACTGTGAAACACTTCATGGTCATTTATGAGATGAAAATAAACTTCTGTCTTCCTAATAACTCTCGTGGAGGGTTCTCTATCATTTGCTGCTAAACCTAATTTTAACCAATACAAACCTTGAATCATAAACTCTTAAGAAGTTCAGGGCAAGGGGAGATGGCCTTGTGGACAGTGTCTGCTGTTTGAATCCCCAGCACCTACTCAGTGCAACTGTACCTATCTCCACCTTGTTGGCGGGGCAGAGAGAGACATATTCCTGAAATTCATTGGCCAGCCAATCTAGCCAGTCAGTCAGAGAGCTTCAGCTTCAGGGAGAAACCCTGTCTCAGAAAATATGGAGAAGAGCAATAAAGCAAGTGACCTGATGTTGACCTCTCGCCTTCACACAGAAGCACAAACATGCACAGATACCTGCCTGGACATGGGTGTCCACACGCATAGTCATGTGTATACATGCCCATACATACACATACAACAAGAATAGGGTAAAAAAAAATCTTAAGGAACACTGTGTAAGATTTGTATATGCTGCACCAATTAACCACTCTCAAAGAAACAGCATGTGGATCACTCCTTGTTACAGATAAAATGAGGGCCATGTGGAATTCAATTTTTAAATCCAATATTCTGTAAATGAATGCATATGGATACTGGTTGATTAGGTAATAAGATGAACACAGAGTCCAATGATGCCCTTCTTTTATAATTAAAAAAATTTTAGAAGTTCAAAAATCTGAATAAATTCACAGCTGTATTTCTTTTTGATCCTAATCTAATTCCTCATAACCACTTAAGAAAAGGTAATTTTAAATATATTTTTTATTTATTGTATGACTGTTTTTGCTTGTCTGTATGTATGTGCACCATATGCGTAAAGTACATGAGGAGGTCAGAAGAGGGCATCAGATCTACTTGAACTGGAGTTAGAGACGGTTGTACGCTTCTACGTGGGTGCTGAGACTCAGACCTAGCTCCCATGGAAGAGTAGCCAGTGCTTGTAACCACTGAGCCATTTCTCCAGACCCATCAACCACTTTTTAAAAAAATTATAATTTATTCACATTACATCCCCCATTGTAATACCCTCACTATTATCTTCCTGTTCCCACCCTCCTTCCCTCCCTCCCTCTTCCACCCTATTTCCCTCCCTCCCTCTGATAGGGGGGGACCTCCTCCCCCACCATCTGACCACAGCCTAACAGGTCTCATCTGGATAGTCTGCATCCCCTTCCTCTGTCTTCCCACAGTGCCTCTCTGTCAAGGGGCAGTAATCAAATCGCCGGCACCAGAGTTTGAAGAGTTGGTGAGTGGAAGGATGGGAGTGTTGTGGGTAGCTCCACAAGAAGACTGTCAAGGCTGGCGGATCTGGACTGGGGCCTTGGGGGGAGGGGAGCTCCACAACCTGATGCGTCAACCAAGGACATTGCAGGCAGAGAACCCAGACCCTCTGTTCAGATGTAGCCAATGGATAGCTCATTCTCTATGTGTGTGGGAAGGCGGAGGGGAGAGAGCATGGGGCTGCCCCATCAAGGACTCTTAAAGTTGGTTCATAAGAGTTAAAAGTGGGCTTGAGTTATCGCCTATAAACAGTAATGAAACGAGACAGTGGGCTGGTTTTTCTCTATCCTCCACTTCTTTGTGCTTTGTACCATAATTATGTCTAATCTTTTAGAACCTATAAACTATATTATTTAATATTTTATTTTGCTAAGTTTCGTCATTTTTCCATCTCTATTTCTGGACTCTAAGATGTTGCTTTCTCACGTATGCGTGCACAACTGGGAGAGGAGCATGAAAGTATTTTATTGTTTACTCAGGAAGGTGATATTTTATGTGCCAGTGTGAAGGAGGTATGGAAGGAAGAGTAGGTAAAGGGTGTATCACTTTAAAAGACTGAGTTCAAGGAAATAGTTACGCTAATTGTCATCTATACTGTTGACATAACTGATGGGTAACAATGCGTGATCACCAAAGCATATTTATATACTGGATTCTAAATCCATTCATTGACCAAAACAATAAAAGAGGGATTGAAAACTCTACGGGTAGAAAGTTCTCAGTTTCAAGGAGAAACATTTGGTTACATTTTGCCTTTGGGGTCTTCTTCTACAGGGCCCTCATGTTTTAGTGTTATTTCACTTTCTTAAGTGGTCTTAAGCATGTGGTCTATTCACATGCTAAAAGCTGGGGGCTTGTGTTGTTTTCAATGAGAAATGTTCTCCTAAAGAGAGAGAGAGAGAGAGAGAGAGAGAGAGAGAGAGAGAGAGAGAGAGAGAGAGAAAGAGAGAAGACCCTCTGTAGGCTTATATGCTTGATTACTTGGTCCCAGTTGGTGGAACTGTTTGGAAAGGTTAAGAGGCGTAGCCTTGTAGGAGGAGGTGTGTCTCACACCATTCCCAGTGTCCCCTCTTTGCTTCCTGTTTGTGGGTTAAGGTGTGAGCCCTCAGCTATTTCTGCCATCATACCTTCATTCTGCCATCATTGACTCTAACCTTTTGAAACCACAAGCCCAAATAAATACTTTTTAAAAAAGTTGTCTTGGCAATGATGTTTTATCACAACAATAAAAAAGTAAGTAGTACAAAGCTCAAGCTTGGTCTAGTCTCCGATGTTTGCTGGCACCCTTTACTAATCTGAAAGGCCTGGCGCTTTGTGTTCTCGACTTCAGGATACCACAATGTTCTGCCCATGCCACGGCATTGCTTTTTATTATAAGGTAGAATTTGTGATTGTTGACAGATAACCTTTGACTGACAATAGCTTCTCCACCTCACACTGGTAAAATTTATACATGATAATTAGAAACCTGATTCATGTTTGTTTGAACTACTGTAAGTTCAGGGAAACAGTGATCTGTAATTAAAGCCCAGAGGAATCACAATGGAAAATGCCCCACCATTTAATTAGACAGAGTTTAAGAACAACTCTTTTCAAATGCTACCATTAAGTTACAGCCTTCTCCTGAGAACAAGTATTATATATATATATATATCAGGATGAAATCTATTACCTTATCTGCTAAAACCAGCCATCAGCCATTATGAAAGAAAGAAACAGAGACAGACAGACAGACAGACAGACATGGAGAGAGAGAGGGGCAGCTTTCCCAAAATGTGAGTTTTTTTCCAAAACTTATCATAGTGGTAATTACTTTCCTCTGACCCCCAAACTCTAGGTAGGCAGATGTGATAGTGCATTCTATATGCTCAGCTTTGGAGAGCCAGAGGCAGGAGTATCACCATGAGTTAGAGACCAGCCCAGTTTATAGCAACCTAACAACACATCAAACAGTAAAAAGCTAATTTAAAAATAAATAAAAGTAAAGGCAAATATCTAAATGATATTTGTTTCACTTGATTAAAAATAAGTACCTTCTTTTGTGACTCCTCAATTATTTCTCACCTTGTAAGTGAATTTTGTTTCATATAGAAGGCATAAGCACTGCAGCCAGAGATTCATGTCCCAACACTGTATTCGTCTTCTGAGCTAAATTTTTGTTAGCTAGTAGAAACAAAGCAGAACATTAGTTCACATAACCTCATTTTTCTAACAAAAAATAAATCTGATGTTATTCAGTACTTAAAATTGCTTTGTGGGTCTTTGCATCAGATTACATAAACAGAATTAAAGGGTTGATTCATAGTAGTCTCTTTAAATAAACAAGAAGCAGTTCATAGTAATTAGTTTCTGAAAATCATTGCTATTTCCTTCCAAATGAATGTATTTTTTTTATAAATGTGATACCCAGAATATGATACGGCAGTATCAAAGCAAAGAATATTTGAGTTATGGGGAGGGAGGCACTAAGCAAAGTTACTGAAACCAAAACACTTTATGTTTAGTTTGAGAGAGAGAGAGAGAGAGAGAGAGAGAGAGAGAGAGAGAGAGAGAGAGAGAGAGAGAGAAGAGAGAGTCTACATATGGACACAGGTGTTAGAGGGGGGAGTGTTGGATACTCTGGAGCTGGAGTTACTGGCCGTTATGAGGAGATGGTGTGGATGTCAGGAATTGAACTCAGGCCCTTTCCAAGAGCAGTACCTGTTCTTAACAGCTGAGCCATCTTTTAAGCCATAGAAGTCCAAATGCTTTATTCTTTGCAAAGTTATGCATTTTCAGATATCCTTATGGCCTCTTGGATATTGAAACAAACTAACATTATACTATTACTTAGTGATTTTTAAGAAAGAATTTTACTTAGAATTCTCCAGAAGGTGATATGGAGTGACAGAAGTATTGGACAGGGTTGCCTGTGTCTGACTCCCATCCCCTAACGTATAAGCTGAGTGAGTGATCTTTGCCAAATCATTTCCATCATAAAATTGGGTCCTCCTTTGTGAAATCAGGTTGATTGTAATAACTGGTTGTAATTTGTAATTAATACCGATAAAGTACTTAGAATTATTGCTATAAATTAATTAACATATCTAAAATTAACACTATTTAAAAATTAATTTAACACTATTTAGAGAAAAAATGTAGTATGATTTCAGATTAAATTTCATGCAAAACTGACTACTCTAAACTTAAAAAAAAAAGCTTATTTCTCCAGTTACAGTGGAAGATCAGGTTCAGCCCCAAGGCCTTAACAGTTCCTACAGGTCACCCTTCACTGAGCACAGAAGATGATTGTTAATATTGTGTCTCTAATGCATGCTTACTGTGAGCCAAATGTATAATTCACTGTATTGCTGGATAAATATCTACTGGAGCACATTCAAACTTAGTCTCTTCTTTAAATTCATCTTGCTTATTTAAATGTCCCGGGCAAGCTCATGTTTTATTTTGCATGTATCAACTAACAAATACACACAGCTGTGCCTTGCAGTGCACTGGTCCCAGCCCTTAGGATGGGGAGATGGGAGTCATGATGGGCAGGCTTGTGTGCCACACAGCAGACCATGTCTCAACATGTATAGGAGTGAAGGAGGAAGGAAAAAACCCACAGAAGTAAAAGACATATTATTAAAAGAAGTTACAAAGGTTTTAAAATCTCAATGCTCTCCGAAATGCTCATTTATAACTGTATTCCCAGGGGTTAAGTGACCAACTAATGTGGTTTGTATCCTTCATGAAGCTGTCAGTGATGTATACACATAGCCACATGTACATAAGAGTTCACACACAGGACTCCTCATAAAATTGAATTATGCTGTGCTAAACAATGATCTACTGATTTTTCTCTTAACATATATACATACTACTTGACTGATATACCAAGTGTGAGATATATGAGTATTTATTTGAATACATTTTTCATTCTGAAACATGTAAAATATACACAGTTATGTATTTAAATATCAACTCCTCATATACTTCTCAGGTTAAAATATCACCGAGACACTGGAAAACCTGTCTGCCTTGAATGCTCCCAATAGAATTCTAGCTTACATCAGTATTTTCATTCATTTCACATTTAATTATCAATAAATAGTTAAGCAATTTCTTAATTTTTTTTCTATTAGTAGCAATGCTATCATGAGTTTTCTCTATTTAAATTTTTATTGCGCATGTGTGTGTCCCCACGTGTGTATGCATGTTCACATGTGTATGTGTGTGTGCTGCACATGTGCACATCTCCTCCTGTCATGGTGCCTGTGTTGACATCAGAGGACAACTTTTAGGACTGACTCTTGATTCCTGGACCTCACATAACGGAAAGAGAGAGCAGGCTTCAACATTGTCCTCATATTTTTACAAGCAGTGCGGTGGATAAATTTATAAAAACTGAAAAAAATTTAAAACAGGAATGAATATTGAATAAGCTATTTTTTTATTCTTTCATTTTTTCTCACAGTATGTTAATCTCTCAACGAAGATTATTTTGGAAAACGTGGGCCACTGACTCTAAAATTACATTTATCATTTTGGTTTCCACTTGGCAACTGCATCCGCACAGAAGCCCTCTGCACTTCACTCTCGTTCTCATCAACAGAGGGTGTTAAATTCCTAAGACGCCTGCTGTTCTTGGGACTATCTCAGAGCTGTGTGTCCAGCTTTCTGAAGAGGCACTGTAGATTTAATTAAATGGTTCTGGGCAAACTACTTATTTCTCTGTACAAGTGCAACAGGAGTTAAATGCATCTTCGGGATGTCAAGTAATCTTTCCTAAGAAAAAGACACCTAATGTGTCTTGGTACTTTGTGGTTATAGAATTTATTTATTTATTAATTAGAGAAAGCCGTGGATGTGTTGGAAAGACGGAGAAAGGAGTGGTGAAGTGAATCTGTGAGTAGAGGCCCTGGCCACTAAGGCAGGCAAGTGACCTGAGCTCTGTTCCCAGATGGTCCGGTCCGTTGGCTGTCTTCTCGCCTCCGAGCGTGTGCCATGGTGCGTGTGCATCTATATACATGCACACACACACAAACTCACAAATAAGCAAAAGTAATTTTTTTAAGCTGGGAAAAATTTCAGGAATCAGATTATTTGTTAAATAATATATTTAACACATCATATTGCTAATGTAAGTGAATATTATATTGTGTTCCTTCATTCTTATAAGAAGAAAACCCCACATATAGATTTTTTTGCAAAAAGTAATACACTATAATCATAGTTCATTATTAATGGTGAATTTTTGATGTAGTAAAGACTGTTGTCACCGATAGCCTAGAAATCAAACAGATATTTCAACATTTTAATTTAACATTTTCTGATTTAGGGTCAATTATTTTTTGATTTAGTGCCTATCAGTGAAAGGACCATAGAATAAGAAAATCAGCTCTTCACTCAGATTGCAACATGTTTCTCAGCTTTGCAGCAACTCCCTTCTTTTTTCTTTTCTTCTTTTTTTTTTTTTTTTTTCTTTTCAGCACTTTTATGATTTGCCTTTATTTTCCAAGCTGGTTTTGAACTAGCAATTTCCCTACTTTCAAAAACAAGTGTCAATCAATACATTTACTGTATTTAAATATATTTACCATGTCATATAAACATGAAATTCTCCAGTTTTCTTCGTTCTCCAATTGCATCGTGTGTATGGATTAGTTCATTTGCATGAAGAAGCTGACTGCTGGCCAAGCTTTTTGCTGTGCTCAGCTTTTTAAAAGCCAAAAGATTTTGAAAGAAGACGGGCAATCTCCGGCTTCCAAATGTTGACTCTGGGTTTGTCAGCCACTAAGTAATAATAGGCTGCCCGCTGCCCGAAAAGGCCAGAGTCACAGACTGATTAGAACATCGCGATTATGTGGAGAAAGAAACATCGGGTCATCTGATGCCAAGTTTGAGCTGGGCTGTGTTCTGTGACCTACTTTCCTATGTTGTCTTTGCTTTGATGGATAGAACATGTCTAATGTTTTGTGAATACCAGAAGCGGCCGTTGTTTCAGCTTGGAGGTTTTAAGGACGATATAGTGGTGATTCTAGGCTTCTCAGCCATCCTATTAATAATATGGTTAATTGGTCAGGACTGGGTGTGTTAGTTTGGTTGTTGCTTTTGCTGCCTAACAGGGTAATCTGTAGAGAATAGAGGTTTACTTAGTCCGTGCCTCTGGAGACTGGTGAGTATGAGAGCATCGCCTAGGAACTGTCAGGTCCTTTCTTGCTGTCCTCTAACATGATGGGGGACAACATGGTCATACAGAGCGAGTGCCTTAGCTCAGATCTCCCTGTTAATCTTTGCATACAGCCACCCGTTTCATGCCATCACATCCTCATGACCTCCTCTAATCTCAACTTCTTCTCACAGAGACCCACCTCCACATACCAAAAACACGGGGATTAGGGAATTAAACTTCCAACATGCGGTCTTTTGAGATATAAGTTCAAATGATGGTCCTAGAGGATGCAGAAGGCCTAGTATTAACAGAAACAAAGTAAAGCCTTCGGTCATGGGCAGGTCTGGTGTGGCTTTTTAAACGTTCTGGGTTGTGAAAATCAAGTTATTTGTATTTACTTTCTATACATAAACTTTATGGAGATAATTTACATACATAAAATTTGCCTTTTTGCTTGTTTTGTTTTTGAGACAGGGTTTCTTGGTGTA
This sequence comes from Acomys minous, assembly GCF_964271855.1. NCBI lineage: Eukaryota > Metazoa > Chordata > Mammalia > Rodentia > Muridae > Acomys > Acomys minous. Next base: position 71,760,530 of record NC_140496.1, on the reverse strand, counting down.
GCACTGGCTGTCCTGTAGATTGGGCTGGTCTCAAAGTCAAAGATTTGCCTGTCTCTGCATCCCATATGCTGAGTAAAGATGTGTACCACTGGGCATGAATTAAATTTACATTTTTAAAACAATGTACACAATTTTTAATGAATGTCCTTGTTACCATAAGATAATTACAAAGAAGATAAGTGGTATATCTTGTGTTGTGTTTATTTATTCATCCTGCATTTCTTTTGATCTACAACTAATCCTAATTAGAAAGTAGCCACCATGCAAGCTACATGCACATCTCACTCCTCAAGCTTTTACTTCTCTTCCTCACTTTAACCCTTTCTGGAAATGTTCTTTTTTGTCTACTCACTGTCCATTTGCAATTGGTTTGAATTATATATAATATGAACATTCTTTAACACATACAGTTCAGAGGTTTTACTATATTCATGTAATTTTATAAACATCAACATTATGCATTCCAAAGTGTCTTAATCAGTTCGAGAAGCTCATCAGCATCAGGAGTTAGTCCTTTGGGATAGCTGATTTAAAACATGAGCAGTGCCGGCAGGATGGCTCAGTTGTTGTGGACACCTGCTGCCAAGACTGAAGACCCGAGTTCAATTCCAGGGAACCACAGAGTGAAAACATTAGCTCTCTTGCTCCAAAACAGAAAAGCTTTCAGTCAAATTTAAGATAAATAGTAACCCTTCACTGTGACTAGAAAGGTGCTTCATTACTCCAACAGTGGTTTCTAGAGGACAATTGGCAAATGCACTTAATGGGCATTACTACAGCACTGTTGTTGAGACCTGGAGGAAGGCAAGGCTGCCATGCCCAGTGCTTACAATTACCCTCATCTGAAGGCCTGAACAATACAGTATGGGAAGAGAAAACAAACTGGAAAGGAGCCAGTAAAGATGGAAGTCGAACTGAAGATCAAATCTAGTGCCTTGTTCATGGTAACTAAGCAAGGGCTGAATCAATGAGCCATAGGTCCTTCTCTGCTTTTATTTTATAAAGACTGGGTCTCACTAAGTTGCCTAGACTGGCATTAACTCATCCTATAGCTTAGCCTGTTCCTAAGCTTTACACCCTCCTTCCTCGTTCTCATCAGAGGCTGAGATTATTGGTATGCACCAACAAGCCCCTTCCATTTTGTTGGTATTATTTCATTGTGTGAACCCTCAAAAGCACCCAGAGACAAATTACTGGAATTATCAAAATGGATGGATAGAAAGTAAGTATGAAGTGACCAACTTCCATCATGCAATCTATGGTAAGGCATCTCAGACTTAGCAAGACTCTAGTATGGCCAGACGGCACAGCAGGAAAAGGCACTTGCCACCAAGCCTGATGACCTGAGTTCAGGTGCTGTATCCCACATGATGGAAGGAGATAACTTCTACAAGTCATTACAAGTCACACACACACTCATGCACACACCAAACAAACAAACAAAATTAAGGAACAAACAGAAGCCCCCAACTCTTGATTGTTTTGCCCTTATAAACCTTCTCTCTTTCTACCTACAACTATAGGTTTATAATGTATTCAGATAACATCCCAATTGTCATGCCCTTACTTGTATCTTCCTGTTCCCATTGTCCCTCCCTCTTTTACCCTAGTCCCCTCCCCTAGACCTCTGACAGAAGGGACCCTCTTCCCCCACCATATCACCACAGCCTATCACATATCATCTGGATAGCCAGCTTCCCCTTCCTCTATGTGCCCCCTGGGCCTCCCCACCAAGGAAGTGATCAAACTGTGGGTACCAGAGCACATGTCAGAGGCAGTGCCTCTGTTCCGACAACTGTGAGAATGAGCTATCCATTGGCTAGATCTGAACAGGGGTTCTAGCTTTACTGCATGCGTTGTCCTTGGTTGGTATAACGGTTTGTGAAGGCTCCCCTGGGTCCAGATCCACCAGCCTTTATGGTCTCCTTGTGGGGCTCCTGAACCCTCTGGGCCCTTCCATCCCCCCCATTCTTCCATACTACTCTCACCTGGAGTCCAGCAGGGATTCCCAGCAGCTGCCCTGGTCTCATGCTGGGTGGGGTCTCTCAGAGAACATCTATGTTGGGCTAATATCCACTTATAAGTAAGTATACATCATGTGTGTCTTTTGGGTATGGGTTACCTCGCTTGGGATGATCTTTTCTAGCTCCATCCATTTGCCTGCAAATTTCAAAATTTCCTTGATTTTCATATCTGAGTAGTATTCCATTGTGTAAATGTACCACAGTTTTTTTATTCATTCTTCAGTTGAGGAAATGGCTAGCGTATACCTTTTTTCATAGAGTGCACGTGTGTGTAGTGCATGTGCACAGATATGCATTCACATTGGTGTGTGTGTGTGTGTGTGTGTGTGTGTGTGCACTCTTTATGGAAGTCAGAGAACTACTTTGAAAAGTTGGTTCTCTCCTTTCGCCATGGGCTCTGGGAACTGAGCTCAGGCTTGCACACTGTTTATCCATGCTGTCCTTTCAGCCTTGTGAACTGAGTATTAGTCAGGTACAGGATCCTATTCAGTGAACTTTCACACAGCTGTCTAGGCAGGCCTGTCTTCTTTCCCCGACACCTCCTCCCTGTTCTTATACTCAACTAATTCACAGCACTGCAAAATTACATCTTGAAACTTCTCTCCTCTCTGCTCTTTCCTTCTTGGCCAAAGCCACCACCATCTCTCTCTCTCTCTCTCTCTCTCTCTCTCTCTCTCTCTCTCTCTCTCTGTAAACAGAACATCGTCCTAGCTGGCACACCACTCCCACTGCTGCATCCACATCTATTCACCCCATAGCAGAGGCAATAATGATCTTACAGCATAAATCCAGTCACATCTATCTCCTACTTACATTCTAAACTTCAAAACTTCACAAAGGAAAAAAAAAACATCCAAAGACTTTGCTAAGCAGCACAAGGCCCTGCATTGTCTGATCCTTTTCCGGCCTCGCGTTCTACCTCTTCAGGTCTCTTCACCTGTTCTGTTCTCAACATAAACTTCACTTTGATGTTCTGAGGATCTTGCTTGGCTCAGGCTTTCACATTCCATGGCTTTTCTTTTGGAATAGTAAGAATGATGCTCCTCAAAGAACCTCCTTATGGAGTTGGCTTCAAATGTGACAAACTAGCCACTGGGAAAAATGTCCTCATTCCCACCATAGACAGAATTCTGCCTAAAAAAAAAGGTCAAGCTTGGATGCAGGCAGTGTCGATGGCCAAACTCTGCCAAGACAGGGTAAGCAAGTCCTCAATAGTTTCTGCCTCACAAATATGTCTGTCATATATATTGGGCCAGAAGGCTGAGGAAGATGCTATAATGTTATAGAGAGCTTTTGGTTGACTATGCAGGTAGAAAACTGTCTCTCTCATCTTTTCATTTGGAAAGCTACTAACCTGCACTCCTGGCACTCAGATAATCAAGTTTACTCCTTCTCAAGTCTTTGAGGGAATTGAAGACCAGGTAGCTTAGTTTTACAATGAAGCTTAATTGTTTAGGGATTAAGATGTTTTTAGGTCTAGATAGGTATTCTAAGTTGATAATGACAATATGTGATGGAGATTGATTTACATTCAGAAATTTAGATGCACCAAGATAGGAAAGATGTCTTCTTCAAGGCTGTCAAATACAAATAGCCAAGACACTAAGAATGTAACATTTATATAATTCCTGATTGTGTCACGGTTCTTCTTGCCATAGCTAATCTATTATATATATATATATATATATATATATATATATATATATATATATAGTATAAATGTATATGTAGAAAAATAAAATAATTAAAACAAAACAAAAAAAGAATGATGCTTCAATAATAGCTAGTACTTATTTGCATATGCTATGTCCTTGGGACCCATCATCATACCTTACAAAAACCAGCGCATGCATTTGTCACAATAGTGGTGTGGGAAAGGTGACGTGCACTCCATATTTAATGGATAAGAGAGCTAAGGTACAGACAGGGTAAACCGATAAACCAAAGTTCCAGATCTTACAGTAGGTGAATGCACAGCGAGCTTCGCCACATTCTTATTCAGTGCCTCCTTCTCTTGCTCTGGATCCTATCACTCACACTTGCCCTGTCTTTGGGGAGGTCTTTCCTAGGCAGTGTGTTTATGTGGGGTGAGGGAGTTGGGGAGGAGCACAGTCCCTCTTTCGGTCACTGTGTGAGCTCTTAATATTCCTCAAGCAGTCTCTGGATGCTGTTATTTTCACATCCCTCCTCCCTGTCTCTTCCACTGAAGTGTAAGCCTTGTGAGGACAGGGCATTTGACAGAAGTGCTAAGAATACTACAGTGCACAATGGTGAAAGGGCACACTCCAACACCCGCAGCACTACTGTGCCCCTAATGACCACTCAACACACGCTTCTTCGATATTTAAGATCTCTCTTCTAAGGGGATTCTCATGTCCACAGGGGAAAAAATAATCTTTTATGATTTTAAGCCAACTTTAAGAAAGTGGAGGAGTTGCTTCTCCATTAACTCAGTAGGCTTACTAGAATCCTCCTGGCTATGCCTGACTTACTGTAAAGGGTAGACAGCAGACTGACAGGAAGGAATGTGGTGAGCTGTGCGCTGGAGATAAGCTACTAAAGTTCTTTTTGAAAGAAGTCATGCTTGAGGTCCCCCCTGCTACACTCAGTGGCTTTAATAGCAATCCTTTATTTTTCCAATTGGAGATTTACTGAGAAAATAAATACTCGGTATTTTCTTATTGATTGAATGACTTAATGTATCCTGATGTTCTGCCAGGTTTCTTATCAAAAGAGGCAGGGACCAATTGACTAATTGCAGCAAAGGAAACTTGCTGAAAACATATCAGACTCCCAGAACCTGCAGGAGACTGGTGGGGGCAGGGAGGTGTGCAAAGCAGCAGGAAGCTAGGAGCAGGCTCACAGTCACCCCTTCATTGTGGTGAGGTCCCAGCCTCCTGTCACCACTGTTCCCTGCCCGTGTATTGTGCATACAATGGAAAGTCCCATGGGAAACATCTGATTAACCTGGATCATGTGTTTTGCTTCCCCAGTCTTCATTCCCACATCAGGGTTACACACAGTTAGGCCCTTGCAAGATCGTAGGCCATGTGAATGCCTCAAAGCCAGATCCAAGTGCCATTTCCTTAGGGAAAAGGAGAGGTGCATGCCTGTACTTGTGCTAATTCAAGAGTTGTGTTCATGACATAGATTTTTTACCCCACACGCAGATAGCAGGACATTACCAAACTTTTGTTTTGTTTTGTATTCAAGGCAGGGTTTCTCTGTGTAGTCCTGGCTGTCCTAGACTCACTTTATAGACCAGGCTGGCCTCCAGCTCACAGTGATCCACCTGCCTCTGCCTCCCAAAAGCTGGGATTAAAGGTGTGTGCCACCATGCCAGGCATTACTAAACATTTTTATTTTGACTTAGACATTAGACAAGAAATAAAAGTATGCCGTGCCACGGAAGGTAAAATGTATTTGTGAATGAATTTTGTGTGAAATCATGTAGTCAGGACCAAACCCAGGGAGCATCACACACTCTTTGTAGATGAATAGATGGTGTTTCGTACCAGTGTGTCGTGACACATTTTCCACCAACTGCTGGCCTCTGTACTTGGTTTTCATGTCTGTAAGTTTAGTTCTGGGCATACTGATTTTTGTCATACTATTACAAAATGCCAGATGATAGATAACTTATAAAGGGTTTTGTTTGTCTTGATTCTGGTAACTGAAGGATCTAAATAGCGCAACTCTGCCATCCTTGAGAAGACCCTTGGCTTTGTGGCAACATGGAAAGGAAGTGAGAGGGACATGGATGTTTGGGAGGGAGAAATCAGAGGAACTAACTAACCCTTTCCCGTGAGACCTAACCTACCCTGCCCCCAACGGACAGCACATTAATTTATGTGTGAAGTATAGTTCTCTAGGATGTAATTACCTTTCTCTGAGCTCCACCTCCTAACTCAGGAGAGAGTAAGCCAGCAGTGCTCGCACTCCTGGGGGACGGGTTTCATTTAACTACAGAGGGATCAGTTCGGTGTTTCTATGCCTGGCACATTCTTTATTTCCCAGTTTTGGTAAATGCATCATTCTTCAGTCTAATTGCCCCACTGAGAGAGTCCAGGATGTGTACCAACTGTCCTGTATCTCACCGTCTACATGCGGACTCCTCAGTTCTTCCTCCATTTGTGTCTCTCTCTCTATTGCCCTTTCCCAAAGTCTTGGTTCAACTTATGACATCTGCGTTGCTCACTAATCTCTAGTTTTGCTTGGCTTTAGTTGGTTCCACGGCTAAGTTTAGGCTGCTGAAAATAATTCTAGCCCATGCATCTCGTCATCTCCTGCCATCTTACCTGCCTAAACTACCTGAATTCTAAATATAGTCTGCTTTTCCAACTGACCCCGGTGTGTGTGTGTGTGTGTGTGTGTGTGTGTGTGTGTGTGTGTTTAGGATTAAACACATGGCTTTACACATGCTGGGCAAGCGCTCTACCACAGAGCTACATTTGCAACCTTGACATTTTAAATATAATTTTAAACTGGCTAATATTTCTATCTTATTGTTAGTTAAACTTCTACTTCTAGTCTATTTTTCTTAATTCTTCAAGTGTGTACTGTATACACACATATACACACACATACACACACACTACAGTCTCCACAGTTGTGTTTTCTCCACTTAGCACATTCTCAGTCCAACAGAGACAATAAAACGTGTTGGTTTAAATGAAAGAAGCAGACGGCAGTGAGTGGCACACATGGATGAAGACGCGACTGTAGGAAACTCCAGACACTAAGCTGAGAGAATACCTGCTTTTGTTGTGCCTTTCAGTCTCCTTGCCTCCAAAGCAGAGAAATATCAGGTAAGCAACCCTAGTCACAGTATAAATTCTAGTCATCCTTTCTTTCTGGCTTGCCACTTACTGCCTTGATCTGGGAGACCAGCTCTGGCTGCTCCCATTGCTAAACCAGGTCACATCTCAAGGATCACATGTCACGTGGGTTTGGGAGTCATTCCATTGTAAGCTTCCGTGTTCCTCTTTACCCAGTTTATCCTGTCTTCTCTGGACTGCTCCAGTGAATACATCCCTTGGCATCATCCCTCATTATCGACACCCAAGGTCTGTATCGCTTTGGGGATTTAGAGTCAAGGAAAGACATTAAGCAGCACCCAAATGAATATTTTTACAAAAGGAAGAAAACACAGAAGCAGGTAAGTCTCCAAGGTTTCAAGGCCAGTCTGTTCCACATAGCAAGTGCCAAACTAGCCTGAGGCAGCATAGTGAGACACTGTTTCAAAAAGACAAAACAACAAAACTGAGGAGGGTGGAGGAGAAGTGATGGGAGGGAGACCAGAGTACAACCATAATGATGCTATCTGAAATGACTCTTTGTTTTAAAATAGTTTGTAGCCTCATGTCCACACGCCATGTGTTCACATAGAATCACTCTTTCACGATTTGCTTTCTCTCACAAACTTCTTCTGGTCACTAATCATTCTGTCTAACTTCTAGGTAATGCAAAACCATGTCCTGTTAGATGTGGAAAGCATTTCAGCCTCTCTTGTTCTGCCATCTCCTCCTCTGTCTTCTACGGGTCCTTCCTGTTTTAGGCTGAGGTCATTTAAACATGCACTTCCTAACCACGTGGGGAGGCTGATGGTTTCTGGCTGATGGTGTGGAAGGAAACCGAGGATGACAGCCGATTTGCATTACCCCCACATTAATGACTAAACACGTGCTGAAAAGCCACAGCTTTATTTCATGTATGTTTGGAGGACTGGCAGAGAAATGCTCTGGCTCCCATAGTGAAGAGGTGTGCAGCAAAAACCGTCTCTCCTAGTGTGCTAGAACACACCTTTGGGTGGGGTTATGTTAGTGCCAACAGATTTAGTTGTGGTTTATTCTAACCCTTACTGTCACTTTGAACTATCAAGGTTGTTTGATCCCGCATTAGAAGACTGCGTTTTATGAGAACCAAGCCAACACCCACTACAGCTGTTGGACCAGCATCGTGCGTCACACCACAGACAGACAGCCCAGCCGCTGCTTTCCGGTTCCTGTTATTGTCTAAAAATGCCAAAGTTTGGAATTAAAAATTATTCATAAAAGACCTTGACTCTGATTCTGTGAGCCAATGTCAAAAAAATATGTGTATATTTATGCACACAAGTTCGTGCTTTGGTTGAAATCCTGCTTAAAAGTCCAGGTATACAGTGTTAGTTTCTTGTAAAAAAGACAGTTCCATCCACCCTCTCTTCTTTGGGTTTTCAGCTGTTATCAGGGTGCTGGCTCTCCAGCTTTAGATTACAGGGTGCTCCAGTTTCCTCTGTCTGAAACACTTCACGGTGTCTAGCTGCCCAGCTACCTTGGTGTCCTCATTTCAGCTGCTGGATTCAACAAGGACAGTCTGGCCCTGCACTCAAGTAACTGCTTAGGCAAAGCTTGCCTGCCTCCCACACCGTCAGCCACTTCCAGGCCATCAGTGTGCTTTGATATCTACAACACCAATGGGCTTTCAGCTGGCAGCATGAGGATCTCTGCCGTCCTTCAGCTTCCTGTTGTAGATTTTATTTGTGGTCTGAGCATTTCTCAGGTCCCTGGTTTGCCCCCGCCCCCACCCCTTCCTTGTGTTCACTCTCTAGTCTCACATGACAATCATTTTTCTTTGATAGCTTTTTAAAAACTCACACAAAATATTGAATACCAATTATAACACTATGTAGAGTATAGTGCGCTGTTGAGTAGAATATTAGCTGCATTCTCCTCATCCTATACATGTGTGTGTGTGTACACACATGTACATAGCATGTTATTTAAATACAATGTTGTATTTTCCTGCTCTCCTCTAAATATTATAGAGTTCCTGATTTTTAGGCTTAAACAAGTCATTTAATCATGCATTTAAACCTTTCAAGCATATTTTGTTACAAAGAAACAGTTTATCATGGATAAGCAGATGTCTCAGCTTGTTAGAAGACTTATTCTTGCAGAGGACCTGGGTTCAATTCACCTAACTCCAGGGGATTTGATGCCCTCTTATGACTTTCTTGGGCACCATGTGGTGCACATACATACTTGTAGGCAAAACATTTATACACATGAAATTAAAAGAAATACAGCTAAGAAATTGGAACACACATTTTTTTTCTGTACCTTTTGTTTTTATTTACTGCAGATCATGAGAATCTTTCCTGGTTAGTGGACTAGCCACCTGGTCTTTTAAAAGACTCAATGGTGGGCGAAGGCTTACAAGACCCCATCCCTACCTGAGAATCTACGGGCAGTTAGTGATCAGTGGAGAAGGGAGAGACATTTTCTTTGGGGGTGTCTCCACTGGTAAGGTGCCCATGTCACAGCAAATAACCCCTTGCTCAGTTGGATGGCAATTCAGGCGCTGTGGCCCTTCTGTCCTCACAATGTAGATAGTTACTTTACTACAGGGACCTTCTGTCAGCAGATACAGCTCTAGGAACCTGAGCTGTGGCTGGAGCTGTAGCCAGGCCTGGTTCTTGGCCTTGGCCTAGACAATCTCATGACAACATGCAAAATGAACAAACAGACCAACTGACCTATGGTAGAAGTAACTGGGAAACCACTGGCTTTTCCATCCCATAATCCACCCCCTCAGTCTTATGCCCCCTCACAGTCATCCTTGGGACACTCCTCATGCTTGTGATCATCTTGCTTTTTTACTGAAAACTCTAAAACTCTTTTCTTTCTTTCTTTTCTTTCTTTCTTTCTTTCTTTCTTTCTTTCTTTCTTTTTTCAGAAGAAAAATTGATCATGTAGACTGATAGTGAAGAGTCTTCACTCCTAACAGTCAATTCTATCTTGCTTACTCCCTCTGCAACTTTCTGCTTTCATCCTCTTCTCTGTCTCTTTTCTATGATGTCTTCCAGGATCCTTTTAAAAATAATTGACATTTGATTTTTGTTGTTGTTGCAGCATTAGTGTGTATCTTGCTTTGCATTGCCATGAGTTATATATACATCTAGCCCCATTATTAGATTGAAAAAAGAATAAGATTTAGAAAACAATATTTGTTTTATTCCACAAGGTAAATATTAATGAAACAATAATGGGCTTTAAATCTGAGGCTTATTTCTTATTCTACTTGAAGGTTATTCTATTCTTTCATTGTCTGATTTTCTATGATATTTCTGCCTATAAGGTTTACAGAATCATACACCATGGTATTGAGACTGCTTTGTTTATAAATCATATGGACAGTTTATAAAGTGACTTGATACCATGTTGTACTGATTCCTTTAGAAATGGTTTCCTTGCCTAGGGCCACAGAGAAATCACTCAGGACCGAGCCTTCATAGGGAAGAGAACCCACTGCTGGTTGCTATCTCAAATTCAACGCAGAGTTACAGTAAAGTATCTGTATTGCACTTGCTGAACGAATTAATTGTGTTTACTCTTTTGATTAAAAGATCAAAGATTTTTGTAATCATGACTTCACACATTTCGCATGTAATCTGTCTATCCCAGTACAAGTGATAACGAAGCTATTCCTTATGTAAATGTTCAGAAGCTGCCGGTGATGGGACTTGGATTAGTTTTTACAGAGGAATGACGAGGGCGAATGTGCATTCCTCTCCCATGCAGAGAAGGATAATTCTTTCTCTCTCTCTCTCTCTCTCCCCCCCCCCCCCAGTTAAAAGCTCTTTACTGATGCAAAAGCAATTTTGTGTTGCTTTTAAATCTTCATCTGCAGCATGTGCCTGGAGGACAAGTGACTAGTGGGAGTGGTTGGGAACTCAGACAGACAGCCCAGCCATGGATGAAGTAGGTGGCAGAAGGGAGTTCTCTGTCAGTATTATCACTATGTCTCTTCATATGTACACACATTCTTAGAATAAAATGTTTTTTTCAAAATAAGTGTTTTGTTGAGGATCTTATCTCTGCAGTAGAACACTTGCCTAGCATGTGCGGGCCCTGGGCTCAATTCCCAGGAGCCATATACACACACCTGGATAAAGGGCAGAAGTTACCAAGGTGATGTGTGGTGGTGCACATCCTAATCTCAGCACCCAGGAGCCTAGAGCAAGAAGGTCACCACCATGAAGCCATCCTGGACTGCTACATAGTGAGACTTGGTCTAAAAATTTTTTAAAGCCATGAAAGGCGTCATGTTCTGCATTTCACTGAGAAACAATTTGGTATATATGTATGATTGGTCAGCCCTGAAGTGGTACTTGTCTTCTCTTAATTTCAGCTTCCTTGTTTATAAATCTGTAAATATAACCAAAAACTTTCTTTAAAAGAGAGAGAGAGAAATGCCAGTGGGATAGCTCAGCCAGTGAAGGTGGAGGCTGCACACATCGGACAACCTGATTCTGATCCCAGAACCCATGGAAAGGTGGAAGGAGAAAACCTACTCCCCAAAATTGTCCAGTGACTTCCACGTGTGTGCTGTGACATGTAGGCACCCATACCTGCATAACTCTCACTCTACCAGTAGTAAATAAATAAATAATTTTTAAAGGTTTGTGGGGAGGGTGCAAGCATAAAGCACAGATACAACATCTAGCACAGATGGTACACAATAGATCATCACCAATTGCCAGTTAGGGGATAACATCACCATCATCAATACCACTGGGCTATAAAAGTATGTTTTATTAGCCAGATGTAATTTGCCATCTCAGAGGCTTACTGCCTCTGTCTGCTAACCTAGTCCTAGTCCTAGAAGGTTCTATCCTCCATACAAGCTAATGGAGGCCTAGAATGTTTTCAGCCTCTGAGAATTACTGATGATGAATAAACTCACCCTTTCTACTTCTTTTTGAACTCTGGCTGGCTGGTTCAACTCAGCCGTTCTGGCTCAAACTCTGCTCTAAGCAGACTGATTCAACCTGGCTTCTTTTTGGCTTCTGACTGAATCACTCTGCTTGACCTCATGCTAATTTTGACAATATGTTCTAATCTTCTAGATCCCCGTTCTCTGGCTCATTGTCTTCACCCATATCTAGCTTATTCTCTCTCTCTCTCTCTCTCTCTCTCTCTCTCTCTCTCTCTCTCTCTCTCTGTTTTTCAAGACAGGATTTCTCTGTGTATCCTTGGTTGTCCTGGACTCACTTTATAGACAAGGGTAGCTTTCAACTAACATCGATCCAAAACTGCCTTTGTATCCTGAGTGCTGTGATCAAAGGCGTGTGTCTCCATACCCATATCTCTGTCTCTGTCTCTCTGTCTCTCTGTCTCTCTGTCTCTCTGTCTCTCTGTCTCTCTGTCTCTGTCTCTCTCTCTCTCTCTCTCTCTCTGTGTGTGTGTGTGTGTGTGTGTGTGTGTGTGTGTGTGTGTGTGTGTATGTGCTTTGAGACAGGATTTCTCTATGTATCCTTGGCTATCCTGGACTTACTTTATAGACAAGGGTAGCCTTCAACTAACATCAATCCAACTGCCTTTGCATCCTGAGTGCTGTGATCAAAGGCATGTGTCTCCATACCTGTATCTCTGTCTCTGTCTCTCTCTGAAACCTGTCTCTGTACAACTGCCTGGTAAAACTGCCTTCTCTTTTTTTCTTTCCGCGCTGCTTTCTTAAATTGCCTCTCTTTCCTCTCTGTTCTTGTGAGAGATGGGCATATCCTATTCTGTCACATCTTTCTTTGATTCATCACTTTGTCTGCCCCTCAGTTAGATTTACTTTCAAACATGGGTACTTCCTTCTACAAACTAACCTTACCTACATTGTTTGGGATTGAAAGTGTGTGCTAAGAGTGTATCTGTATTCCAGACAGAGGGATTAAAGGTGTGCTGGATTAAAATTTCATAGCATCAGGCTGTGCTCCTTAGGCTACCTCTCTTCTATTGTGAGCTATAGAACGTCAGAACATCAACTGTGAACTCCTATCCTGAAACCTGATATCTGGCTGTGCTTGAACAATTAATTTTTCACTGTTTTTTTAAAAAAATTTTATTCCTGTATACATGAGCCCCCTGGGGAGGGTTCTGGGTCTCCTGGAACTAGAGTTTTGGGGGTTGTGAGACACCTAATGTGGGTGCTGTTCTACCACAAGTTTGCTTTTCTTCCCCCTCCCCCGCCCCAGGTATTGTGGTCAGAGCAAAACAAAAGTAACATATGCCCTAGGAAACTGAAGCAATATGACAATTAAACGTGACTTCTGCCTTTATACTGGATTCTCTTGGTGAGGGGGTGGGAGAGAGGTGGTATGCAGAATTCCAGAGGTACCGTATTAGACCAAGTCATTAAATTGAAAGACAAATGAAGACTAAAATATTTTTATTAATGTTAAATATGCCAGAGCAAAGGAAAAATACCCATTTAAGAGAACACTCATATCCTTTTAAAACTTTTTTTAAAAATTATGAATTTGGGAACGGATGAGTGCATATGAATACAGGTGCCCATGGAGGCTAATCACATCAATTTCCCTGCAGCTAGAGATACACGTGGATGTGGCTACCAGTGCTCTGGAAGAACAATACAGACTTTTAGCTGCTGATCCACTATCTACTTCTTAATCCTGATACACTTAAGAAAATTTGTATTCAATAATATAAAGATGAAAGTATATGTAACATGTTTTAAAAAACAGGGGTATGAAGGCAGGTGAGACAGTGGGCACATATGCAAAATGTAACAAAATATCAAGCTAAAGAGTATACTAAAGTTATTTGTGCTTAAATCTTGGGACTTTCCTGTAAATTTGAAATTGTTTTTGAATACAGATTTTAAAGAAGACAAATTACATGTACAGACATTGGCCTGGAAAGATATTCAGAACTTAGTTCTTATTACTGAGTGAGATCTATATGTGTGTGTGTGTGTGTGTGTGTGTGTGTGTGTGTGTGTGTGATATCTGTAAGTTGTGTGTTCATAGCTATGCTTTGAAAGATGTATAGCAAGGTTGGCGTACACCTGTAATCCCGGCACTCTGGGAGGGAGAGTCAGGCAGATCTCTCTGAATCAAGGCCAGCATGGTCTATAAAGTGAGTCAAGGACAGCCAGGGCTACAAAGAGAAACCTGCCTCAACAACAAAACCAAAGCAAACAAAGAAAGAAAAGAAAAAGAAAAACATTTTTAAAAAGAAAAAGAAAGGTACATAAGACATATATATATATATATATATATATATATATATATATATATATGTAATATTCAAGTATGCTTTCCTCTCAAACTTCATTCTTTCTTTTATTTATTCATTGTGTGTGTGTGTCCCACATGCAGTGCTGCACAGGTAGAGGTCAGAAAACAAGTGAACAAGTCTTGTGCACCGTTTCTTTCCTTCCACCTTGGGTTCTAGGGACTGAACTCCGGCTTGGGTAGCAACAATTTCCTGTCCTGGCTGAGCCGTCTCACTGACCATTAACATATTTTCTTCTACATCTTGAAAGAGACAGTTAAAAAACAAAACAAAACAACTTCATTAACTGATGAATCAATAAACAGAATGTCATATGTTCACATAAAGAAATATAACTTATCCAAAAAATAGAATGTGGCACTGATATACACTTCAAATGTGGATGAGCCTTAAAGCATCATGTTAAAGAGCTAAACACAGGGTCTACTTATTGCATACTTTCATCTTTATGGCACTGAACTGGTAAAACCATAGAGACAGAAAGTATGTAAGTGCTTTCCTGGGAGTGGAGGGAGGGGAGCAAATGCTTAATGAATATGGACTTTCTTTTGTGGTGCAGGAAATTTCCAGAACCTGGGTTACTATTGTGTAGTGGATATAAACATGCTTCTGTTTTGATCCCAGGTGTAGGATGTGAAACAGATTTGTGTGAGGGTATAGAGTGCTTGTCTTCTGGAAACAGACTTTTGAGAGAATATGTGGTGTTTGCTCACTAGAAGGGGAACTGCCTCTTGAGGTGACATGGTCCTTGCCAACTGATAAGCATCCTAGTGTAGTCTCTGAGAGGACTTGGCACTGTTTCCCATCATTTGGCTGTTCATCACTCCACTTTGAGAAGCTCCTAGAGAGAAATGCTCCAGAGAAGGCTTCAAGCTTCCAGGTTCTGGCTGCTGCTCAGATTCTGGCTGCTACAGTTGCAGTCACCTTTGCTGAACTGCTGCTTTGCTGTTCAATGGGTTGGCTGAAATCCTGAAGATGAAAAGTGGACTCGCTCCAAGGTACTGAGTCTGAAAAAGGTCTACTTCTGTTCTCATTAACCTCTTTTCTCTCCTATCTGGGGTAGATGGGTTCGAAGGGAGGTATAAGCATTAAAGGACCCCAAATATAGTAGGTTTGAGAAAGTTTAAAAAAAAAAGCATACACTATCGCTATAATGAAACACCATGACCCAAGGCAAGTTCAGGAGGAAAGGGTTTATTTGGATTATGCTTCCACATCCATAATTCATCAGTGAAGGAAGTTAGGACAGAAACTCAAACAGGGTGGGAGCCTGAAGGCAGGAGCTGATGCAGAGGTTATGGAGGGGCCCTGCTTATGGCTTACCCCTTATGCATTGCTCAGCCTGATTTCTTATAGAACCCAGCACCACCAGCCCATGTATAGCACCACCCACAATGGGTTGGGTCTTCCCACATCAATCCCTAATTAAGGGAATTCCCTACAGGTTAGTATATAGCCCAACCTTATGGAGGCACTTTCTCAACTGGGACTCCCTTCTCTCTGATGACTATACCCTTGTATCACATTATGTAAGACTAGCCAGCCGCCCCTTTTCTGACCACGTCCCCTGGATGGGGAGGCCTGGCGGCACTCAGAGGAAGGATAGCAAGTTACCAAGAAGAGACTCGATATTCTAAGAGCATATATAGGGGGAGTAGGTCTCCCTCAATCACAGACATAGGGGAGGGGAGAAGGGGGGGAGTGGGAGGGAGGGAAGAATGGGAGGAAACAGGGAAAGGGCTAACAATCAAGATGTAATATGAATAAATTAATTTTTAAAAACTTCAAAAATATATATAATTAATAAATAATTTTCTATTAAAAAATAAGACTAGCCAGCACACTGACTATATAGCATAGTGAATTGTGGACTCAAAATGATCCATTTTATGCTGTACTTTAGTGACACAGCAAAAACACATTTTTTGTTGTTTTTGTTTTTTGAGACAGGTTTTCTCTGTGTAGCCTTGGCTGCCCTGGACTCGCTTTGTAGACCAGGCTGGCCTCGAACTCACAGCGATCCACCTGCCTCTGCCTCCCAAGTGCTGGCATTTAAAGGCATCTGTCACCACACACACACACACACACACACACACACACACACACACACACACCTTTTAACAAAATCCATTTGCAGTTGTTCAAAGGAAATATCTAGGAATAAACTTGCTTTCTTTTCATTTAATCATCAAATATCTAAGTGATTAACCAGATTTGACTCGCTGACTGACATACTTTACATTGTAATCATACTTTACACCATAAAGGAAATTTGAGTATTTTGCACATCTTTACCCTGACCTCAATTCTGTACATCCCTCTCTACTCTAACACTATACTACTATGATACAGTGACACTCTGCATTATGCGCTGATATTTTGCAGGACTGACTGGCTTCTTTATTCATCACGTCATTGCTAGCACTTACTTCTCAGAATTTTCCTAGAAACTCTTGTGTATGCATTACAATGGACAAATGTTAGAATCTTTTATTCAATTTTCATGTGAAGGCTGTTGGATTTTTTTTTCATAAGCTTTTATTTTTAGAGCAGTTTCAAATTCACAGAAAATGGGGCAGAAGTTTTAGCTCTAGCACTTATGCCCTTCTACTCACTCCCACGGCCACCACATGCACAGCCTCCTGCACTATTGATAACCTTTATCAAAGCAGGAAATTATTCAGATTAATGAACCTGCAGTGGCACATCATTGTCACCAACAGTCCCCAGTTCACATAGGGGTCATTCTTGGTGCTGTCCTTCTGTGATTTTAAAATGTGTTATAATGACACTAATCTGCCATAGTATTATCATGCAGAGTAGTTTCACATGCAGCAAACGATCTCTGTGTTTTCCTGACTCAGCCATCCTTTGCCGTGAACTATGACTTTTCCTTTTATCATCATCATCATCATCATCATCATCATCATCATCATCATAATCATCACAGTTTTTCTTTTTACAGAACATCATATAGTTGGAATTAGCCTTTGCAGATGAGCTTCCTTCAGTTAGTAACATTAATTTTTCCTCTGTATATTCTCAAGGATCACTTTTAACACCAAATAATATTCTATTATTGTGCTATGCTACCACTTTTATCTATTGAATAACACAGCTGCCTCCAAATGTTGGTAATTATTAACAAAACTATTACAAGATCTATTTGCAAGATTATGCACAGCCATAACTTTTCAAGTATTACCTTTTGTTAAATATTGACAAACACTATACCTTGATCATATTTAGAGTATGCTTATTTCTGTGAGGTTGGTAGTCTTTCCTCAAAGTGTGCTGTGTGGTTTTTGTATTCATCACTGTGATGACTGAGGGCTGTCACTCTATAGCACATCAACATTTTCTGTTGCCAGGGTTTAGATGTTTGGACACTCTATGAGGTGGGCAGTAGGTTGCTTGACTTTTGATTTCAGAGTTTATCATTCAATATTTGATTAGCTCTCTACCATTACAATCTTTCTTATGTCTCTCAGTGGTAATATATAATTTTTATATATGTGTTTTATTTGCAAGTGATATTTTGCATATCAAGTCATTGACTTTTACACATTTCTTTGCCTTGATTACCTTACTAAGCCATGATAATAGATAGCATGATGGTGTCACAGTAATGTGGTTCTTCTCAAGCCTGTACTCCCATGGACACACATTTTTAGCATTCTTCTCTCTGCACAATCATTTTTCTTCATCGTGGATTTAATTTACTTCTTTTTAGCTAGGTCCCTCACATCTATTTCCCAGTGTAGAATTCTCTATAGAGTTTGACTCATATATCAACTAATTCATCCAACTGATGAATGTTTATTGAGACCATATTGTGAGCCCAACCCTGCTCCAGATACAGCTCCTGAGAGAACAAAATGACTAGTTCCTAATAAACACTGCTCTGCTTAATAGCATGCTGCTTTGATATCATGTTTACTTTAAGCACTGAAAGACATGTAGACTTTCTTAAACATTTGTGAAATTGTGACAAAACTATACCCATTATCTTACCGTGCGTTTGGGTGTTCTACTACTCACTTGACTCTGGAAACCTTTTTGTATGGTTTAATGTCAAATTTCTGCTGTGACCTGCAAAATTCACTGTTATCTTAGCAAATGATGTGTAGTCCTGACATCCGTGGGGACTTAAATAGCGGAGAGACTGAAACG